>NC_134403.1:163735316-164080816 GCF_038048845.1 Mixophyes fleayi | reverse complement strand
TGTATTGCTATACAGCATTACACTATGTGAGTTTCTTCCTCTCCATTATCCTGAATACTACTGAGTATATATGAAGTGCCAGTTCTGGAACCTTTCAACATTGTATGAAGCATCTGCTATTCCCATGGGGTAATAAGGCTCAACTTGATTGGTGAAGATACCGGTTATACCTACAGATAAGCTTTAAAGATCTTTTATCTGGTACGCATATTATATTGGCACGGCGCTGGTGTTCTAGAGTGGTTCCTCATTTCCTTCTTCCTGTTGATCCACTATTATTACCTGAGTGTCTATACCTATTTAGTGGTTAAGATTCTGACTTTTGGTACACCTTTCTGTATTTTTATATACAGTATTATACTATTTGGCGTCCCCTCCCATTTGTTTTGTGTTATATATATTATATTTAGTGTGATGGTGACAAGGGGGCACAATGATAGAGATGGCTCCATGGCACGGTGTGATAAAGGAGAAACTGTTATGGAGAGCACAGTGGGATGAAGGGGCAGTGTGATACAGATGGTACCATTACATTTATGTTTTAATTTGTTTCAGTGAGTTTTATTTCAATAACCAATTAATTTTTTTATACAGCTAGCATGTGATAGCTGCATTTAAAGTACTTTGATTCTATGGAGGCTTATTACATAAAGATCCTTACAAAGCCAGACCAAGAATAATGGAGAGGGAGGTGGTTTCAGTGCGGTCTAGAACTTGTAAAGTGCTAGCCACGCCCCCACAGTAGGTTGACCACACCCACCCGACAATTGACACTCCCACTTAGATGGGGGGCGCCGGTTCCCTGTCTCGCCCAGGGCACTAAAATGGCTAGTTACGGCACTGCTGAAGCATACAGCATTATTTCATCTACAACCTGCGTAACAAGAATGAAATACAAATATGACTGTCAATAAATATTTTAATTGTTTGTTTACTCTATTGGAACTTTCTAAACTTTATTTTATTATGTAACCTAAAACAAAGCATGCTTGTCAAAACATTAAATCTAAGCGGCAGGGGAATACCAGTCACGAGTCACCATTAAAAGTGTGGATTATGATGTCTGCTCCAGCTCCCACTCTCTCTGTCGCCATTTTAATTTGATACACAAAACTGATTTAGAACCTCAGAATATATGGCAGCATGTAGTAGCCCTCAGGGCCCCAGCTGGGACTGGGGGGGGGGTGAGGGGGAGGGGGGCTTCGCTCTCGCCTTTTACAAGGTAGGAGTGCTGCTTTAAGTACAATCAAACAATCATATATTCAATTTCTAGAAAACTCTACTCAGATTAATGCCTTGTGTAATTACTAATCATTTCTTGTATTTTGAAAGACAAAATTAATGTTCACGTCCACCTACTGAGGTTTTAGTTACATCTGTCACATTACTGCAGAGTGCGGAATTTAAATCCTTACATTTGCTCTAAGTTGTATTGGCATTTTTGTCACAGTTCATTATAATAGCATTGTAAAAGAATACAATTCCACTGCCAGAGCTAGACTGTTACACATACTTAAAACTCTCCCTACCAAGGTAAAGGGAGAGTAAAAGATAGAAAATGCATTTCTGCACTGGCCACGCTCCACTGAACTATAATAAAGCCGGAATCCGTTTTAAAATATAAATAGCCCTAAGACACATGTGTAAATATCCTTTATAAAAAAAAAATAAAGCATGCAAGCTATATGTGGAAAATATGGACCATAAGGCAAAATTGAATGAGACATGATTGTCCATTATAAAATGAACATTTCCACCTCAAGGCTGGATTTGTGGCTAGTTTTAACATTACACAAGAAAGCATTCTGTACAAAATCACAGCACACACATAATATATGTAGCTAATGGAAAGAGTATAAGGAAAATCAATGTCTGAAATATCCTGCAATATAGCTTGCAGAAAACACACCCTCCAGAGACTGGAGATAAAGTTTACTTAAAACGAAAAAACTGCCACAACTACTTTTCTAATCTGCCAGACTTTTACAAGTGTAAAATAAACATTCAATAAAACTACAACGTTTACTACCAGTTATCTACTGCTATCTTGGCCATAAATTGAATATATCCTACATAGGTAAAAAGTCTGTATATGTGAAACTGTACAGACACATTTCATATTTGACAAGAACATATCCTGATAATAAATTAACAGTTATACAAATCCATAAAGTCAAGATATGAATCAACTGAAATTGATGATTTCCATAATCTGCTAAAGCTTAATTTATAGGGTATTCTAAATATAACTAAATTACAACAATACAAAACCAGCACAGCACTTATAATTATACAGTTTGATGCATACATGTCAATACTAAAAATTTGGAAAACATACTATAGAAATGACGTTTCAGTGTAGTACATTTCAACCAGTACACAAGAATGCTATGCAACCGACATCCACAAGTTGGCAGTGTTATTACAGCCTACATAACAGAGCCTACATAATAAGGATGCAATAGAATATTACAGGAATAACGCTACTTATAAATGACTTAAATAGTTTTGAGCCACAAAACTGAATCAAATGGATCTGTTGCTAGTGCAAAGCATCTGAAAACCCTTTCATTATAAACAGCTCAAACAACTTTCATGGTCATTAGTGTTATTTATGTTATGAAAAACACTTTGGCTAAAGCATTTGTGTAATTACTTCAAAATGAGTCATGTCATTTCTTGAGAGACAGACTAAAATCCACCGAAATAATTTTACACTATACTGGCACAGGACTGGTTCCACAGATTACAGCTTCCAAATTGCTTTACAATACTGGAGAGATAGATGCTGCTGTTAAATTCTGAAATAAAATTGTTTTATAGCCCACTAGCGCAGACAGTTGGAGATGTGAGAGCACTGGAAGATCAAGTAGCAAAATATATGGCCACAAATCTCAGTACTGCTGTGCTTTTAACAGGGGAGGAGGGGACATACCCCCCCTTTCAAAGCTACAACCCTAGTGACAAAAACCTACAGCAACTCCCTTATAGTTTTGTTCTTCAACCAAACATAAGCAGTTTTTATAAAGAGTGCACCCACCAAGAAAACCGCTTTAATTTTTTTTATTTTATTTTTATTTTAAATGCATTTCTGAGATTGGATTTACCAATAAATGTTCACCTTTTATAATCTGACAAGGAAGAACATTATCAGTTAACATTAAGCAGAAATTAGGTCTATTATCTCTGCATTCTTCTCACACACCAGCACAAGTTGTTGAAGCAGTCATTTACAACAAGCTTTAGGGACAAAGTAGACAAACCAGAAAAACAGCTTCGGCAAAAACAGTTTTCTTTTTCCGTTCCTCTTTTGTCTGAATAAATGGCATCATTTTAGAACGCCAAAGAAAAGAAGAGTAAACAACTTAAGCACTATGAAAAGCAAATGTTAGTTTTCAAGGCAAGGAGTCTGAAACGTGTAAAAATGTAACTAAAGGCCAAAAGGAAAAAAAATAAATTACACTAGCTACAAAAATGTACAACCAATTTGTGGGTTATACTGAACACCAGTCACAAAGATTGTATAATATAGAAGTCTTTACACCAGTTTTCATTAATAAACTATCAGACAGGTTTCAACCAGCAGAGTAAGCTTTACGACCCTCTCCCATTTACAAGAAAACACAAATCAAGTAAGGGTCCCACTGAGCTTGAATGGTCTTTGTCCCAACCCCTACCCTATAAACCCTGTAAGGATTGCAGAGCTTCCAGGCAATAGAGAAATAAAATCACTTTCAAACAAGAAAATAAAGGCCTTTCTGTAGCTGTGTGAAGAAAATCCACATAATATTGCTCAAGTGGCAATGTGGATTTCACTTGAAGACGTCAGCTGTTGTGTGTAAAGAAACAGTAGACTTATTTTATATACTTATTTACTGTTAGGATTACTAAAATTATTAAATCACCCATAGCACACAGATAAAAGAAGGAACAAAAGATCCATAAAAGGAGAAAAAGGGGCAGATAAACCACATTATTTAGACTGAAGCTATGACATGGTACACCACATAAAGACACTAATAGGTCAGAGTTAAGAGTAGCAATTCCTACAGGTCTGTGACCAAATACTATAATGACTGGGGGGAGGGACTCTATTTGGGTGGCAAAGGTGTAAAGTTTCATGTGCTGGGAGAACAAAGGCTTTGTGTGGACTCCTCTTTGGGATGCATCCTATATACAGAGTTGTACCGACATTACTAGACAAATAAAAAAATAAGATACAGTGTTATTCTTACATAGGTTTTGATTGTCCATCAAATCCAACAGGTTTTGACAAGATCAAGATACTCAATACTCCCACTGACTAAGCTAAGTTACAGAATTGCTGCTGCCGTGCCCAGTGTTACCAGCCAATTAGGGAATGAAAGCCAATAGCTGGCATACAACCAGGGTACGTTCATAGCATGACATCAGTTACAAGAGATGCGGCCATCATATGCCCAATTCTACATTATATCATTAAACATACAAAGGTTTATTTTTCTTATTGAGTTTCTATTTGTCAATAAGTATTTCAGGAATGCAACATTTTTATTGCACTCAGATACTGTGCACCTATACATACATGACGTCATCAGTACCCTATATGCACAGGTTGGACACTGTCCGGTGGAAATAATACACGAGCAATAATGAGCATACGGGCGGGATAAACTTTGATGTGTACATGTCATGTTGGTTGGAAAGCTGCATATGAGCGCAATAAGATCTGCGAGCATCCCTGGCCCGGAGTGACCCACATGTGTGCAGTATCCCCATTATTACCTGTCCGGAGGGTGGCCGCACAGAGCACACACACGGTTAGAAAGCTACTTGCTGCCATGACCTAAGAGTCGATCCCAACACGAGGAGAAAGCTGCCCGGACCGGCCGGGATCTGTGGGGGGCACCTGTGGCTCTAGCGTCCAAGGAGTATCAATGCTTTACCAGCTCCGGGATAACACCTGGCAGAAAGCTATCAAACTGCGCTAGTCCTCCCAGGCAGCGATCACCCCTGATGCCCTCACCCGGGCTGTGCAATTTAAATCACCAGGAGAAGCAGGGGGGCACCGTCCGGGGTATCCTTAGATGAACACATACAACTTGAATCCGGTATATGAAGTTGAGGGTTGGCGAGTCCCGGCAGGTGCTCTCTGAACACTGACAAGCTCCGTCCCGCAGCAGCTACTCCCTCACACTGACTCTCTCTCTCTCTCCAGGCAGACTCTCCTTCCTCTCAGCACAGACAGCCTATGCGCGCTCCCGACACCACACGCGCGCACACGGCGTAACACTCTCCCCGCGGTGCGGACAGGGCACTATGTGTGCGCGCACAAACTTTCCCAGGTACCTCCTCACCAGCCCCCCCCCCGTTCGGTTATCTATCTCTGAGGAACAGCACAAGGTGGCTGATACTCTGTGTGTATAGTGATTGTAGACTGCCCTGTACACGCCGCAGTCACACTGCTCTTGGGACACTGGTCTCCGTGTGCACCGGCTCTTAGCCGCAGGTGTGGGGCTGCGCGCTCTCCGTCTGGCAGCAGGTGTCTCGTGCTGTCCTCCTCGCGGCGCTGCAGGACCTCGAGTGGGGGAATCTCAAGAGGGGTCGTGCACGCGCGTGGAACACATGCTGAGTCCTCACTAGCCCCCGTCCTACTGTAACAAATGGGGCAGTGCTGCTCGTGACACCGCACCTGCACACATCTACGAAGCAGCGGGGTGCGGTTTTAACCGCCAGTCTGTCAGCGCGGCTGGCCGGTTACTAGTAGCCGCGTACGGGGGGGAGACTGCAATGATGGTGCCGGGTACACTGGAGCCCCGCTGCTGGCTAAACTCCAGGTGATGACCGGCTGCTGTGTTGTGTGGAGCCTGTCAGCAGCAACAAGTGTATTACCCGGGGCGCTGGTCACTGGCAGTGGGAGCGACGTGCAACTTTCACGCGTGATCGTGTCTTATCTGGACCTTATACAAAACTTATAATATTCTCATATTCACTATTCTCATCTAAATCCCAGCCCGGGTATTTTCTGATAGTGCTGTCTTTGGAGGAGATAACGAGCTGCCAGGCAACGGGCTTAGGGTCACTCTCTCCTAGAGAAGGATGGGCACATTCCTGAGAGCTGACACTGCCCGGCTGCCAGACACGTCTGTAATTACACATTATTATTGGTATTAGGGCGGTTTGTGACCAGGAATGAGCCTTACCGCAGGCAGTTCGTCGGTTTACTTCGTAAAATCCTTCCTGTTTCGAGACTTACAAGGACAAGTAGTAATCATGTCCGCATGAAATGAATTAAAAAATATATTTGGGAGACTGCACCACTGACGCAGAAAACCCCAGAGCTTTTGTCGTGATCTTTTACTAGCTGCTGTGCACAATCATTTCTAGAATTGTTGAAATGTGCAAGGAATTACATTTGGGAATTTCATTTTCAATCTCTTCCTTTGACTGATACCACAGTTAGATGATAATGTCACCATTTGGCCTCTAGTTTTACTTTAACAAAGCAGAGTGATCCGAAAAATGAGGTCACACAGAGTTCACCCCCCAACTTGGGTTTTTTACAGGGGTCACTCGTGTATCTTTTGAAGGGATAGGTCTTGTTTATTGTAACTAATCACCGCACTTCGGTGCAAAATAAATCTTGAGGGGGTTAAAAATTGACAATAGAATGATAAATCTTATTTAATTATACTTGTTTACATGAATGTATTCAAATATTAATTAAATTGCTATGTATGTTGTGGATCTTTATAAATAAAATATACTAGTAATAATTGTGCCCTGCTTCTCTATCACACATTAGTCCGTTTTTCAACAGTCAATTAACCTACTAATATGTTGTTTTTGGCCTGGAAAACCCATACAGATGCACACAGATAACACCTTGGTTGGAATAAAACTCATCGATATGAGACAGTGATGCTCACCAATGTGACTATATGCTAAAACTATCTCGTATAATAGTTTTACATTATTTGTGCTATGTGCAGGAAAGTAACTGTAAAAGGAGAATTTCTTATTTTTTATGTCTTGGCATAGACATTCCAGTGGGATAATGTTTATAAAATGTGTTGCAGAGTTTACTTAAAAAAAAAACAACCCATATAGTAAATTATGGGCAAAAATGCTCCATGGTTATACAACTGACATTTGTTTTATTCCATTAATATATTCCTCCAGCCCCTTATCTTTATAGTGGTGGTCCTTTCCCTAGGCAAGCAACAGCCAAACGAAATATTGAGTTGCATTCCGCCATATCATTTTTGCTGTTTGTGCTCACAAGCGTAATTACACTTCAAAGCCCTGGCACTGTAACTGCTGGAGCTGGGACTTGTAATCCTGTCAACAGACTGAAGCAGCAGGAGGCCACCCCAACATTACACTCTGCTGACGCCTTGTTACATCAGGGGTCTCAACCCAGCACAGGGCAAAATTCATACGCCACTAGTACACTTGACTAGGATGAGAATAGCTTTTTGTGTGTACCAGACACAGTCACAGAATGTACTGAAAGTCTATTTACATAAAATTCTACACATGATTTCTGCACAAACCACCTGGAAACTTGTTTGCAATTCGAAACTTGCATTATTCGTTTTAAATTTACATGTAATATTCTATTGTTTCTACTTATAAACAGTAAATTGTACAGTACAGATATGCCGAGAATGTGTTTTTTATATAAAAAAAAAGAAAAATTGTAGAAACAAATGCTTCACAAAATAAAGTATATTGTACATTTTTTAAAATAAAATTTCTACCAGTTTATTAAAAAAGGTTCATATCTTCTTCTCTTCTACAATTGAAGCATTCAGTAGTAGATTATAATAAGGTCATTTGGGGCAGTATCCTGGGGCCCAAAAGCTGTTCCATTAAAACTTAGTGTTGCATTTATGGCTGTGATAAAAGATTTCATTGAGTGTATATATTTTGAGGAGCTTGGAAAGACTGTATCAATATTTATTTTAAAATATTAGAAAAGTGAGGTCTGTTACAAAGTTCAAAGTTTTATAGTGATTGTTTTGCTATGGTTTTTTTGTTTGTTTGTTTTTTTGCTTTTTAGTTTGGAATAACGAAATAGAAACATAAGCAATGAACAATAAATGTTACATAAGTTAAACAAGCATAATTAGAATACAGTGCAACATATAGCTGAGCATAAACATAAAGGAAAAAAAAAATATTTCATAGATTGTTCAGGCATTTAAACAGTAGTTTTAGGGTATAAATGAAGGTGAGGGCAGGGATAGCCTGGTTGTTGCAGGTGGGAAAAAATACATCTGGGAGACGCAGTGGGCATGATCTCAGGAGTTTGCTCAACCCGGAAATTTGGACACATAAGGATCTGCAGTGGGATGGGGACCAAGGGAAGCATGAGTTTGGAGGTTACAAGTAGACCCTGGGAGCCCAGATATGGTGGAACTTGTCATCCTTATCATGCAAACAATGTGTAATCTTTTCTATCCGGCCAATAAACCAAATATAGGACTGCAAGGCAGACATATGAGGGGGATCAGTCTGCATCCATGTCTTGGTATTTAAACAGCATGCTATAGTCAGGATGTGGGATGTTAACTTCACTGAGTGCTTATCAGCGTCCAGAAGAGGGTAGCAAAGGAGGAAATCCATGGAAGGAGAGAGGAGAGGAGGGCCCTAACGCAGAGCCTAAAAGATGGATATATTTGGGCAGGACTACCAGATGTGTAAATATGTACCCTTCTGACCACAGTCATGCCAGCAGGATGAATATTGTGTCAAGGGTTATATTAAAGATGTAGGAAATCACGCCTGTATGGAGGGCTGAGGAGAGACATGGAGTGGAAGTAGGTGGGAGGGAGAGGGACACCCAACCGAAAAGAACACACAAAGTGCTGAAGCTGAATACACTTGAAGAATCTTGGGTGCAGATCTGAAAATTTAGATCACAGATCATACCAACAGAGAAAGGTGCCTTGGTGTAAAAGATCATCAACAAAATGAATAACAGAACCAATGTAGGCATTAGAGAAAGCGGTGGAGAGGCCCAGAGGGAAGTCAGGGTTTCCCCAGAGAGGTAGGATGGAAGGGAAGGACGGCTGTATATCTGGATGGGGCAGCAGGTCTCCCATGTCTTAGCCACAAAAACCAGGGTAGGAAATCATTGACAAGGAGAGATCGAAGGTGTTTTGGGAGACCCCAGATGAAAGAGAGGAATGGCGGTTTGAGGAAAGTGGTCTCAATGTCTGCCCATAACATAGATTCCGGAAAAGTAAATGAAACGACAATCTAGCTCAAATGGGCAGTTCAGTTGTAAACCAGATCTGGGAAGCATATGCCACAGCACCTAGTGGGCTTCTTGAGAAGAGTTAGTGTGATACTGGGAGACCTACCGTTCCAGGCAAATTTAGAGAAAGATTTTTGGATAGAGGCAAGTTTGGAAAGGAGAATCCTGATGAGAAGAGTGAAAGTAGTAGAGAAGTTTAGGAGGGAGATTCATTCTTACAGCATTGATACTGCCCAGCCACAAGGTAACTAAAGGGCACTAAGAGAAGAGCCCTGACTTAATTTTCGTAAAAAGACCTGGGTAATTCGCCGAAAAGTTGAATTGGGAGGTGAGGGCTTGATCATTGCGGCTGGGGAGGTTAGGAAACAGAGTTTTTGACTTTGCAATGTTAATTTAGTAGCCTGAGAGATCGCCATACTGTAATCAGCAAAAATAGATAACTTGCTTTCATGTTCCCCTGTCTCCACACCCTATATGTTGGGACAGATGTGAATGGTTGCAGCTAGTGGTTCTATGGCAGGGGCGAAGATAAGAGGGGAGAGGGGATGCTAATATAATCAAAAGGTTGATCATGACTCTTGCCAAAGGGTGGAAGTGAAGGACTTTAACACCAGTAAGAAAACTGGATATACCAAATGCCAATAAAGTCTCAGCATCTAGGGAGAGAATAATGCCTGGGGTTTTCTTAGTATTACGGATATGGATCAGATCAATGTTCCTCCATTTGTTATCCCTCACCTGACGGCCCAGGAGAAATCTTACCTGACCATAATGAATAAGGGATGAAAGTACCAAATTTAGTCTATTTGCCAAAATCTTGGCATATAATTTGACATCGTTATTGAGCAGCAAAATGGGTCGATAACTACCAATTATAGACATCCTTGCCTTCTTTATGGATCACAGAACTCCAGGTCTCCAAGGATTCCTTTGACCAAGAGTTTCCAAGAAGAATGGGGTTGAAAAGAGTGTGTAGACGGGGACCAGGGCTTTAGCAATATTTTTTATAGTAAACAGCCGTAAAGCCATCAGACCCCGAGGCCTTCCCCGATTTCTGGGACTTTATAACCTGCTCAATTTTCTCCAGAGAGATCTCAGCACTGAGTTGAGTTCCAGCTCAGGGGTGAGTAGTTTGGGGAGATTAGTGGAAGAAAGAAAGGTGTCACGACTGCGAAGAAAGTCACTAACCGGTATTGACACTGCTGAGCATGGAGGCACGGAGTCTAACGCTCCCCGATATTCACCTGGGACCCCCACTAGGGAGTTTGGTCTTCGCTGCAAGGGAGTGCGCAAGTTGCGGTTCTCCAAGACAGCCACCAGTGTAGTGACAGAAGAAGACAAGAGTGGTCAGGCATTCTGGGTCAGAACCAGCCAGGCAAAGAAGTACACAGGGATAATCCAAAGAATAGTCAATTGAGCCAAAATGTCTCCACCGGAACATTTAGCAAGGAAATAGAAGTAGAATCCAAAAGGCGGGTCAGGATGTAGCCGGGTCAACAACAAGGTACAACAGGATACTGGAACAAATGGTGGAGCTGGAGTGAACCAAATATAGGCTTCCTTAAAAGCGGCAAGGTGTCCCCTGATTGGTGGGGGTGAATTCGGCGGTCAGGTATGCTGATTGCCGACAGGTGAGAGGCAGAATGTCCTGTCGCCTAGCAAAAGTACACAAAGTCTATTGCACCACGTGCAGCGTGGCCGGAAAACATGTAAGTGTCCCATTGCGACGGCCGGGAAGCGACAGGTGGCCATCTCCTGCATACATAACCAGTGCGGAGATGGCGCCTGACAAAAGGTAACGATCATCTGTGAGTGCTTCTGGTTAAGTTCTACTCTAACAGAGCTAATCTCTTGGAGGATAATGGTATCCGAACTGGTCGTATGTCGCTGTTCTAATGCTAGCAACAAGTCCGTTAGCTGGACAATTTTGGCTAGTCGGAGCTGTTCAGATTTAGAGGTTAGGGCAATGAGGTGGCTTCGAAGGACAGCCTTGTGGGCATCCCAGAGGGTCATTTGGAGACGTCTGGGGTGAAATTCATGTAAAAGTATTCAGATAGGAGGGAAAATAAGTGCGTGACAGTCTCCTTGTCATGGAATACAGATTTGTTAAGTCTACAGGTCGATTTGGGAGGTCGCTGAACTATTGCTGTGAGTAACTATAGTTTTACTACAAAATCAGGCATTGAAAAAAATACAGTATGTTAAATGTGGTCCTTGCCTTACACACTGCAATTGGAAACATATTTCAATAGCATGATTTTCATAAGTCCTATTTGTGGTAGGGTTTAACTAATTGGGGCATGGCCTCAGTAAATATGGGTATGAGTTGGGGATGTGGCCAATGTTGTATTGGTTTTTTACTCTGAAATGTTAAATCATCACTTTTTTTTTATAAATCCATATATTAAAGATCATCATCAACATTTATTAATATAGTGCCAGCAAATTCCATAGTGCTTAAATAGAACTAATGAACACTGTGTTATTATCCAATTTATTTTCTGAGATATGTAGCTGTGAAATGTACTCTAACCATCTATAGATGGTTATTGCATTATATACGTTTGAAGTACTGTATCTACTAATCCCTTTCATGGTCCAATAGATCATGTGAATAATTCACACTGTGAAAATCCACTGTTCCATAGCTGTCATCAATATAGTACTACTTTCTTTTAAAAGGATTTGTCACTTTTGACCTAATACACTAATGCAATATGTCAAAAAAAAAGGACAGAGCATAAAAAGCATTATCCCCTTGTAACGATTGTATAAGGAGGAGAGCCTGGGGGATGGATACACATGTTAGCCTGGTTTAGCGCTGGCCAGACAGAGGCATGGAGTCTAACGTGTCCCCTGGTCTTCACCGAGGCGGGATGGGCTTTGTGGCTGTGATCAAGCAGGTTGCGGCCCTCTGATCAGCCACTAGTAGTAACAGCGGAAAAGAGGAAGGGAAATCCGAAAGCCAGTTAGCTGGCCAAGGACTGGTACACTGGCAGTAGCGAGGTACAAACTCAGTATGCAGAAGGGGAGTCCAATAAACAAGCCGGGAATTGGTACACAGACAGTAGTGTAGTACAAAATCAGAATCCGGGAGAGAGTGGTCAAAAACAAGCAAGCACTGGTACACAAGGAGTTCATAAGCAGATAAGCAATCCAAGGGAGAAGCACAGGAAAGTTCAGCTTCTGCAGCATAACAGGGAGTCTGACCAGCATGGAAACCTATTGATCTGACACAGTGTCAGAGTGAGCTTTCTATACTCTGCAGATTTGAATATACCGCCTTCCAGCCATGATCTTGTGACTGCCCAAACCAGGAAGTGCTGACCTCTACACAGAGGCAGAGAAAATCAGCAGCACAGAAGTGTGGAACAGGTAAGTTTTGTGACAGTGCCCTCTCTCTTAAGGCTTTAAGGCTGGACCCTGGACTCCCTAGACAGTTTGTAAGAATTTTTTTTGTTTAAAATTTTAAGTAACAGGGGAGAATGCATATCGGTAGCCTTAACCCATGAGTGTTCCACTAGACCAGTGGTCAGGGAACAGGGGTAAATTACCCCAAATGGGGTAAAAATGAAATTCCTGGGGGTAATGCTGCCGATTCACATGCTGTCAGTTGGATTGTAGACCCCTTTGAATGTGAAATTGCTGTTGTACCAGAAGAACCTCAAGGGTTGGTAGAGGCACTTCTTGAGCTTCGATGCAATAATGAAGCACGTATTGCATTTGAAAACAAAGCAGATCTGTCATATTTTTGGATGTCAGCAGCTGCAAAGGCATTCAAAATTGCACATGAGGAGGCAGTCAAAAAGTTGCTGCCTTTTTCAACAACCTACCTTTGCGAACAAGGAATTTCCACTCTAACGAACATAAAAACAAAGCAGAGAAATCGATTAGATGCTGAAGTCTGTATCCAAATTGCTCTGACATCAAAATGCCCCAATATTGATGCTCTTGTATAAAAAATGAAATAACATCATTAGACCATAGCTCTTCCAATCAATTAAAAACTGCAAAGTACCCCTGGTTATTTGAGAGTCTAATATTTGTTTGACCTCATACACCTGTTGGTTTTGGACCAAAATGGGACGTGGAGGACTACTAGCAGAGGACAACTGATTGGAAACAACCAGTTTCATGAGGGAATCATAGACTATGTTAGGTACTTGTAAAGAAGAAGGCAACTGAAACCTAAAGGCCACAGAATTACCAATTTCCAAAATCTTAAAAGGAGCAATAAATCTAGGAGCTTATTTCACACTAGTTACCTGTAGCCAAAGGTTGCGGGTGGACAACCAGACTTTGTCTCCAGATCTCCAATTGGGAACAGCATGGCTCCTTTTGTCACTGGACCTCTTGTATCGCATGGAAGATTTGTTTAAACTCTCATTTACTTGAGCCATTGGTATGTCAAAGGATGGAATCTTGTGTAGGCGAGGTAGCTTGGGATGCAAGCCTTAAAATACAATAAAGGGAGAGTTGGAGATAGCCTCATGGAAGTGCTTGATGTAGGTGAATTCCGCCCAGGGAAATAAATTTGAGTGGCAGTAACAAACAAGCGTAGAAATGTTTCAGTTTCTTGAATTAGTTCTTTCTGTTAAGCTGTTAGAGTGAGGGTGGTAGGCAGAAGAAAAGTTGAGTTTGATGCAAATAATTCTACAAAGAAACCTCCAAAAATAAGATATAAACTGAGTTTCCCGGTCGGATACAATCTCCTGAGGACATCCATACAGACAGAAGATCTCCTTAATGAAGAGGTCGGCTAAGGTGGAAGCGGAGGGAAGACCTCTGAGGGTTACAAAATGAGCTGCTCTGGAAAAGCGATGTACGATGACCCATATTACTGTACAGAATTTGAAAGGTGGTAGATCTGTGATTAAATGCATTACCAGGTGAGACCATGGATGATTGTGAAAAGGTAATGGAATCAAGGCTCCATATGGACTTTGTCAAAGCACTTTATGTTGGGCACAAATGGGGCATGCAGCAATAAATTGCTTGACATCGAGACGGAGAGATGGCCACCAGTAACTCCGATTGAGTATTTCCCAGGTTTTCCTAAAGCTAGCATGGCCAGAGAAGCATGAAGTATGGGCCCAAAGTAGTAATTTTATACCTAATTTAAAGGTAATTGAAATATTACCCAGGGAGGAGAAGGTTGATCTTCCAGGAGTTAAGGCCACGACACTTATAGGGTCCAAAATAAATTTATTGTGTTTAGGAGGTTCTGCGTTGAAGGAGGCAAAGGAATGGGAGAGAGTGTCTGCTTTCTTGTTTTTTGAGTCGAGGTGGTAAATGAGTATGAGATTGAACCAGGAGAAAAGTTATTAAAGTAATTCTATCGTTTTTAAATAAGCATTGTCTAAGCGATTGTGTTGTGTTTCCAAAGCACAAAGTAATTTATTTTAGCAGATGCAAAATTTAGCAGTTCAATACATAATTATAATACAGTACAGCCAATACCAAAAGATACATACAAACTGCGCCCACATGCGCTAGCTGCACTCCACTGGTACCAGCTTACAGTACTTCACTCCAGAATACTGTGGTCAGAGTAGACTGGGCTAATACCAGCTAGACCTGTATTATATACACTCAGTGTTACAGTGAAAACAATGCGGATGGTATGGCTTGCTTCTATTGGTCCAGGTATCAGGAAGGTCCAGTGTGCTGCAGGTTATAGGCCAGTTCAAACCAAAATATCCAAAGGTGGGGGTCATCTCTCCAGGGGTTGTGCTCTGACTTTCCCGCCAATACTCCAGTTTCAACTAGTCTATTAGCATTTTACAGTTGGTATCACTCTGATCATTTATTCCCTAACATCAATAACTAGAGTATGCAATGTGCGATCTCATCGGCGAATGAACCGGACAACTGCTGATGAATAGGGGATTAAAATGATACTAAACATGACACAGTTCCTGCAACCTGAACCTCAAATAACACTAAAGTTTACATATAATCATAATATATAAACTAATAATAAACTAAATACTATCTGCTCATAAATCACTGTGGAATGGAACCATTATAAATATGAAATATATAAATAACTAAATTTTGAGTGCGAGAGTGTGCGTGTGTATTTTACAGCGTGATCGTGCCATGCCACTTGTAATGTGGCATACTGATCGCAATCGCACTGTAAAACAATATTAACCAATATACTTTCGTTCATCCAAGTATATGACTTCGACAAAGTAGAGACCATCTTGCCTGGCGGGGATTTAGTCACTGAGCTGACTGTAAAGACAAGAGATTCTTCTGATTAGTGTGAATGGTTACCGGGAACAAAGCACCTTCCAGAACATGTTTCCATTCAGAAAGAACGAGCCAATTTGATTGCTAGAAGCTCTTTATCTCCTATGCCATAAATTTTCTAGAAAAGGTAGAGGTTTGTGAGAGAAAAGGCTAGTTTCCCAGAGGAGTCACGCTGAGAGAGGACAGCCCCAGTCCCGTAAGAAGACCTGTCCACTTCAAGAAAGGAAGGATGCTTACAGTTGGATTGCAGTGACATAGGAGCAGAAGAGAAGGCCTGCTTGAGGGAGTTGAAAGGTTGCACTGCCTCCTTGGACCATTCTTTGGCATTAGATGCTCTTCCGGGTTAGTGTGGTGATGGGCATGACTAAGTCAGATAAACAATGATGACTGCACGTGTTTCCTTGCAGATAACCATGGTTAACAGAGGAAGAACAATGATTTCAAGCACCACCTTTCTTTTAAAGCTTCCAGTCTATTATTCTAACTTAATCAGCATGACAGAGTGAACTCCAGCCTTGTCCTCGTCAACACTCTCACCTGCGTTAACGAGAGAATCACTGACCTGATGTCAGCTGGTCCTTTTGTGGCAGGGGCGGGTTGAGCCGGGGGGCAGGGGGGCATATGCCCCCCAGACCGGACAAAAAAAGATTGTTTTGGGTGGCCTCTCCCCCGGGACCACCTACCTTCTCCCGTTGGCTGCAGATCCTTAGATCCGTCCCCCCTCCCTCCCGCTCTGTCTGCCGTCCTATTGTGGTCACATGGGACGCACACCACATGACTGGTGCCTTCCCATGTGTGAAGAAGAGAGGAGGAAACTGCCCGGCACGCGGATGAAACTAGGTAAGTGAGGGGGGTTCGGTAGTAGTGTGTGTGTATTTGTCAGCATATGAATGTAGTGTGTGTTTGTGGTCAGCATATGAATGTAGTGTGTGTTTGGGGGTCAGCATATGAATGTAGAGTGTGTTTGTGGCCAGCATGTGAATGTAGTGTGTGTTTGTGGTCAGCATTTGAATGTAGTGTGTGTTTGTGGTCAGCATGTGAATGTAGTGTGTGTTTATGGTCAGCATGTGAATGAAGTGTGTGTTTGTGGTCAAAATGTGAATGTAGTGTGCTTTTGTGGTCAGCATGAGAATGTAGTGTGTGTTTGTGGTCAGCATGTGAATGTAGTGTGTGTTTGTGGTCAGCATGTGAATGTAGTGTGTGTTTATGGTCAGCATGTGAATGTAGTGTTTGTGAGGGTGTAAACATATGAATGCAGTGTTTGTGGTCAGCATATGAATGCAGTGTTTGTGAGGGGGGCAGCATATGAATGCAGTGTGTGTGAGGGGGCCAGCATATGAATGCAGTGTGTGTGAGGGGGCCAGCATATGAATGCAGTGTGTGTGAGGGGGCCAGCATATGAATGCAGTGTGTGTGAGGGCAGGGCCGGTGCTAGGGTCCGTGGCGCCCTAGGCACATTTTCAAAATCGGCGCCCCCACCCTGCACACTTACAAAATAGTGTGTAAGTGTGCAGGGTGGGGGTGCCGATTTTGAAAATGTGCGTCTTTTCTTACCTTAACTTGCCTCCTCTCTGCTCCCCCTCCACTCACTGACACTGTCGGGCCGTGATGATGATGTCATGCCCGACAGTCAGTCAGTGAGTGGAGGGGAGGAGACGGAGCAGAGAGGCGGCGGTGGTGAGCAATAGTCCCTCCCCCCTCCCTGTGGATGTATCTGAAGCTGTGCGGGGGCCGTGAAAGGTATGGTCAGCGGTCGCCGCACAGTTTTAAAGGAATTTTTAATCTGTGGCGCCCTCCAAAGCCCGGCGCCCTAGGCAAGTGCCTAACCTTGCCTAATGGGAGCACCGGGCCTGTGTGAGGGGGCCAGCAAATGAATGCAGTGTGTGTTAGGGGACCAGCAAATGAATGCAGTGTGTGTGTGTGAGGGGGGAGGGCAGCAAATTAATTCAGTGTGTGTGTGTGGGGGCCAGCAAATGAATGCAGTGTGTGGGGGCCAGTAAATTAATGTAGTGTGTGTGGGGACCAGTAAATGAATGTAGTGTGTGTGGGGACCAGTAAATGAATGTAGTGTGTGTGTGGGGGGGGGGGGCAGTAAATAAATGTAGTGTGTGTGTGTGGGGGCCAGTAGTTGAATGTAGTGTGTGTGTGTGGGGGGGGGGGGGCAGTAAATGAATGTAGTGTGTGTGTGGGGGGGCCAGTAAATGAATGTAGTGTGTGTGTGTGGGCCAGTAAATGAATGTAGTGTGTGTGTGGGGGCCAGTAAATGAATGTAGTGTGGGAGGGAGGGGGAACTTAATATAATGTGGGAGATAGTTTATTAATTTAACTGTGGAGTTCAGGTGTAGGCTAATTATTGGGTGCTATTTTATTTGTTGCGTGATGGTGGGGCAATTTAATTTAATAGTGGGGCCTATAAATTTATAATGGTGTAATTGGACCTTTAATTTAATGCTGGGGTGGTTTGGGAGCTATTTATTGATTGTGGGCTGTTTGTAGAAAATGAGGTCTATTTATTAAATTTGATTATGTATTTTTTAATGCCTGTGATTGTTGTGGGAAATGGTAATATTTGTTACATGTAAATGCTATTTAAATTATTGCTGAGGCTGTTTGGAGGGAGGGAAATAGGTTTATATATTAAATGTGTTTGTTATCTAATGTCAGGGGTGGTTGGAGGGAAAGAGATCTATTTAGCAAATGTGAATATTATTATTATTATAATTATTTATTTATAAGGTTCCACAAGGTTTCCGCAGTGCCGAACAGAGTACAAACAATGGACAGTACAGGAAATAACAGTACAGAACAATAAACGAGAAGTACCAAGACTTCAGATGCTCCAGGAAAAGCAAAAATATTTAAGTTGGAGCAGAAGAGAAGGTAGAGAGACAGGAGTGAGAAGGGCCCTGCTCATAAGAGCTTACATCCTAAAGGGAGGGCAAACAGACGATCGGCACAAAGGGAGTCAGATGAGGGGAGCAAGTGCACCCTCTTCAAAGGAGGAGCCAGGAGATGAGAGCGAGCATGGAAAGAGGGTTAAGTGGAAGGCTGGTAGGCTTTGAGGAAGAGATGAGTTTTGAGTGCCCGTTTGAAGGAGCACAAGTTAGGGGATAGACGGATGGAGCGTGGGAGGTCATTCCAGTGCAAGGGGGCAGCTCGGGAAAAGGCTTGAATTCTGAAGCGGGATGAGCTGATTAGAGTGGAGGAGAGGCGACGGTCATTGGCCGAACGCAGGGACCGGGCGGGAGTGTGGATGGAGAGGAGATTGGAGATATAAGGGGCAGTAGAGTGGGAGAGGGCCTTGTAGGTGAGGGTAAGAAGTTTGAAAAGGATTCGATAGGGGAAGGGGAGCCAGTGAAGGGCAAGGCAGAGAGGGGAGGCAGAAGAGGAGCGGCGAGAAAGGAAGATAAGCCTCGCCACCGCATTGAGTATAGAATGAAGGGGGGCAAGGCGAGAGCGGTGGAGGCCGGTGAGGAGAAGAATACAGTAGTCCAGCCGGGAAATTATGAGCACGTGGATAATAGTTTTGGTTGCTTCATTAGATAGGAAGGGCTGGATGCGGGCAATGTTGCGAAGTTGAAAGTGACAGGATTGGGCAAGAGATTGAATGTGGGGGGTAAAAGAGAGGGAGGAGTCGAGGGTGACGCCCAGGCAGTGTAGTTGGGGGACGGAGGAGATGGTGGAGTTGTTAAGAGTGAGGGAGAGATTCAGATGGGATAAGGACTTAGACGGACTTATTTTAATGTTGTGGCTGGAGGGAGGCCTAATTATAAAACGTGGGTGCTATTGATTTAGCACTGGGACTGATTGGAGTTTTCTAAATTTTATGTACCTTTTGTTCCCAAATAGGGCCTCCAATATTCAAGGATCCAGACAACCAGCAAATGAGCTAAAGTAACCAGCTGCCACAAGTGGTTAAAGTGACAAGAACAGGTAGGATAGGGCAGGACAGTCTGCCAACTGTCCTGAATCTGGTGGGACAGTCCCGAATTTGGGTGACTGTTTTGCTTAGGGCAGTTGGGAGGTATGTCCTGCTTCACCGTGTACTGCTCGTGAAGGCAGAACTGTGTGCAGCTAACAGTAGTGCACACAGTATTGTCTGTGTATTTCTCTAAAATGAAAACCATGCTACATCATAGGGAGTTACCCTGTCTAAAGTGCCCAGGCCCCCCAGAGCCTTAATCCAGCTCTGGGCCTGGGCATAAAAATATATATATATGGATTAAGCAACACTAAAATAGCCTCTTTTTATATAGATAAATATATATTGTACCACCCTTTAAGGTTGGGCCGCTACTTATGGGCCAGTGCTGTCTGCTTGCCCCCCGGGCTAAAGTCTGCCAGCCCTCCCCTGTTTTGTGGCATGGCTGAAATGCAGTGGAAATGTTGTTTTTGGGATAAAGTTCATTGTCATGGCAAAGAGGGACTTTGAAATTAATTGCAATTTATCTGATCACTCTTCATGACATTCTGGAATATATGCAAATTTCCATCATAAAAACTGAGGCAACAGACTTTGTGAAAAATAATAATTGTGTCATTCTCAAAATGTGTGGCCATAACTGTAAGTTCTTCACTGTAATGGCATTCAAACCCCGGTAGTCAATGCACGGACGCAGGACACCATCTCTCATTTTAACAAAGAAGAAACCGGTGCCAGCCGATGAGAAAGATCTTCGGATGAATTTAAGATGGAAATTGTAGCGACTAGACTGAGTCTTCACAAAATTTCGGTGGCAAACCTTGTTACACAAGGAGATAAGTTGATCGAGAGAAGAGGGAAGTTCCTGGTACAGCCCTTGCCAGAATGTCGCAATGAAAACTTCATCATTTCAGCGCAGTTCAGAAGCCAAAGTTATAATATGAATAGCATACTATTCAGTGGACTCTGAGCCCTGACATAAACACAGAATCACTGCTGCTGTGTTAGAAACTCTGCCAGGCTCATCAAAGATCCTCTTGAATGTGATTAGAAAGTTAGCACAGTTGTGAAGTAGAGGATCATTACGCTCCCATAATGATGATGCCCATGCCATTGCTTGACAGAAGTGAAATAATACAGGCCACTTTAACCTTTTTGCTGGGAAAGCTCTCGGGAAGGAGCTCAAATTATATGGCACTTTGATTAAGACATCCTCTATAGAACTTGGGATCCCAGTCAAAATTAGGAGGATTAGTAATGTGTATCTGAGAAGCCGTAGATACAGGTGGAGCTGTATCAACTGGCGGGGAGGACTGCCAATGTGTTCTGAAGTGAACCCAGACGAGTAGAGAGTCCCTGGAGAAACTTCATTAACCTCTTGAGAGATACTGGCAACTATGTGTACATTTACTTTTATTTAAAAATAACAGTTATTTTTAGTTGCAAAACGTTTTGAATAAACAGTATATTTAGAACTAAATCATTCAATATGATCAAGATTAAAATCTATTTACAGACAATTCATTTACAATTACTGTGCATTCGATTGGGACACCGCTGAGTCTCCGCTTCTCCTGGATTCTTACTAGGGATGGACATGGGATGTGCACCATTAAATGATGGCTGGACTTTCACCATTTAAACTTTCTATGTGAAATTAACTAACTGTCGCATCAAAAGAATTCGATGGAAAAAAGTATTCATATGGTTTTGGATGCGCGGAAAACGCTGTTTGCGCATCCGCAATACCATACTTGCCAACTCTCCCGGAAAATCTGGGAGACTTCCGAAATCCAGGTAGGACTCCCAGGAGAGCAGACAATTCTCCCGTATCCTGCCCACTTCCGATGAATCGCATCATATTGACCCTGCCACCCCGCGACTAACTGTTTATTCTATTGCCGGGTCACCACAATACACGACTGACTGTGCACCCACTTACACTGCCACACCACGCCCCCTATCTGGCTTCTCCCGGAGCTCCATTATGGTTGAAGGTGTCTCAAGACAGGTATGTTGTCTCAAAATTTGAAATGTACCAAAAATCCAACTCCACGAATACAGAAATTGGTGTAATTGGTGAGACTGTAATAAGACTATGTGACGGATTAGAAGATAAAACCACAAGCTGTCTCTGGATGATCTTTTTACCTCTATACTTATCGTTAAAATCTGATGGCAAAAGGAATTTTTGTTGTTGGTAATATTAGGTGAAACTGAATTAAAGATTCTGACGCTAAGCTCGTCAACTCTAAAACTTTAGCAAAATGTGATAGAGGATCTATTTCGGCTACCACATCAACTGGCACTGTGACAATTCTACGGTGGGCAGATAATAATAGTGTTCATATGGTCTCTATATATGCAGGAATAGAAACACAAGATGTCTCCAGATGAGACAGAAAACAAAAGGAGTATGCTCAAGTAACAAGGACATTTGCTGTCAACCAACACAACAAGCCTATGGGAGGAGTAGATATGTGCGAGATAGGATGATTGCTCACTATCCTCATTCAATTATCAAAAATGTTACTATAGGATTGAATACCATTTTCTTAATGTTTCCATAATAAATGCATGCATGGATCCTTTTAAACAGCAATAACAATCCCCAAATTAGGTGAAAACATATATTCACATGCCAGATGCAGAGAATGTTTTAAAATTTGTTGAGTAGCGTTATCACAGGAAAAAATATGCTTAATTGAATAATTTTTGCTTGCACCTCCTATCATCATCATCACCATTTATTTATATATTGCCACTGATTCCGCAGCGCTGTACAGAGAACTCATTCACAGCAGTCCCTGCCCAGTTGGAGCTCACAGTCTAAATTCAGTAACATACACACATACAGACAGCCAGAGAGAGACTAGGGTCAATTTTGATAGCAGCCAACTAGCCTACTAGTGTGTTTTTGGAGTGTGGGAGGAAACCGGAGAACCCAGAGGAAACCCACACAAACACGGGAGAACATACAAACTCCACACAGATAAGGCCATGGTTGGAAATTGAACTCATGACCCCAGCGCTGTGAGGCAGAAGTGCTAACCACTTAGCCACCGTGCTGCCCTCCTACAGTTGTAAAAGTTTTCAAAGTGATCCATTTTTATCTGGAAAGGACAGCAGATAGTACATAAGATCAAATAAACACCCCCTTAAAATGACAAATGTTGAAAAATGTTTTTATTGACTAAAATAAAGGAAAGACTAAACTAAAGACAATGATAGAGAGTGAGATATGTCTTATATGTAGTGCAGGTGTGTGGTATGTAATTAATTTGCTTTCATCTTAAATAGAATCTATACTAAATATAACTTTACTGCTTTTTCAGTCATGCATAATTAGCTGCATAACTAACGTGTTGTGTTTTGTTTGGAATTCTTTTGTTTGTTTTTTTGAGTATTCTCCCTGCAAACAGTTAATTTCTGTGCTAATTGTTTTGATGCGCCCAGCAGACAGCTAATGTTTGTGTGCTATATAACAAGAGGTTTGAGTGAACCTGCTAATGGTAAAGCTTGCTTTTAAGTCATCTTTTTAAGTCATACGATTGGAGTTGCCCTGGATGATGGACACCGGGTGGAAATTGTTTTCTAACAGATCTGATACATATCCCTCAAACTAGCCTGCTTAGCTACACCAAAATCACCTTCTAGTTCACAAGCTTGTCAAATATTTGAGAGCTTTATTTTACAATGAAATTCAAAGTTGATCTAGGCAACGCCCTACCCCAGCTATAAATCTGTCTCTACATTTTAAATTTTCCCCTCAGTCTAATGCAAAATGGTTAACACACACACACACACACACACACACACACACATTATTAATGAAAGAATTAATGCTAAGTACAGTGTGTGGCCCCATGTTTTGTATGCAATTTAATTGTATGTAGGGTCAGCAGTTTTTGGGATGTAACAAGGGCAATATGAAAGTTTGTCTTCATACGATAGTTTGTTTTATCTACTTTTATCAATTTCATATCTATTAATCTGCACTCACGCAAATGGAGCCACAAACTTGGTCTAGCGATGTCAGTGCTCCAGGAGACTTTGTTTTAAATATATTACAGTAGCTAAGAACTACATAGCTTTCTGGTTACTGTATTGTAGCAACGAGTGGCAGACCATTGTGCACTAGCATCAGCAAAGGTCAGCTTAAATTTGCTCCTACATTTGTATTCTCCATTCATTGCTACTGTGATTGGAAAGCTGTAGTGTGGGCAAGTACTATTGGCTTTGAATGCATGGCGCATCATTAAGGTATCTACCCTTTAACATATTCCTGCTGTGTCACTTTACTAGTTGCAGTCACTAATAGCATAGCCCTGCCCATTGCCAAAATAAAAAAGTGATAACCAAGCACTGTCAACTCACTAGTGAACAGGTATTCATGAACCATGGTGCTTTCAAGTATCTGTATCTGGCTGAGCCTCACTCTAAAATATAAAATATTTGATTTGTGTAATGGTGAGTTTGCAACTGGTGCTTCTGCTATCTAATGTCTGCTTATAGCTAAATTGAATTTCTAGTAGTATTTCTTGAGTTTGAGTATATATTATATGCAGAGATGTACAGCACAATTTTATGCATAGATGCAGCTGTCAAGTAATAAAGTGCCCATCAAATTATTTTTAATGGTTAGCAGCTATGTTATTACTACTAAATAATGACAGTGTTGTAAATTTTTTATATTTTTTTCCCTGTCTATTTTTTGTTTCTGACTACTGTGGGTGTGTGTGCAGTGGTGCATAGAGCAGATAGACATTACTGTGCTACATAGTCCTGTGTCTTTAAATATGAGACATCATAATTATATTTAATATATATGTATAGTGATACACGGTTTTATTGCAGATCAATAAGCCACTTGTGTTTTAAGCTTTTAATTTATGTTTAAACCTTCATAGTTCCGCAGTCACTTAAAGACAAGTGTACAGTGATGAGTGGTGTGGATTAAGATGACAGATTGTGTGGATTTTTGTTAATATGTTCACATATTTGTTCTGTCTTAGAATTCCTCATTGCAGTATATTTGATTTTATATTAAGCATTATGCTAAGCCCAATTAAAACTGAGTGCACATGTTGTGAATCTGCGACATGGCCAAAGAGCAAAGCAACATGGTCACTATCCAATTTGGCCACACACATAGTTGGCTGAATTGGATGAGATATGATTGTTAAGCAATGTGGAAGGTTGTATTGCTTCCAACGTCACTTTGGCCCGATTGTTCAGTTGGGGAACGACCACAGACACAGGTCTATAGTGGCCCTCTTAACCACATTTACCAACATACCTTGGTGATGCCTTGTTATAAAAATGTCCATCTTGCCTCTCATGAAAAATTTTCCTATGGCATTTACCTTAGCTAACCTCATTAGAAATTTTAATCATTTCAGTTAAGGGATCATATTATGCATTCATTGTGCAAATTGGCATTTGAGTTGTAACAACATTGTGTGAATAGAATTCAGTATTTAAGACTAATTTCAACTAACGGCTTGTCCACACAAGCAGAATACTCCCATTTCAATCCAAATGAAACATAACACAAGTATACCATCAGGGAAATCTACAGATACAAAGATTTTTGATCAATTCTGTGCCGCATATTTAATTGCTGCGCGTGTGGACAGTGTACGTGGTATGACAGTGAGCACAAAAAGTTTCCAGATAGCAATGCTCAAAAAAAAAAAAAAAAAAAATAAACCACGCTTCTCATAATTTTAGTATAATGCTGCTTATGGGGGTTTGGACAACAAAATAACAGACGTATTATTCATATTTTCCATATCAACAGCACAGTGTGTAGAAAAAACATATTTATATCATAGCAGACATATATTCCATTAAAAGTTAAGATGGCCTACACCACTTTGGGTGATATGGCAATTGTTAGTTTAGCCATCCATTTAATGTAAAAACATTTTGCTTTTTTTATGAGAGGGTGACAGACACATTTAAAGCAAATTTGGTAATATATTCTAACCAATCTGTCATGTTTGTTTATTTAAACTCCAAACTTAGTATGCGTCAGCTATTGTGTAACATACTCTTCAAGCACTTCAATGAACAAGCTATGAGCAATGTTATCTAATTTAAATTAATAACGACATTACTGAATTACATTCAATGTTTTTTTTGTACTACTTTGAGTTGCTTTGAGTTTTCCAGGTATTTTTGTAATTTGCTAGTTTTCAGATGGATACAACCACCCTGAGACATTTGTGAAAATAACAAAGGTGTGGTAGAATGAGGGCTGAGATGTTTAAGAAAATAAAGCTCTTAACATCTTGCCAGGAAACTGAAGAATGGTTATTACATTGTGTTATTTCTCTTCAAACATTATTTCCTCATTAAGTCTTATGATCAAACAATGCAGTGCTTTGATGCAGGTCTGGATAACATGATTCTCAAAATTCAGGTAACTCCACCCTTGCTTTTACAGGTTGGTCACATAGTCATTGTTCTTTCCAGCAGGTGTTTTTGTTGGTACAATATATCTTTGTCTGAACTGTAACTAGTGTGATACCATTTGAAAACTTTACATTAAACAGTGCATAAATGTTGCTTTCTATAGTGGTTATTATATGTGATAGTAAAATATGGTTTACCAAAATGGGTCAACATGTCATTTAAGCAGGGTCACTATGGTAATTTTCAGATTAAAATTTCTCATTACAAATGAGTGAGGATGGGGATTTAATGGATTGAATGGTTAGTGTAACCGGCTAAATGCTTGGTATATATGGTGTGCAGAGAAAAAAGTTGCCTCAAAACCCTGCTGTTACATACAAGTAGAATATTTACTGTAGCCATCTCTGTGGAAAATTAACTTTCCTGTTATGGTTTTCCTGTGGCATTTACCTCATCTAACTTTATTAGAAAAAAATTAAATTAAGGGATCATACAATGCATTTATTTGAGCAAATTATCGTTTGGCTATTAACATTGTGTGAATAGAATGCAATATCTGCTACTAAGGGCTTGTCCATGCTAACAAAATCCAAATTAAACATGACACAAGTATACCATCAGGTAAATCAACAGATATTTTGATTTTTGATAATTTCTGTGCCACAGATTTAATGGCTGTACATGTGTACATTGTATGTGGTACGATAGTGACCACAAGAAATTAGCGCTTGGAATGCAAAGTGAGTATTGGACAAGCCCTAAATGTTCTGCAGAATGATAATTAGATAATAACAACACTGGATCATCATCTAAGCACCTATAAGTCACAGATTTAATGCAATATTGTACATATTTCCAAAAGAGCAAATATAAAGGATCATGAAGTCCAACTATGGCATTTATGTCATTGACGGAAGTTGTCAGGCAAGACATATGTAATTTTGAAAGTACAATATACTCTGTGGATATTTTCAAATGGGGTTGGGCCTTGTTATAAATATATATTCAAACCCAAGTAATACCCTTTAAAAATTGTGGGCTGCATCTTGGAATCCAAATGTGACCTAACCTTGGCTATCATGTTCTCTTTTTGTTTTTTACTAGGTACTGGATAAACTTATTTTTATGGAATTGTAACAAAAAGAGCTTATAAAAATTGTGGTGTATCGCCCTTTTATAGAAATCGTTTCCCACTCGCGATTTGCCCAAAACCCACCAGATCCTGCCAACCATGCCCACTTTTGATGGAGATAATTACAAATTACTGGTAATTTGTTATGATCGTACCTGCACTGTTGGCAGGCATGTTGTTTTTATGATTAAAGGAGCTGTAACTGTATAAATGTATCTTTGCCTAAATGTGATTAACATATTAGACTGTATAAACTTCAATATAGTTTTATGTTATCCCTCATAGCAGGAAATTAGCAACCTCAAAATATATGTTGCTCACTGTCATATTTTAAATCTTTTTCAGACCTGACATTGCCCTCAATTCACATACACTCATACAATTCCCTAATAATGTCACTCATATCCCTTAGCCACTAACCATACCCTCAAGCTACTATATTGTAAGAAGAGTATAATACATCAATAAGATTGACAGGAGAGCTCTGAGAGGAGATAAAGGGATTATGGGGAAAAGAAGACAATGTCACCTTTTCTGAATGGTGAGGTCTGTGAGCAGACTACATGTACCAATTATAAAAACTAGACAAAAGACTATAAGAAGAATATTATATATTCCTTAATGTGTATGTCAGTAAAAACAAATGAAAACATAAAAATAAAATATTGTAGTGCCTTTAACAAAACATTTTTAAAACTCTCAGCATCAAATTAAAAAATGTTCAAATTTCTGTTAATTGATATGCAAAATATAGCAGCCATCAATACAGTAACACAAATTGGATGGAATGGCATAATTTCTGCTATTACCACAGACAATTAAAACAATTGTAGAACAATATCTATATCAGTACAACGCCTTGATCAAAGATGAAGAACAATTATACTTCTATGATCATATGCACAGCTTCAGTCTCCTTGTACAATAGAAGTTTGCAAAGCACTGCAGGCTTTTATGTAGCTATGGGGTTAAATACAAGGAGGCATTCAATTACGTTATGAACAGTTGGCTAGTGAAAAAAAAAAAGAATAACAACACACCTATACAAGGTGCCAGACTTTTTTTTAGGACTACTGAAAAGGCAACGCCTGAAGTGACTGTTGCATTAATAGGTAATGACAGAGCTCTATTGTGATATATCATCAGCTCTATTGTTGGTAGATAGTTGTATTCTGAATAGAGATTTGCCTTGGCAATACTCCTGTAAGTGCAAGCTAATGGTTCCAAGCAACAGGAGGCCACATATGACTGGATTGTAACTCTTTATAAGTACCTTCCCTTTCTTTTTTTCTTTCATTTTTTAAAGAAAGGCATTTCTTCAAAAAAGACACTGAAGCTGAACAAGCAGGTTTACAATTTTGCAGTAGACCTAAAGCTCAGCTGAATGCTGCATTTTCTGTATTTAACATTACTCTAAGGACCTGTTTATATGGTAAATAAGAAGTTTGCATTACAAAGCCAAGCCTGTCAAGTGTTGGTTACATTCTTGAAACTGGAAGGACTGGTCTCACATTCACTTGGGGGAGGGTGAAATGAGTATTAATTTAAAAGTCAATTCCAGAGAAACGGAAAAGGCACATTAATTGCTGTGCAGATGATAATTGCATTTTACAATCTATTTTCAAAATTGATAGAGTATTATAATGCAACAGTTCTGCGAGACTTCTTGTCATGTTCTTGTCAGAATGGAATATAAAAGAAAATAATTAGGATCACATGGCACATATTCACCAGCGAGCAACATTTAATTTAGAGACAGGTAACATCTACCTTTGAAATAGTATGAAATAATTTATTAAGTTTCAGAAATTAACTTAAAACCAGCCTGGGATTTGCTGATGTTCTCTTCCTCCTAGGCTCGTATTTAATATTCTTACATCATACTTTTTCTTCAGTTACTGCATGTTATGTGTAAGGGTTTAATCAATGTATGTTTGCTTGAGTACATGGAAGACCGAAATGTATTTAACCTCAAGTGTCACAGGGCTAGCAGAGATGCTAAGTAACTATAATGATCAAAATGAGCCATACCTTTTTTTTTTTGTTTATCAAGAACTGTTCTGTGTACCTGTTTCCTTTTTTAATACCACCCTCACCATCAAATATATTGTTTCCACATGTACATGGAAAAGTTTTAATTCAATTGTAAGTCACCTTCTTTATAGCGCCACCCTAAAATAACATAATTGACAACTTTTGCATATATTTTGTAGGGACTGGGTGTACATAACCTAACATGTCATTTATGACCTTTAGATGGATATAGGGCATTACAACCCCCAATATTTCTTGAATGATTGACTTGATCATGATGTAATTCTATTGTTTTCATCTTCAACAATCCTATATACTCACATTCAGTAAATAATACAGCAAACAAAGAATGGTAACATATAATGTGAACTTCATTCATTAGGAAAAATAAGAGAAATGGTACAGACGCAAGGGGAAGAAGAGCCATCATCCTGGCATGTGGTTGTGAAGGGAGAGAAGTTAGTGGAAAAGTGCTATACCACAGAATCTACTGTGGACAATATCCCACTCTAAGGGGCATATTCAATTAACTTTCCGGTCCGCCGGATTGCGCCGGAACGGGCCGCGTAGTCAATACACGGTACTGCAATAACGTGGATTTTCGTTCTCAGCCCATAGGGTTGCGAACGAAAATCCGCGTTAATGCAGTACTGTATTAACGGCAATACTGCGCAGGATTTGCGGTAACGCACGTTACCGCGAACCGGAAAGCTAATTGAATATGCCCCTAAGGAGGAAAACAACGTAGTGGACCTGATTCATTAAGGAACGTAAGTGCCGATACTTTCCGTATTTTGAGGTAAATTGCATTGCACATGACCAGAAATGAACTATATGCCAGTGAATGCAAGAACATCCATTTCATCTTTGAATGCAAAGAACACGTCTGTCAATCTATGATTTCAGGTGCAGAACAGGGAGCAGAATGGGCGTTTGCACATAGTCATTGTACAGTAAGGGCATGCCAAGCTGGTGTGCACAGCAGTGTCCGTTTCAACCTCTGGGCACGTGTTTTTCAGTTCTATCACTTGCACAAGGTACAGGTCAGTTGTTAGTGCTGAGTGATAGTGATGACGGTCACGTATGCATGCTAGAACATGTGTTTGCAATCAAGAGCAGTGGTAATAATGTATTTTATGTACAGTAGACATTAATAAATGTATTTCAATAAAAAAAATCAAAAAACTTTTTTTAATGTTTATTCATTAATAGCTATATTATTAACAGATTAACAAATTAATTGAATAGTTTTTTATTTCTGTGCGTTCTGATGGGACTTTATATTTCACATATGTACTGTATGTATCCTGCAGTGTGTTGTGTTTGTCTCAATATGGCATGTGCCGTATATACAAAGCGTACCTAAACCCGTATTCAACAAGAAATGTTTCTTCAAATCCGCTTGTAGTTGGATGCGGGTGCGTAAGACCAATTTACATGCGTTTTTAAAAAATGCACAATACATTCATTTTGTGTGCCTTAATGAATCAGGCCCATCATCATCATCAGCAGTTAATTATAGTGCCACTAATTCCGCAGCGCTGTACAAAGGACTCATCCACATCAGTCCCTGCCCCATTGAAGCTTACAGTCTAAATTCCCTAACATAGACACACACACAGACAGAGAGACTAGGCTCAATTTTGATAGCAGCCAATTAACCTGCCAGTATGTTTTTGGCGTGTGGGTGGAAACCGGAGCACCCGGAGGAAACCCACACAAACACGGGGAAAACATACAAACTCCACACAGATAAGGCCATGGTCAGGAATTGAACTCATGACCCCAGCGCTGTGAGGCATAAGTGCTAACCACTTAGCCACCATGCTGCCCTCCTATGGTGGTAAAAAGTTTTCAAAGTGATCCATTTTTATCTGGAAAGGACAGCAGATAGTACATAACATCAAATAAACACCACCTTAAAATGACAAATGTTGAAAAATGTTTTTACTGACTAAATTTAAGCAAAGACTAAACTAAAGACAATGATAGAGAGTGAGATGTGTCTTATATGTGGCCACTGTGCTGCCCAGAATTGTGCCCCCCCCCCCCCCAAAAAAAAAGTGATCTAAGCATCGGTACTCATAGCCTGGGCTGTTTCTTTTTTGTTTGCGGGCCCAATTCATTCCCCTATGGAATTCTGCCCATTGCTGAACAGACTGGGGCTATGTTCCACTGTGAGAGGGGTACACCATGCTGAGGTTTTCACTGTTATTGTGTGAACAGCCCAGCCTGTTATAGCTTGGTGCTGGTACTAGCTTTTGAGGTGGCCCCATGCTTTTTGTCCCTCCTGCATTAGCACTGCAAAGATTTGTGCTGATGATCATCAGCAGCAGCACGGCATGAGATACAGCTCCTGACAGGCATATCTGTGTATGCATCCAAGTCTAAATGAGTTACATTTATGTGAACACACCCTTGTGTACTCAGGCTTTGCTTACATATACATTCCCTCCCCGTTCCACCACAGCAAACATAATGAGAGGTAAGTCAGGGATAGGCAAGAATCATGATATGGACTTATGAGAAGACAGTTTGCGTTTGAGTATTGTACGCAAAAAAAACAGACTGGAGTCCAGGGGCGGATCTAGGAAATTGCTATACCCGGGGCGATGTAGGGGGGGCTATTTAGTCCCCACCCCCTTTCCGACTTCTAAGGCTGCCGGCGGCTGCACAGTATGTGCAGGTCCGCTCGGCAGTGACAGTGTGCTGCCCCGCTGCTCTGATTGTGTTTAAAACACAATCAGAGCAGCCGGGCAGCACACTGTCACTGCTGAACGGACCTGCACAGTGTGCAGCTGTCGGCAGCAAGCCCCTGCTAGGGGGGGGCGATCGCCCTGATTGCCGCCCCCTGGATCCGCCACTGCTAAAGTCCAACTTTGATTTTTTTTTTTTACTATTTTTATTAAGCGTCCTTTCCTCCAATGGAGCTTGCTTTGTCTATTACCAATAACTAAATAAAACAAAAATTGGTTATTCGTCTATTGGACCTTTGTATATATTTGTATCCTGCCTGTAGTACCACTGTCCACCAAAGGGGCCACTGTGGTACTTAGACTGCTCCTACCTGCCTTGTTATTGCTGGAAGCTTAAACACCTGCTTCTGGCCTATATAAGCCTGCCTGTCTCAAGCAACCTTTGCCAGATCATCTGTTGCATTCACCTGTGTTGCTATTCCTGTTCCCTGGCTCCTTATTGCTACCTGTTGTCTAAAGTTCCCAGCACATCTATCCGCAGATCACCACAGCCTCTGTGTCTACTCCACTATCCTGTGGTAACGCTCTGCATATTATTGCTACCTGTTGTCTGAATTTCCCAGCACATCTATCCGCAGATCATCTCAGCCTCTGTGTCTACTCCACTATCCTGTGCGATATTGGGCCGACCGGTCAGTTTTTGGGTGTTGGACCCGATAAATTCCTGAAAACACTGTAGTGTGTACCCAGCCTAATTAGTGGCGTCATCCAAATGCTAAAGAGATTGTATTGCTTATGAGTGGTACCATTGTTTTGTGGCGTTGAGGGGTTAACCAGGTGTATAAGTTCTAAACTAAGGGAATCCCTCTTTATCTGTACAACTGCTGATTGGAAGGAGAAGCTTTTTAGTGTAGAATATGCTCTTTCTTTAGTTCCATTGTACATGGGGAGAAAAAGGTATAAATACAAAAATGTATAAAATATTATAAAAATGCATTAAAAACTACAGGTCCCTACAATGAACATGCCTTTGTGGGTAGTCCTGATGCTAAATACAGGGGAACCCAATTGACCAAAGTATTTATTTATTTAAGATTATTTTCTCAGCCCAGGACCTAAGTGCCCTAGAGCAGTGCCCGAAAAACATTGTTAAACCCACTGTCATAGTAAGGCACAAACTTTAAACATCAAGTCCAGCTTTCGCACCCATGACACACATTGCATCAAATAATGCAATTTTGTTGACTGCATTGAATTTCACCATACTCCTTGCAGTGTACTACTAAGGCTGCTAACATCACCAACCCATTGGTAATGTCTTTCCAAAAAACAAATTCCATTTTTGACCATGAATACAATCCGCTCCATCACTGGATGGACATAAACTTAGATAATTATTGTTTCTGTGCATTTAATATAATCTGCTATTAGTCTCATGTAGACTGCGCAGATCCAGTGAAAGTTCAAGGGAAAAAATTGTTTCCCACTCCCTGAGCTAAATGACTTTCTACATGAGCTCCATGCAAGTTGAAAAACATCAATTTTAATCTTTATAAAGCTTCTTAGGACAGATTCAATTCGGTGCAAGATGACAATGGACATGAATCATCAAGGCACGTTTCCGCCAATTTTGTGCGTATCACACGCAAAATTATGCCTAGAACCAGGCCATATGCAACTAAACGCAGAAAAGTTCAATGCATCTAGTACGCAAAGCACAATTATTACAGTCTACGATTTCTGGGAAGGAACGAGGTAGTGAAGGGACATACACCTGTATTCAATGTACAGTAAGGGCGTGCCAAACTCGAGCGCACACAGCCATGTCCTGAATCAAGTTTTGGCTATCTCGAAGTTACTTGTTTATCTGCCGTATCTCTAGCTCCAGCTACTAGGCTAGTCTAAGTACTAGAGATGACAGACTTGTATGTATACTATAACATATGTTTGCAATCAGGAACAACTGTAAAAATGCATTTCATGTTCAGTAGCCTTTAAGATCATCCTAATAAATGTATTTTGTGGAATATATATATATATATATATATATATATATATATATATAATTTTTTTTTAACTGTTTAGTCACTAATGCTTATATTATTAACATGTAACATTAATTCAGGTTTTTTTTCTATACATTCTGTTGAGAATGTATATTGCACATAGGCATTGGTCATATCCTGCAGTGTCTTGTGTAGTAGAGCAGAGCAGACGTACACTCAAATTCATAAGCGCACGTACCTTCAGATCTGCTTCTTGTTGAATTCGGGAGTACGCAAATGAATGTTGCGCTCAGTATGCGTGCCATAATGAATTAGTACCCATGTGTCTCCAGAACAGTCCGTGGAAACACATTGCATTAGAGTTTTTACAGAAATCTTCCAGAGGCAGGTAAGGCACCTTTTTACACAGTGCCTGCACACATTTGTAACATTTGATCACAAGGCCCGTGAGCACAATTTTGGTCACTAGGCCGCACATAGTTCGACACAAGGCCTCGGGGTCCCATTCGTATATTCTAGGTCCGATAATATTTGTTTTGGGCATCAATGGTCAGGCTAAGTAGCCTGTGGACACCGGTATCAAGCTTAGTAGCCGGTGGGCACCAGTAATCAGGCTTTAGGCCTGTTGCCTCAGTGCAGGCATTAGGCCTGTGGCACATTAGGAGTATTTCCCTCATTTTATTTCCCACCATTCCGTGGGTACACATCCACTAGAACATCAGGGTACTAGTTCATTGTTTGCCTTCTGCCCCATTTATTTAGGCATTCCTTCTGTCTCTTAGTTTCCCTTGCACTCTTTTCAGCATAGCACTCATTAGTCAAGCCCCAAATAAAGGTGGACTCTTGATATGCTTCTTGGTATAGGATCCATTAGACAGGCCCCCATTAAAGGCAGACTTTTGGACTTTTGTATTTTGTCCCCTGATTCTTCTTTCGTTGGCTGTATGGTATTGTGGGTGTCTTAGATAGATTAATACACAACGCCTAATGTTAGACATCAAAGGTACGCAGCATATCGGTTACATAGAGGGTTGATAGGACCAGAGGACTGCTGTTGCTGTTGTCGTTAACACTAAAGTGGGTGGTAAATACTAATAAGAGTAAATAGCCCTGTGAGAGGGTTGTTGTATTTTGTCCCTTTTCTAGAAGGCACTCTTGGGAGTCCCAGACAACCATCAAGAGGAGACAATGCCTATATGGTGAGTGTCCCCCATTCTGTTTCTCTCTTGGTTAGGACCTCACCACTTGTGAGTAAGATATTTTGGCAGGAGTCTTCCCTATCTCGAATATCTGCAGTCCCATGCCCAGAGATCACTCCCACCCATCACCTCAGACACCCCATCTTTTCCTCCACTCTGTACTATTTCTCCTGAGTAATTGTTCTTGTCTTCCCCCTAGACCGGACCAAAGTGGTGGGTATAGTATTGCTGCTGAAGGAGCGGTGTGATTGGCAGGTGGACTGGTCAAGAACAGGAAGGCCACTTTACATCTGCACTTTTAAATTTTTGTATTTGTTCACTTTGATTAATGTGATGTGGTTTCCGATTATAACAATCTACAGGAAGTGGTGTGGCCCTCAGTGGGCCTGAGGTGGTCAAATGATTCCAAACCATCAGTGAAGCTTTGGTGATCCTAGGGTTAAAAGACCTCCTTCCATAGACCTGCAACCTTTACCCCCTAAGGGAAATTATGGTTGAAGGTGGTTGTGGATAGAGGGGTCTTTCTTTTTTTCAGGAGGATTTGATGTTATGCATCTTTTTGTGTTTTTAACACTCTTCTGGGCACACTAGGTGAAGATGAGCACTATTCAAGACTTCTCAAAATAAAATATAAGGGCACACCTTATATCTGTGGGTGAAAACCAGTTGATCTCCAGTGATTCCAGATTTCTATCCTAATGTAACAACATTTCTTGTTGGAATGGTCTCATATGAAAATGAGCCCATGGAAGTGCTTGTGTGACTGAAGTCATGGACCCCAACATGCTCATCAGGTGGGAAATTTACACTGGTCAAGTTTTCCTTAGGGAGTTCTGTTTTTGGACTGCTATGTATCTTCTGAAAGTAGCACTTAATTTTAATTGAGTCTAAAATGAACCCTAAGTACACAACTCTCCTTGAAGGTTTCAACATCAACTTCTCTTTAAAATCTAGAGACAATAACTTACATTATCCTGTTCAAATATTTCTACAAGAGTGATACTGAGATAGCTTTCTGGAACCAATGGAGTGACTTGGATCTTTTTCCAGCTCTGTTAGCTGCCATAATGTTGGTAAAAATGTATAGTGCTGAACTTAGGCTACACAGTAGGTATCTTAACTTAAAGTGTCTCACTTGACCAGGAATCCAAACTGCACACCTGAGGAATCTTCAATGAGCATAGAAAATTGGTACAAGGGTTCATCACTGAGCCCAAGTCCCCAGCTAGTGCAGGATTTTTTTGTAGTTATGAATAGTTCCCTAAGATTTTGAATTGATTATCGGGAACTCAATAAAATTATGATCAAGAATTGGTAATCTCTCTCAATAATCTTGGACTCCTTCAAGATACTGCTTCAAGCTAGGGTTTGACCAAACCTTATCTTCTAGGGGCCTAAAACCTGATTCATACCTGGGAGGGGGAAAATGGAAGAAGGCCTTCAAAAGAAAGCATGACCATCAAGAATACAGGGTTGTTTCATTTTTACATGTGCAATTCCCTCTTTAGGAACCTTCTGGAGACATCAGTCCTTATCTAGCTGGATGATATCCTCATGTTCTCCAGAATTTGTTTGTATCACGATCTCTTATATGTACAGTGCTGCATAAATTGGCACTTTATAATAAAAGATTATATCTTCAGATGCATGTAGCTAAAAATACAGACATGTAACGTAAGTGTGCAGACACATATATGTGCATACACAAAAAGGCTGCTTGCTCACTTTTACGTTCAACTGTAAAGCACCACCTTAATATGTAAATACAAATGTGTTAACAGGAATGAAACCTAAAGTTGTACCAATATCTTGAAAATTGCTGAACCATCTGAGGTACCAAATTTCCCCAACTCTCTGACAGCAAAGGGCCTTTTGGCAACAACATAAAAATCCTGCAGAAATACTTGGCGCGTGTTCTGATGAATGGATTAGTTGAGCTTTTACATTTTTCCTAAAGTTGCAGTCAGTGTGTAACACAAACATGAAAAAAAAACCTGCAGCAATGGGCATAATTGACTGACATGCAGACATATGTGTGCTGTTCTACTTAAGCGGATCACTGTGGATAATTGATTAATCACAAAAGTCAAGACTGACATATGTCAGCTCCACTTTATTTTAACCTAAGATGTGTATCTAAAAAACATTCTGGCAAATAGCAGGGATTTTCTAAATTAGATAGATCTATCTATCTATTTATCTATCTATTTATCTATTTATCTATCTATCTATCTATCTATCTATCTATCTCTCTCTCTATCCTATTTTGATGTATGATCTTTACACCCACTAATGACACCTTAAGATAATTAACTTATAGTAGCACATTGCAGGCTACAAATGTAATAATAAATGAAAGCAAAACAAATGTAACTATACTTTGCTATTAGCTTACCACATTATATTTAATTCAGTAGGAGGGTGTATTTTTTGTTACTTAAGTCTTGATCTCACATACAAGTCCAGCTGGCATAATTTTTTCCCCATTGTGTTGGAAGATTGTCCCATCTGTCTGGACATGTTTTAGACCAATTTAAGGGAGCCATCTCAGCCAATTTGCCCCTTTAAGTTCCTTATTCTACTTTATAGCATCCACTGTATTGATCTGTTTATGACATTGTTCCAGCTGGCAGCATTGCGTGCAATAGAATTGCTTGCCTGTAAATATTTGTAATTGTGGATATTTTTGAATATTCAAGTGTTATAGATTGAAGGTGAATTAATAAAATGAAGTGATGTTTCTACCTTATTTTATACACTTTCACAAAGAATGACAATGTACAGTTAGTTGAGTAAAAAAGACTACACCGAAAAAATATATATTTGACTTTTTTTTTGCTTATTTTATCAATACAAAGAAAATGAAGCAGGCCATAGAGCAAAAGCTAGTTTTTAGAAACACATTTCATAAAATATATTTTTCTCTGCAAAATGAACAAACCAGCAAACAGTGTTCGGAAAGAAAAGCTTCACTTTTTTATCTTGAATATTTTTTTCCTGACCATTTATAGTAGAATATTTATAATTCTACATACTTGTTGTTGCCTGTAGAATTTTAAAAATTGCTTGATTGATTAAGGAAATGGTAAAGCTAGGTACACACTACAGAAATTTCGACCAACTTTTTATGCCGAGCGATTTTACATGCGATCGATGTTCCGATCGCTCGGTCCATGGACTGCATACACACTAGCCTTGTTTAGGACGATAAAGGGAAGAGCGGACGTCCCTTTAGCGACTTTTTACAGCCATGTTGTCCTGAGCAATGACTGTAATTTCATACTCACTGTTGTGGATCGGTCGGAAGTTTGTACACACTACACAATGGAAACGAGATTGGAACGAAAATATTAAACGGTACGACCAACCAAATGAGGCGACAATCGTCCATTTGGGCAGACTTTTGACCATCGTGTCACTGCACACACTGATCCGACTTTTGAACGAGAGGTCGTATGTCGGCTGATTTAGCCGATTATTGGATGAAAACTGTATAGTGTGTACCCAGCTTTAGGCATGCTACCATACTGTCAGTAAGGCAGCTTAAATTGATTTGCATAATTGTGCTTAACAGTTTCTGAGTATCCCAAATTTCTCCCTTCTCTCAAAACAAACATTACCCAACTTCATATGTGTGCTAATGATATTGTATCCTGTACAGACGACTAACAGAAGTTACCAAGGAGTTCCATGAACTTTTTTATGTACATGGTTTAATATATATAAACAGTCACATCAACAGGGATTTCGCTAAGGGAGAAACCTGTGTATCTACAAGAGAAATTTGTCTGATACCCCCATGATAGATAGATCCAATGTATGCTAAACTATAAATATAGTTTATAGTAAATCTATCAGTGCTGGGAGTCAGAGAGACCTGCTATGTAGTAAAGATGCTTACATTATGCAAAATAACTTTATATTTGGAGAGTCCTGATCTGAACTAATCAATTATAAAGGTTATACAGATATTTTGCATAGATATGTAGCAACTTTTAATATTTTCTCACTCATCTTGCTAATTAAAACAATTGGAGAATGTCTACGCTGATAGGAGTCACAGTTATACTTTGATTCTAATGTTCATGTAACCTATACACAGAGAAAATCCTCTGTAGATATTGTAAGCAAAAATATATTTTTACAAAGCTGAATAGTGCCAGAGGTTTTCTCTTTTTGAAATATATTTGGTAAAGTATTTGCTTACAGCTTAATTTTAGTTTGCAGTTATTATTGTGTTGCCGCATGCTCATCAAATCACCAATCACCAGTACCACATTTACAATGTAAATGATTTATGATTTAATTAGGCATTTTGTTATGACATTTTTGTAGCTAGATTGGACCACAGCATTAAATGAACCCCTTAGCTCTTTGTAAATGCACCCTAGTTTGCAATTTAAAGTGTCTTAAAAGGACCTGTCACCAGGCTCTGTGATGTCTTATTGCTTTACTACACCGTGTGCAGGGTGAGCTGTGAGGTATAGGTAAGCTAGTCTGGGAGTGAGCATAGTGCAGTCTGATAGCTCCTTTTGTAATGCGAAGCGACCTGTCATCATGGAGAAAGCACTCCTGGGCTGTCTTCCTTTATAACTCGCATCTCTCCTGTTGTGCAGTCTGGAGGGAATCAGCCTGGAAGAGAGCATAGCACATAACAAGCATGCAGAGCTAAATACTCTATTTTTTTTTGGGGGGGAAGGAGGGTTCCACAAGTCACTGAGTAGAAAAGTAACAGGATGACATGAGAGAAAGTGGCGACAAGCCCTCTTCAAGGGAGTACATTAATAGGCAGAGTTTTGTATGTTAAAAACAAAAGATGGTCATGTGTTTTTTGGTTACATATTCTTCTACTGTGCACAGTATGAGGCACAATGGATGCTACCATCATCCTGGAAACATAGCTGACAGGGCTTTAAGTATATCATTTGTATGACATGTTATTTACTAAATAAAATTAATAAAATACATTGTTTTGCTGGCTTTAAGCAGCCTCTGGTCATGTTATTTGGACACTGAGGCTTCATTGAAAAAAAAATAGATGAAAAGAAAGAAATTACAAGTACAATTTTATTAAGGACATAAGCCCTGCTCTCTCCACAGGAAATTGAATTTCAAGTAATCTTCTCCAAGACAAGCTCCCTATCCATTCTTTTAATGCCTTTCACTGCTTTCTTCTTTGCTTTTCATGTTGTGAGATACATAGTGGTAGCAATTATAGTCAAACCACAACAACATGTAGACGTACTTAATATTTCAATAGTTACAAATAAATAAAGAAATAAGTGCAGACATATAGACATAAGTGTCTATGAATCATGTTGTAGTTTTGTAGCTATAATTTATGCCAGTCTTTCAAAATCTATTTTATTATTCATGGTGTAATACTGAAGGATGCATTCTGTGGTGACTTCACAGTTAAAGTAAATTCGTTTTGGGTTCCTCCATAAGCTGTGCTATTTCTATAATATCACAGCTAAAGTGTGTCTCATGAGAGCCCTAATTTAAAATATAATGACACAAGGGCTTGTAATGGAGAATTGATGAACCATGCTGACCCTTCTTCATTTGCTAGGTCTAATGCTTTTATCATGTTTCCAAACCAGGAACACATAGCCCTAGACTGGTTACAGGCAATTAAAACAGCCAACATATACACATTTTTTTTACATTAAATGTAGAGTATATTTCTTAGGTCAAAGGTGTATTGATCAGATTAAATCATTTGCTGTTCTCCTTTAATACACACAAAAAGTAGTATGCACATGAAAATAACTTAGGATGATAAAATAATACTGTTATGAAAGTATACTGTATATATATATGATTGTATTGTATAATGAATAAAAATAGTAATATTTTTATACAAGTGTACATTGAGCTGGATAAAGAGTTCTTAAGTACATGGCAATCGGCATGGGTATTTCTGGAACTGATCACAAAAGAAAATATTGGAAATCACGATTTATTCATAACTTATTCCGAGTTTGGGATTTATGACTAAGTATGACTTAGGAAATCTGTGTCTACTGTATAATTTATTGTGCAGAACAAACCCACAACAGCACATCACTAACTGCATCAGCGGGCAATTCAGATGCCTATCACCCTCTGTTTTATATGTTTCCCCAAGCAATTGTTTTCATCTCACATACTTTATGATATCTGTTTACAGTATGTCAAGCCATCAGTGCCTCCTAAATAAGACATCTTACTTTAGAATGACTGCAAATCCAATGTAAAACTAAGCTGTTTAAAGTGCCCCTTAAAGAGACCCTTTCATTCTAAAATGATTTGTTTTCACAAGTTCAAAACAATTCAGGGTTGGATATAGACTTTTTTTATGGGGGCAATTTAGCAGAGCCCCGCCCCCTCCTTAATTCTGTTTGGTGGATAGGCTGCATCTGACTGCTGAGAAACATACAGAGGATGCTGCAAGGCCACTCTGATTGTGTTTTAAACACAAGCAGAGAGGTCAGACAGGATCCTCTGTCTGCCTCTTGGCCGACAGGAACATCCATGTATAGGTGTGGCCACAGGCAGTCCATCCCTGCTAAGGGGTGATTGCCCCATCACTCCCCTCTAGATCCACCACTGCTACAATTAACCAACTACAATAACTAGGAAATTTAGACCTGAACATTTAACTGTAAAATAAGTTGATTTTGTAGCAACAGGATTTAAGCTAAAATAGTTACAGCTTGCACAGTACATCACATTTACAGCACGGTACATCACATTTTTATATATTCGCTAACCCAATTGGTGCATCGAATAAATGCTGTTCATTCAGGTCTGTCTCTTTCCATGCATATTGCTGTGCAGAACTCTTTATTAATAGTTATACATTCTCTTCTAAAGTTTAATTCTGACTAGGGGTGTGCACCGGCCACTTTTAGTGTTTTGGGTTTTGGGTTCTGATTAGCTTGAGGTTTTGGGTTCTGATTTGTTTTGCCAAAACATCCCACTCAAGGTTTTGGTTCTGATTTAGGGTTTTGGGTTCTGATGTTTTTTTTTAAAAAGCATAAAAAGTGCTAAAAATCAGTTTTTTGTTGTTTTTTTTTTCACTCCTACGCTATTATTAACCTCAATAACATTCAATAACAATCATTTCCACTAATTTTCAGTCTATTCTGAACACCTCGCACCTCACAATATTGTTTTTAGTCCAAAACGTTGCACTGAGGTAGCTGGATGTCTAAGCTAAGCGACACAAGTGGGCGGCACAAACACGTGGCCCATCTAGTAGTGGCACTGCAATGGCAGACAGGATGGCAGTTTGAAAAACTAGGCCCCAAAGAGCACATAATGCCAAAAAAGAGGTGCAAGATGGAATTGTCCTTGGGCCCTCCCACCCACCCTTATGTTGTTGAAATAGGACATGCACACTTTAACAAACCAATCATTTCAGCGACAGGGCCTACCAAACAACTGTGGCTGAAATTATTGGTTTGTTTGGGCCCCCACACAAAAAAAGCTATTCATCTCTCCCTGTACAAACTAAACTGGCTCTACTGAGGCAAGATGTCGTCCTCATCCTCATCCTCTGATTCCTCGCCCCCTTCAGTGTGTACTTCCTCATCCTCACACATTATCAATTCGTCCCCACTGGACTCCACAATCACAGGTCCCTCTGGAGGCCAGTGCTGGTTTTGATTGAAGAATTGATAACTCATTTTTATGAACATCATCTTCTCAACGTTTTGCGGAAGCAACCTCCTTCGCCGCTCACTGACCAGGTTCCCCGCTGCACTAAAAACTCTTTCGGAGTACACACTGGAGGGGGGACAACTCAGGTAAAATAAAGCCAGTTTGTACAGGGGCTTCCCAACTGCCTTTTTTTCCGGCCAGTAAGAATAAGGACTGTCTGACATGTCTACTTGGATGGTGTCAGCAAAGTAATCCTCCACCATTTTTTCAATGGTGACAGCATCCAATGCAGCGACAGTAGACATGTCTGCAATGGTTGGCAGGTCCTTCAGTCCGGACCAGATGTTCTCAGCATCCCCGCCAGTGGGTCGTTTATGAAATCTCAGCTGTTTCCTCGCAGCCACAGGTGTGGAAGAAAATGAAGGAGGAGCTGTTGGCATGTCACGGTCCTCCTCAGAGGACAATCTCCTGACCAGCAGGTCTTTGCACCGCTGAAGGCTTGTGTCCGCCGGAAATAGAGACACAACATGTGCTTTAAACCGAGGATCGAGCACGGTGGCCAGAATATATTCCTCTGACTTTAAAAGAGTGACCACCCTCGGATCCTGGCAAAGCGTACGAAGGGCTTCATCCACAAGAGGTACATGCTTTGTGGAATCGCAATGCTTTAACAGCTCCTCCCTCACTTTCTCCAGCTGCTTTTGCAACAGCCTGATCAGGGGAATCACCTGACTCAAGCTGGCAGTGTCGGAACTGACTTCTCATGTGGCAAGTTCAAATAGCTGCAGAACCTTGCACAACACGGAAATCAGTCTCCACTGCGCTTGACTCAGGCGCATCCCCACTCCTTTGCCTATGTCGTAGGTGACTGTGTAGGCTTGAATGGCCTTTTGCTGCTGCTCCATCCTCTGCAGCATATAGAGCGTGGAGTTCCAGCGCGTCACAACTTCTTGTTTGAGGTGATGGCAGGCAGGTTCAGGATTTTTTGATGTTGTTCGAGTCTGCGGTAGGCAGTGGCAGAATGCCGAAAGTGTCCAGCAATTTTGCGGGCCACCGCAAGCATATCCTGCACACCCCTGTCACTCTTCAGGTAATGCTGCACCACCAAATTTATTGTGTGGGCAAAACATGGCACGTGCTGGAAATTTCCCATATGTAATGCCCGCACAATGTTACTGGCATTGTCCGACACCACAAATCCCCAGGAGAGTGTAAGTGGGGTAAGCCACTGAGAGATTATTTCCCTCAGTTTCTCTAAGAGGTTGTCAGCATTGTGCCTCTTATTAAAACCGGTGATATACAACGTTGCCTGCCTTGGAACGAGCAGGCGTTTTGGAGATGCTGCTACTGATGCTGCTGCTGCTGTTGCTGCGGAAGGCGATGCATCTACCCAGTGGGCTGTCACAGTCATATAGTCCTTCGTTTGCCCTGAACCACTTGTCCACATGTCCATGGTTAAGTGGAAAGTGGGTACAACCACAGTTTTCAGAGCACTGAGGACACTTTTTCGTACTTCTCTGTACATCCCGGGTATCGCCTGCCTAGTGAAGTGGAATCTCGACGGGATTTGGTGCCGGGGACACAATACCTCCATCAACTGTCTAAATCCCACTCCACTGATGGCGGACACCGGACGCACGTCTAACACCAACATAGCTGTTACGGCCGCAGTTATCCGCTTTGCCATAGGATGACTACTGTCATACTTGGTGCTCATGGCAAACGACTGTTGTACGGTCAAATGTTTAGTGAAAGACGTAGCGTTCTTACGACTTCCCCTCTGGAAAGATGACCAACTACCAGCAGCAACAGCAGCAGCAGCGGCAGTAGTAGGCGTATCGCTGCAGGATCCTCCGGAAGAATCCCGGTTTGAAGAGGACTCAGTCATGCTGGTGACATCACCTGCAGGACTATCTCTGATCGAGATCGTGGAGGAAATTCATGAGGAGGGTGTTGCTGGTGTGGATACAACAGGACCAAGGGATTTAGGTGTCCCTGGACTGCTGACGGTCCTAGCCACAGGTCCTGAACTAAACACTGAATTATGAAGGTTATTCAGGTGACGTATAAGGGAGGATGTCCCTAGGTGGCCAAGATCCTTACCCCTGCTTATTTGAGCTTTACATAAGGTACATATGGCCATACATTTGTTGTCCGGATTGGGATAGAAATAATTCCAGACCGAAGAGGTGGATTTCTTGGTCTTCTGGCCAGGCATGACGATGGGCTTTTTCTTCCCATGGACAACAACTGTTTCCCCCCCTGGTGCCTCATTTAAGATAACCACATCAGCATCCTCCTCGTCAAGTTCCTCCTCAGCGCCAGCTACATCAATATCCTCCTCCCGGTGTACAACATTCACACCTTCATTAGCCAAATCTGTAACTAGACTGTGGGTGATCCTTCCAGCATATGCAGAGGGCGTGCTGCAAATGGTGGAAGGAGCCACCTCTTCCCGTACAGTGATGGGAAGGTCAGGTTTCGCAACCACCAACACCCTTGGACTCACCTTGGGGATTTGTGATGCCATCTCTTTAGAAGGCAGAGTTGTTTGCTGTGTTGTTGATGACAGCTTAACTCTCTTAAATTTTTTAGAGGTGTGGGGAGGAGGAGGGCTTAGATCCTTGGGTGAAGCTGAACCACTAGTCATGAACACGGGCCAGGGCCTAAGCCGTTCCTTGCCACTCCGTGTCGTTAATGGCATATTGGCAAGTTTACGTTTCTCCTCAGATGTTTTTAATTTTCTTTTTTTGCAAATTAAAAACATCTGAGGAGAACGTAAACTTGCCAATTTGCATTTAACGCCCTACAGGAGATTGGCAAGGCAACGGCCTTAGGCCCTTGGCCACGTCTTGTCATGACTAGTGGCAGCAGCTTCAGCATTAGGAGGAAGTGGTTCTTGATCTTTCCCTACTTTATCCTCCAAATTTTTGTACTCCATTATAGTTTAATCTCTGGTACTAATATTTCTGGACTGCAGGAACAGTGAACGTATTTATATATTGCAGTACTAATATTTCTGGACTGCAGGAACAGTGAACGTATTTATATATTGCAGTACTAATATTTCTGGACTGCAGGAACAGCGAACGTATTTATATATTGCAGTACTAATATTTCTGGACTGCAGGAACAGCGAACGTATTTATATATTGCAGTACTAATATTTCTGGACTGCAGGAACAGTGAACGTAGTTAAATATTGCAGTACTAATATTTCTGGACTGCAGCAACAGTGAACGTAGTTAAATATTGCAGTACTAATATTTCTGGACTGCAGGAACAGTGAACGTATTTATATATTGCAGTACTAATATTTCTGGACTGCAGGAACAGTGAACGTATTTATATATTGCAGTACTAATATTTCTGGACTGCAGGAACAGTGAACGTATTTATATATTGCAGTACTAACATTTCTGGACTGCAGAAACAGTGAACGTATTTATATATTGCAGTAAAAAAAATTAGAGTTTTTTTGTAATTTTTTTTATTATTTTTGTATAATTTTTTTATATATATATATATATTTTTTTATAACTTTTTTATACATTTTTAATAACAATTGACTTAGCAGGACAAAGCACAGAACACAGCACCACTGGACTGAGCAGGACAGAGCACTGGACAAAGCACCACTGGACTCAGCAGGACAGAGCACTGGACAAAGCACCACTGGACTGAGCAGGACAGAGCACAGGACAAAGCACCACTGGACTCAGCAGGACAGAGCACAGGACAAAGCACCACTGGACTCAGCAGGACAGAGTGACAGGACATAGCAGCACTAAAAAAACCAACCTCCCTCTTCCCTGATCTTAGCCCGACTGAAGATGGCGGCGGCAAGCGGGGAATTTATAGAATCCGAGACTCGCGAGATCCGACGGCGGTATTTGGAGTCAGAGCCTCGCTTTCAGTGTTTCTCTCCGCCGGAAATACCCGAACAGTGCTCGGATAGCCGTCGGATCCGGACTGTTCGGGTGAGCTCGGATTGCGATAATCCGAGCCCGCTCATCTCTAATTCTGACATAAGCTAAGTTCTGACTTTTGCTAATGAGTGACTTCCCTTTTATACAGGGTAACACAAATATGCTAAGGGGGACTTCAATTTTTGGGGCCCACAGCTGGGGCATTTCAGACGCCCATTATAGCAGCCTTGACTGTCTCTCATAGGATAACTTGAGCCTAATCATCACTATAATCACATTTAAGGTTCTTCTTTATAGATGTTGTCTCTTGACTAAACAATAAAGAACTAAATGACATTTTTACAAAAACATCAGTTCTGCAGTCACCTGCTAGTGGCAACTTTCTTACCATAACTCTCATGACCATGCCAGTGCCATCCAAGTCTGTGAAATAGCAGGAGCTAGTACCTTTGGCCAGGTAAAGAGGGATCACTATTCAGGCACTAAAAGTACTATGACTACATGTACATGTTTCCTCCTCTTATGTGTCAATGGCTAGCACAGTGTCACCTGTATTTTTGGAAACTGTATACTGAAATGTTGTAGGTGCAAAATGTACCAGTCTTTATTGTATTTTACAGTGCATTTGACACATTGCAGGCACATAACTGACTGACTCTTCAACAAGAAAAAAATTGTAAAAAATGATGTAAAGGATGGATGGATAGTTTTAATAATTACAGTAAGTTGCAGCCCATTTACTACTAAATCGCTAATTGCAGTTGTTTCATCAGCCCCTAAATGATTCATCAGTTTTATTTCTTAAGTCTGCAGCTATTCTGTTTGTCTCACATGATACAGAACATATAGTGATTGAGTGACTCCACAAGTAAAGGTGAGGAATTTAAAATAATGAAGTGCCAAATATTCCAGATCAAATCGCTTTGTCAGCTTCCTATGTCCTTGTGCTTGCAATGTTGTCTATTTGTACCAGTGATGAAATTGCAAGCATGTTTAGTATGGAGTATTTTGTATGCAGTGCTATATTAAAAGAAGTTGCAGTTCTTTTAATGGAAATGTATCAGTTTTAAAATGGTATTTTGTCTATTGTGGCAATTTTATTTAATAATTATTGGCTAAATAATATAAATAGTATATTTTTATTCTACTCTTTATCCATCTACTTGTAAGTATAAGACGTGATGATGCATGAAGCATACATAATGCAGAGGGAGAATAGATTCTAAACATACAATTTGACAGCAGAATAGACCATACAGGTTGATATTTTCTTTCCTATTTCTGTCTGTGGTTGTTTAAAGTAACAGACACATATATTGTGTATCTTTAATTTTTTAATTTTTCTTAGCTATTTTCAAAATCTGGAAGGCAACATATCATGTAAAGGCAGAGGGGAGAGAAGGAGTGTGTGTGTGTGTGTGTGTGTATGTATGTGTGTGTGTGTGGGGGGGGGAACCTTGCAGACAGAGCTCAGAGGGGTGTTCCAAAGTCTCTTTGGTCACTGCACTGTGTGTCATGTGCCTGTGGTTGCCATGGTAATCACAAGTCATTGACTGTGCAGAATAATAAATAATTAATAACAACCTGAAGAAACAAACCAAGGACAAATGGTATTTACCAAGCTTCCCCCTATAGCCTGCCACAGTGATTTATAAAAAATGTTGTTTTTTCATGGGATTACAGCCTTAATGTCTGTGTCCTAATAGAAATATGCTTCCTCCATGCATTCTGGAATTCTTTTGAGACCCACCACAACTGCTGGAACACTATTTATGAATCTATTACTTTCTCTATACAAAAAGGTTGCTTATGTTACCTTTCAGTCTTTAACTCTCCAATTTCAAAGTGTATCCCCTTCTTCTAAGGATCTGCTTATTTTTAAAAATATTGCCTGAACTCTATCAAAACTTATGATATATTTAAACGTTTTTTTTTAGATTTTCACCTCTGCTTTTTGCTCCTCTAAGCTCTAAATTTCCTTTTGATGTTGTGCAGCCTATTTTAGTAGAGTTTCCCTGAATGTTTTCTTATTTTATTGATATGTTTTTGGAGCTGTGGCTGTGGGAAAGGGTGATTGAGTATAATAGGGAATTCCATAAGTGGGTAGCAGCACAGGAGAAGTCTTGTATTTGAATTGGATTATGGAGAACACGGGGAGCTAGTATAGGGCTGCTATTAATGTCTCTATAAATATAGGACCTCATTTAGAGTCGGACACAAAGTCTGTTTTAGGCGCAAGTGTCCAAGATGCAGGCGAATTTGGTGCTTTCTGCACATGCATGATAGTGTTTTTTTGTTGGATGCACCTAAAACGGACTTTGCGTCCGACTCTAAATGAGGTTCATAGAGTTTAATAATGAATCTACTACTTTTCCAGTATTGAATTTTAATCTAAGTTAATGCTACCACCCATAGTCCTTGTTAAGGTATAAAATGTGCAAAAAACTGAACTTGAAACATTTTTGAAACAAATGTCTAATCTAACATGTATTTATTTACTTATTAGTGAGAGAATATAAATTTATGCTGACAAAATCACTTTAACATTAAGCTTGGCTAACATGTTGATAAACATTGATAAGATAATGTTGCAATACCTATTTGAGTATTTCATCAGTTGTTTTGACATTGTACTTGGTAAAAATAAATTAAAGTTGGACTTTATTCTGTTTAATATATTTAAAGAGACTAAAATAGTTCTAGTTACCGTTATATTTTTTTGCAGACATAACTTAGATGGTCAATGTACTGTGTGTATTACTGCACCTTTGATTGAGTTAAACATCCCAACATGCAGAATATTTCAAAATAAGTGAATAAGGTTTATGAAGCCTTCAGCAGTAATATAATTATTATTATAAAATGTACAGGACATTTTCTAGTGTAATTGAACCCAATTATCATTTGAATTTGGTTTATTGGTTGAATAAGTGACTAAGGGGGTAATTACTATTTCACACAGGGCCAGAGGGTGTTGAATAACGTTGTTCCTTCAATAAATGAAATGACCATTTTAAAATAATGTATATTATATTTACTCAGGTGTCTTTGTCTTATATACAATTTTGTTTGATGATCTGAAACAAGTGTGACAAATATGCAAAAATAGAAGGAATTAGGTGTGTGTGTTTATATATACATATATATATATATATATATATATATATATATATATATAGAGCATAAGAGACGTGCAGATGGGAGTGGGAAGAGGATATATTAATTATTAATATATTAAGAAAGACGGAATAGTGAGAGGGATTGAAATATATGTAAATGATAGCTGAGGTGAAATAACAGCCAAATGACAAACAGCTAAGTCTGAATGTAGTAATGACAGGATTGACAACACAGCTCACATACATAACAGTGATCAGATTAATGATTATTTACAGACATAAAAATATCATTTTTATTATTTTTATGGTTCTTGTCATTAGAAAAATGCATCTAAAACCAGAGCACACTATGATATGTAATAAATAGTAAAGCACTAATAAACTCTTGTATAGAAATATGATGCCATCAATTGTAAAAGTATGCTAAAATCATGGCCTGTATTGAGCAGATACAATTACCCAGTTTTAAAGTATTGTGAGTACAAGGCTTAAATCTAGTACTTTGCCTAGACAGGTATGAGCAAGGACAATGCCTTTGAGAGTGGTTGCAGTCTCTTGTTTAAAAATAAAAGATATTAACAATCATCCCGTCTGCCAGGGCTAAGTGCAGGACTTTCATGGAGTAAGATTCCACTTCAGCAATTTCTTAGATGTAAACTGACAGGTTTTGATGCTTTTCATGCATATATAGTTTACATATAAAGTACAAGCCTAAATTTCAACCATAAGTATTAGCAAAAAATGGTAAGTATAATGTCTAAGTTCACATTGCAATAAAAGGTTTGATTTGGTATAGCCACCTTTATTGCATATTCTTATGTAAATGTTATTAAACTGTAAAAGTTTTTTCCAGGCTACTTGTATATTGCTTTTTAGATAGTTTTTTTTGCAATTTTTGCCAATTTTAAAGACATAATTAACAAAATGCCATTAACTAACAATAGTATTTATATATTAAAATGTCAATTATAACTGATTTCTGTTTTTTTTTTTAATATATTATGATCATAGTACGAAACCTTCTAAACAAGTTGGCCCTGGTTTATGAAGCCTTCAGCAGTAATATAATTATTATTATAAAATGTACAGGACATTTTCTAGTGTAATTGAACCCAATTATCATTTGAATTTGGTTTATTGGTTGAATAAGTGACTAAGGGGGTAATTACTATTTCACACAGGGCCAGAGGGTGTTGAATAACGTTGTTCCTTCAATAAATGAAATGACCATTTTAAAATAATGTATATTATATTTACTCAGGTGTCTTTGTCTTATATACAATTTTGTTTGATGATCTGAAACAAGTGTGACAAATATGCAAAAATAGAAGGAATTAGGTGTGTGTGTTTATATATACATATATATATATATATATATATATATATATATATATATATATATATATATATATATATATAGAGCATAAGAGACGTGCAGATGGGAGTGGGAAGAGGATATATTAATTATTAATATATTAAGAAAGACGGAATAGTGAGAGGGATTGAAATAAAAAGTGGAATGGACAGATGTGGGCCTGGATATATGTAAATGATAGCTGAGGTGAAATAACAGCCAAATGACAAACAGCTAAGTCTGAATGTAGTAATGACAGGATTGACAACACAGCTTACATACATAACAATGGTGTCTTAATAATGTCCACTCTTTTAGTGAACACCATCAGGAAAAGCTTAGCAGTTGCAATAAAAATCATCAGTGTCTCACACGGTGTTACAAGACAGCTGACACTTTATGTCTTATGTAGCGACACCTCATTTCCTAGCATAAGGTTCCTACACCATTAATGACACTTGACCCCTTCTCTCTGTGGACATGGTTATCAAATACAGGTTACAGGTATTGTGTTTCTATTCAGGGATCTGTTGCTCTTGCACACCCCTCTACTCAATGGATAGGTTTCATTTAACAGTTTTGGGCTTGATGCAGTAATTATCCCAGCATACCCATAAGTGTGCTTAAGTACTCTGCAGCTCGGAATGGCTCTCACTAATCTCCAGCTTGGAATTCTGTCAACTGAAGCTCTCTGTATCAAGGCTGTGAGCTCTCAGCTCAGTGTACCACCACTTGACTCTCAGGCAAGATCAAGCCTAGCTCATTGGGTTTCAACATGAACATGACTTGGATACTGCTCACACTTCAACCATCTTCCTGGACTCAGTTAGGAGTGGGATTAAGGGGTCAATGTTATTTTCTGCAAGATTTTGATTTCTGAAATGTTAACCTATGCACTTTATTTGATTTTTTGCAAAGGTTGTATAATGTAAAATGTGGCAGCTATTCCCAAATACATCCTAGGCAAACCAAAGGAAGAGATTACACATGAACTTCAGAGACTGAAAAAAAAAATGTCATAAAAAGATTGTGTGCATGAACCTCATTTCCTAAACAATCTAGGTTATCCACACAATCTTTAATCGCATTCACCAGTTTACCAGAAGCTTCATATTAATATTCTGTGCTGTTGGGTGGCTTGTTCCCTCACTTCTCACTCTATCTCTGGCTTCCTTTTTTTCCCCCATTGCCCTTGCCACATCATGACATTGCACATGTGTCACATACAGCTGTCATCATCATCATCAGCTATTTATATAGCGCTACTAAATCAGCAGCGCTGTACAGAGAACTCAACCACATCAGTCCCTACTATGTACACTCTCATAAAATAATATAGGTGGACAATTATTGGTCTCAAACAAAATCAGCACACGAAACTCTTGAAATAACTAGCTACAGGTTGTTCTAGCCTCAGCCACTACAAAACTAAGTATACATGGGCATGCAGGAGATGCAGATTAATTACAAAAGATTATTTGACCCAAAAAGATTATTTTTTGACAGGAAATAATAAAAATATATTGTCTGTTTTTGAATATCTTACAGTATATATTGTGACAGAAACGCTGCCAAAATCATTTATGGACTATATATAATTCTTACGTTTCTGACCTATGTGTTTTGAACTCCAGGGAAAAGTGTTGGCATTTGATAGAGAGCTTTCCAAAAGCTTTGGAGTCAAGAAGAGCTGGATCAAGGGTTCCCTGGAGTGAATGGAGAGAGAGAGGTAGGGCCGTCATTATTTAGGCCCATTTCTGGTCAGAGAGCAGGCTAGTGAATTGTTGTGCCTGCAAAGTGCAGTGTAAAAGGGTGTCAGTTTGCTCAGTCAGTCTCTTCATTACGTGAAAAAAGAGGCTGGAATTCCTCCATAGAGAGTGAGACAACTTCTATTTGTTTGTAAGTGAACTACATTTGTCAACTGCTGTTTGTGAGCTGGTCCTTGCACACTTAGAGAAAAATTGTCAAATGTATAAGTTAGAGCCAGACAAGCCAGGTTATATTGTGTTTTTTCTCTTTAATAAAACTAACGGAGACTAGTTGTACCATAACAGTGGACTTCTATGACTTTTTATGGCTGCTGTGTGGAAAAGTGCCCGTCTACCCTATGAGATAGCATCTGTACCCTGATCTTGTGACAGTATTTTAAATTATTTTTATTCAAATTGTATATGTCAAACGGAAGTTCTACTAATTCAACATAACAATCTTGTGAGTTGAGCAAAAATCAAATATAAACACAACAAACCAACCAAGTTCCCCTTCTATACCTTTTATGTGGACAGGAAAACTAAAATTATTTTGAAGTTTTTTGACATGTTTTCATTTCTGTAATTTGTAAACTAATGTCTATTTTGGAGCTTAACAACATGATGATATTCATATACTAAAGTTTTGAAATGCAGTCACATGAATAAATATTTAAATGTTGAAATATTTGAAGTGCCAAATGTTGTAATTTTAGGCCTTTTACAAGGGATGCACTGTTGTAGTTAGGGTGTAACCACAAATGAATAAAATAAAAATCTAAATATGAATGCATATGGTTTGATTTCCCCAATGATAAATTGGTTTCTTCTATGTAAACTCATTTAGGGCTGGGTATGATCTTATCTGATTTAATCAATATCAGGCACCCTGCTATGCTCATATCCTGTGTCCTGTTGAAAGTCAAAATTTCTGACACCTAATTAAGCTATCTCCCTACACTGCAGGACTGTGTGAGCTAAGCTGGGGTTTTCCATTTGAGATGACCGAATTTCCTTCCAACCATGAACCTAGGTTAAATGTATAAATTAAGGTTATTTTCAATACAGTGGAATATTGGTATTTAAAGGTATTAGTCTTGTCAGTTAACATGGTGGTATGGAGAGAAGTTCTTTCAGCTAAGCAGGCTTCAAGGCTACAGACCTCAACTTCTGGCTGTAAGGACCACGGCTAATATATTCACTTTTAAGAACCAAAGAGGTCTTCACCTTTAGCAGCTACCTTTCCCGTAAAACTAGAATCGTTCAGAGGTACTCGGATGCTGCCAGGACTTAAGCTCTAAGGTAGTAGAAGCTTATCTAGTTAGCCGTAGTGCAGGAAGTTGAAAAAACGGGAAACCGGAGGCAGGAACTGGGGACAGACCAGAGGTCGTAGGTCAGTAGCTAGCAGGAAAGTCCAAGGACAGGACAGAAGTCGGGGCAGGCAACAAGCAGGAAAATGCAGAAACAGGCAATGGTCAAAGGGGCACAGGAATAGAAAGAGAGTCCAATAAACAAGGCAAAGGTCACGACAACTTAATAAATCTTAGGACAGCAAGGTATCCAAACTGCAGGTCAGCAATCTGTGAAGCACACTAGCGCTGTAACCGCCAGAAAGGCTAAGCCCTCCCTGCCTTAAATATATGGGTAAGCCAATCAATAGAGATGGTACATAGGAGGCACAATCAGCCTTATCCAGCTAATAATTTAATGTAATGAGGCACACGTGTGCCTGGCTGTCAGTTTAGCTGGACCACTGCGGTGAGAGTGGAAGCATCCTGGCTGCTGCCCTGGTACCAGCCAGGACGTGGAACCCAGAAGTGACGTCCCGGCTTTCAGGGCAACAGTCGGGACGCAGGCCCTATAGTGAATGAACGAGTTGCCGCCGCAGCGGCTCATGACACTGGCTGCAGTGTGCTTGGGACAAAAGAGCAGTAAGCTTTGCTAGCAAACAAATAGCCTTATCTCAGAAGAATGTGAATCTTAAAAACCATTGTAAAACTATCCTTGATGTCAATTTTTTGGGAATCAATCTAATTGAAAGCTGTTCCACTTCTGCCATTCCCCCATTCCTTTTTATATTAAATCTAAAATTTTATATGTTTGTCCTTGTTATTCTAATACTCCATAAAGGTTTTAAGAAGAGAAGTAACGCTTGGCTGTGTGACCTTAATGAATGCAAGGCTGTAATGTGATAAATCTTTGAATGCTAGGATGTGAAGTTTTAACTGTTTTGCTACCACAGAGGGTAGCATATGCCAGTGTTTTCATATGTGTAACAATGTTTTAGGGCCCTAATACAGTAGGTGGTGGCAGTGATTAAGATGTGTATAGATGTGAGAGAACTGTTGTAGGGTGATAATAATCTAGGGCCTAATTCATTAAGGATCTTAAATGAAGAGGTATCTTATTTCAGCCTCCTGGACAAAACCGTGTTACAATGCAAGGGGTGCAAACTAGTTTTCTGTTTTGCACATAGGTTAAATACTGACTGTTTTTTCATATAGCACACAACTATCAACTTTACATTTCAGTGTACAAATAAGCTATTTGTGTGCTACATGAAAAAACAGTCAGTACTTAACTGTGCAAAACAGAAAACTAGTTTGCACCCCTTGCATTGTCCCATGGTTTTGTCCAGGAGACTGAAATTAGATACCTCTTCATTTAAGAACCTTAATGAATCAGGCCCCTAGACCTGAAACCTATGTGATAGGTAAGGGCAAGATTGAGTGCTGGAACCAGGTCTAATCCTTTTGAAAGTAAAGTCCAAATCACAGGCGTGGTGAGCGCTTTCCTGACATGTATATTTAATAATATTACACCATAATTCCTATAAGTGTAATTGGAAAAATATATGCACAATTTTAAATGGTTTAAATTTAATAATTAATGGTTTCATTTATTAGTCTTCCCATTTAAATGAGTGAAATACATGTATACTACAGCTTGATACCACTTCTGAATATGTTTAGAATGCATAGAATACGATATACTTGACTATGTAAAAACTAATTGTTATGCTTTAAGATTTTTTTTACATAAAATTTAGATATAGAATTGGTTGCTGTAAAATGCTCTTCTTTTTTGTAGTGAATAAAAATGTGTTTTATTAAAATATTGCTTGATTTATTCTACCATTACCATATCCGACACATTCATCAGACACATGATGTCTTTTTGTACTGCAGTCTTTTGAAAAATAAATGTCCTTCATGTTATAACAAACATGCTATAAGTGTTGTTTAACAGTTTTGTATTAAATGATTTTGAAATGCAGTAGGAAACATTGGAGAAAAACTAGTTTAACTTAAGGTAACACTATATATATTTATTTCTTTTGTTTAAATAGCAAGTTAAGTACCTTTTTAAGTATGCATATGGTAGTCATTTTTTAATAAAAAACAAGGGAAAATGGTAAATTCCAAAACTTTTTTATTGCCCACCACAGTGATTTATGTTTTAAAAAACACACCTGACTTTTTTTAATGGGATTGCTACTTTAGGCAGAAATATTTTAGCGCCATTAGCCAGCAGAGAATGAGTTCTGATTTGTAGAATAGCAGCCAGAGAAAGGGATCTACATTGTATAATCTTTATCAGAATGGGCTCAGTGGTTACTGTACTGGAACATGGTGTGGAATCATTCCGGTATAGCTTGTGGGGCCAATTCTGATATGCTGTGTGTGGTCACTGTTTGATTTAGTGTGTGGGAGTATCAGTGAGTAATTGTCACTGTAAGCAGTGTCAGTATTTTTCCCTGTGCATTATTTGTTGGGGCAAGATACTTCTCTCGACTTGCCTGTCTGTAGTGCTTCGGGAGTTTCTCTGCCATTGCTTGATGTCTCAAGCAGTGCCAAGCTGAATTCTTGGCTGGAAATCTCTGCTATTCTGAGCATGCACAGACTTCAAGAATTTTTCCCAATGCTCACTGACAGCATCAAACAACACCTGGATACACTATAAAAGGGATCGGTCTTCAATGCAGTGGTGCTAGGTAATTGTGTTTTATTTCCTTGCTCATTTGTCAGTGGCACACGCAGGGGGGGTTTCTGAGTCTCTAGAAACCCCCCCCTGCGCTAACTAAGTGGCCACTGTCCTATACAGCAGCCGCTGCACTGTCATAGAAGCGTCCGCGGCGATGCTGTATTGTATACAGCACCACCGCAGACGCTTCTTAGACAGCGCCGCGGCTGCTGTATAGGACAGCGCTGGCGAAACGGAGCTGCGCCTGGGTTGTTTTTTTTTTGTTATTTATTTGGGTCGGTGGGGGAAACCCCCCCCCGACAATCCTCTGTGCGCCGCTGTTTGTTTCTTGATTCATATTCTAGTTTTTATTCTGCTGTTTACCTGTGTACTGCCCTGGCTTGACTCCTAGACCATGCTATTTGAATTGACCCTTGGAACTTTTGCCTGTGTTGCTGCTACCCTGTGTACTGACCTGGCTTGACTTCTGGACATTGTTAGTTGTGACAAGACCAGGCATCACAGTGAGAATATCGGACCAGCTCGGTCTGTCCATCAGTGGGCCAATTGGACAATATCGGCCCACCCAGTTATTAAATGCCACCCAGTGGCCAGAGCCGGTATTGTTGTGGTGTCCAGAGAGGGAGGGGGAGACTGCCCACAGGAAGCATGAAACAGCTGGGGACAATGTGACATCACAAAGTAGTAGAAGGGGTTAAGAAGGGCAGTGTCTTAGATCTGAAGGTGGGGAAGGCCAATTAGTATCCATTGTCTTGCACAGGACTGGCTCAGACATGATGGCAAGGAAACAGTAGATGAGCTACAGCTGAGATCAGATTCTACCTCCACCCCTGTAACCACCCAAATTCCATCTACCACCAATGACAATGGATCATGACCTGGGTGGTTTGCCCAGGGAGGAGGCAAAGATCAGGTAACTTTATTACGTTTGGTGGGGGAACATGTTTCTCCTTGGCAAGCACTGTTTTATTTTACTTACTGTGTACACTTTGTTAAAGGGGTTAATATCTCTTTCTTGCCTCCTTACCTGTGTGACCTGTGAACTTACAGAGGGCCAGGGATCTAGAGAGCTTTGGTTCCAACCCCGGTGTCCTCACACTAGTGTATTAACTCTTGGAACTTTTGTTTGTTCTGCCATTTACCTGTATATTGACCTGGCTTCACGTCTGGACCATGCTATTAATATTGACCCTTGGAACTTTGATTTGGCTTGACTTCTAGACCACACAAGTACTTTGCTTCTGACAATTACTTGCCTATGTATTAACCTGGAATTACCTTTGAATATTATAACCTTTGGTATCCTTCATTACTGTCTACTAGCGTACCTTTATGATTGAATGTGAATAACAGTTTCTTGCGTAAAAAAAAAAATCATCTTCTGTTTCCTCCTGGTCCAGTTTACACTCTGCTTTCAGCCACTTATTCTATTGCACAGCTTTCTTTATTCTGCAATCAGCCCTTCAGTGGCAAACCCAAAGGGAGCAGGGGATTCCTGACCCAGGTTCACCTATAGTTTGAACTACAAACACCCTTGTTCTCCACAGAACTGATGAAAGTAGGATATTTTTGTCACGTAACTAGGGACGGATGGAGTTACTTACTGGTTTCTGCGTCACTCAGCAATGAGGTGCGGAGTCTAACGTGTCCCAGGTCTTCGCCAGGGACCCCCACAAGGGAGTATGAGCTTCACTGCGGGAGACACGCAGGTTGCGGTCCTCAGAGAGAGCAACCAATGAAGCATAGAGCGAGCAAGTGGTACCAGAGGAGAATCCGTAACCGAGGTCAGTAACGTAGCCGGGTCAAATACGTGGAACACTAGGAGACTGGAGAGTAGGTCAATAGCATAGCCTGGTCATACATGAGGAGCACTGTAATACTGGAGAAAAGGTCAGAATGAAGCCGGGTCATAAACTGGAAGACACAAGGAGAGGATATCACAAGGAGAGCTGGAGCAATGGGGACCCAATACTCTGGCACTCATTAGGTGCCAAAGCCAGATATATGAGAATGGGACAGTCTTAACTATTGGCGGTGGTGACGCTGAACACCACAGCCGTAATCTCACAATAGCATCCCGTTGCTAGGCAATGGGGCATGCTACCGACAGCAGCCAGGAAGTGCGTCTGATTGCCTGGCAACCAGACGCCTACGGCCGGAAGCATGTGCCCGCCCCTGTGCAGGGGATGCAGCACGGGGACGGCGCCTGACAATTTTATCTTCCTACTTACTGACCAGGCTTTGGTATGCTCCATACCACTCCATGGAAAGGAAGATCCTCTGATGGGTAACAGTAAGGAGTTTTTGGTCATGTTGAGGCTGATCTTTGACTCCATGGCTCGCATAGCCTATGCTTCCACAATACTGTCCCGAATTGAGCAATATGATCGTTCAGTTGATCAGTATGTCATCGAATTATGGACCCTTGCAGCAGAGATTGGATGGAATTATGAGGCACTGCTAGTCTCCTTCCAGAAAGGATTGGCGAACAAGTTAACAATGAGGTAACTTGCTGGACCTTCCCAACTCCCTTGAGGGACACATCACTATGTGCATTCTGCTTGATGTCTAAATTCAGGAACGTCAGCTTCAGAAGAAACAGACAGCTACTCACTATCTCGTGTCACCTCACCAGCCACAGATAATCAGTGCCAGGCCAACTAAAAGCTTTAAGGGGCCCATGAAGATCTGGAGGCCTTTATTGCTCATGTACGAGAGAATTTGCTGTCTAGAGAGGGGTAGATATCTTTATTGTTCACAGGAAGAAAGTGTGTCGAGGACTAAGACAGGAATTAAAAAGGCAAGTCAGCTGAGCATCAAGAACTGGTAACCTCTTCTATTAGATCCTGATTCATATCTGAGAGAGAGTTCAACACTAAGGATGGGGACTAGAAATACTGGGTCATGCCATTTGTCAAAATGGGTTCCTTCAACCAGTCCAGTGTGAGCTTCCCATCTCAGCAAAGGGCATAGGAATGAAGCTCTCTGCTGTGCTCATTTGGATGGTGCCAAGATTGATCAAGATCACACAGAGGTTTGTGGGGTTCAGCAACTACAATAGTTTTATCCAAAACTTTGCAAGAGTTGTTAGCCCTATCACAGCCTTGACCAAACAAGGGACTCCAAAATACACATGGACACAAATAGCTTTCGTCACCTTAAAAAACATCTTTACTTCAGCACCCATCCTCCTGTATCCCGACCCCAGTTGGGCCTATATCCTTCAAGTGGATGCATCAGAGATTGGAGCCGGAGCCATGCTCACCCAGACTGATGGCAAGGATGTCCTCCACCTCTGCTCTTTCTTTTCTAAAAGGTTACCTCTGCCGGAGTCAACTATGATGTGGGTAACCATGAACTACTGGCCTTTGTCATGGCTTTTACCAAGTGAAGGTACCTTCAAGAGAGGGAGAGATTCCCTCTCTATCCTTACTGACCACAATAACCTGAAGTATGTTCACAGGGCCAAGAGGTTAAACTTTCGACAGACACAATGATTGCTATTACTAACCTGCTTCACCTTCATTATAAGATACTGGCCTGAGTCCAGCAACCTCAAGGCTGACGCCTCTGGCAGTACTCTCCTGAACAATCTAACATGGAAGGCAAAACCATTATCCCTCCATTACTGGACAGTATCCAGGTCACAACAACAGTGCTCACCGAGGTGCCCAAGGCACTGGAAGGAAAGATATTTGTTCCATCCAGCTGTCAGCTGCAGCTTCTGCAATAGGGGCATGGCTCATGATTGGCAGGGCATCCTAGTATCAGTAGAATATTGATTTGGTCCTCTGAGAATTACATTCACTTTCTTTAAGGGAGCTTTTTAACACAGCCATTTGTGGATTTAATTTCAGCGCTTGATTGTAAATAGACTTTTTAGCCAGATTACAATATGTCTACAAGAGGTGAGATTTACATTGGCTGGGATGTAAGACTGCTTTATATTGAGCTAATTGTCTGGAGGAACTTTGCTTGGTTCCATAATCTGTATTTATTACAGGTACTTTACTGTCTACCAGCTCTCTCCTAAAGACTGCTAATATGGAGATTTTTTTTTACCAATTATTAAGTGTGAGTACAATGTGTGATTTGATTGGTGGAATTGCTTTCAATATTTTATTCTATGATTTAATACTTTTTATTAGATGTTGGTTTCTATTTTAGAGTACATCTTATATATATATAAAAGAAGAAGATTGTTTGTTTGTTGGCGAATATCTTCCACAGCTCTCAAGGTAAAGCTGCCAAATGTTACATAGTTATTTAGTATTCAAAAAGTAACCTATCCAACAACATGACAATGCGACAAATCAAAAGACCGCAACAGAGCGACAAATATTGATAACATAATTTTTTGGTTGTAAATAATTTTTTGACTGTGGAAAGAAACATCGCGACAACACGACATAACGTCAGTGTGACAAAGCAACAAATCTTATTGTTTAAATAGCATGTTTGGTCTATGTACCAAATAATTTAGTAATATATAAGAACTGCTATACATTACAAATCGGACCCGTGCAACGCTGGGTGACTCTGCTAGTGTTATTTAAACTAACAAGTGCTGCCGTACTACTGTTTTTTGCCTTTACATTTTAGAGATTTCAGAATCTCTTGTTGGTTAGCAGCTGTTTGTGTATTGATATTTTATTAATCAATTACTAAGTCAATAGTGCCTCAGTTTCTTTTCTTCTTTGTAGTCCTCTTATCCTTTTCGTTTTTACAGAGGAATAATTAACATCAAAATTGAGTTAATATGTTATAATGGAATATTCTAATCCATTTCTCAAACTCCTTAGCATCATTGATGCTGTTTTCTACACATTACATGAATCACTATATTTTTGCACTTACATATATTATTTATTAGTTTTCCTTTTTTATAAATTATCTAAATGAGTACAAGCATGAATTGAAAGAACCATTAGTTATATCAGTAACATGTGTATTCCCTATTACGAAGAAATGTAACTATACATAAATTATGTACGCAATGTACTTCCACTTATTTTACTTTTAAGGCTACACTGATTTGTTTTGTGATGGAGAGAGAAAATTAATTCTAGGACTACACTTACTATTATATCGCATTCATATTGTAGCGCAGAGAGGTATCACGAAAGATTAGAGATTTTTTCATTTAAATTTATCTGTTTAATAGATGTGGGTCATGCGACTGCTCTCCTGAAACTTGTATATATGTAATGTTGACTCCTTGATATAAAACATTTTGATTTTACTTTATGAGACTTTGATTAGTCTAAATATGTTCATTGATTCACCAACATTAGAGAACTTCTATCTGTATAAACACTGTGAGATCCAACAGATGCATTATCATTATGTGTTAATCTCTACTGAATCACCTGGAGGCCTAGAGCAGGCTTCATAGGACTTCATAGGCCAGAAGCTCCAGTTCTTATTGGGTCTATCAACAACATAAGGGGAGCCTACTGGGGCTGTTAAGGACCTTATTCATCTTCAGACTTAAGTCCCATTGCTTGGCGAATCTTCCGTTAAATTGCTCTGTGCATGCTCAGAAATGGCCAGTGAATGCAACTGCATGCAGTTCATGTCCAAATGCAAATGACACTTCTGACTGCCTATGACTTGAAGGGTGAAACGGGGTAGGGAAAGGGGGGAGTGCAAGTAGGCAATGTACAGGAAGAGTGTGTCGAGGTCAAGTGCATGCATATTCATTAGATTCAAGCTCTGGGAAACTCTGTGGTACGTATTTTTTAGCCGTATCACATGCACCAGCTACAGGACAGGTTTAAGTGCTGACCGATAGTGATGACTACCACACATGCATGCCAGAACATGTGTTTGCAAGTAAGAGGAACTGTAAAAATGCATTTTATGTACAGTACGCATTAAGAACAGCCTTATTTATGAATTTCATATAAAAGTAAAAACAAAAAGATAAAAAAAATGTATAAATGGACTTTTATTAATGGTTATATTAAGAATTGTTAATATATTTATTGTTCCATTGTCATAACACAAAGTTCCACACACTCTCTTGTGACCCTAACGCTAAGTTAGCAGAAACTCCCCAGTCACCGGACAACTTGTTCAGCATCGGTCACATTGCATAATGAATAACTCAAGCTTAAATTACACTCCTCTCACAGTTCTAGCTTCACACTCCCACCTGGTCTTTATAGAGGAGTTCTAGTCAGGTTCATTGCTTGATTCGTTTCACTGCAGACCCGCCCTTTCCACTGCTGTTAGCTGTGGAAAAAGTTACCTCTAAACCACTTTACAATATGAAAGTGAAATTACATTCTATACTATTATTTTGCCACACATATGTCCTCTATCTCTACCTCATGGAAGTGTGTTCATGAGTGCATGTATCTCAGACATCATTACAATTCCCACGTTGGCTGCATCATCTCCACATTACATATAGTACAGCAATATCCATAAATCCTAAGTGCACTCAATACACACACAGACACACAGACACACACATATATATATATATATATATATATATATATATATATATATATATATATATATATATATATATATATACATATACACACATCACTGTACCGGTACATATACTCTAGTACTCATATATGTACAGCTACTAGCTTTACAACTATCATCATTAAGCACAATAGAAACTTCCAAGTACAACATCACTGCTTAATAATACTTATTTTACAGAAAAATGTTGTCAATGCAACATCACTGCTTAACAAAACTTCCCTGTGCAAAGTCACTACTTAACAAAGCATGATATAAGGTTGGCCATTTTGAAAGCACATGTTAGCATAGCAGGTGGCTCTATGGTGGTCATCTTATTAATTGCCTCTTTTATATCACTCAAGGTATGTAGCTATAAAAGTACAGTATAACTTCTTATTAACACAAAACCATGTAACAAGCATATTATACAATACAGTCAGTATAAAATAATAATGCAATTGTTACAATTCTACCACAAACATTTCTTTTCTAGAAGCCATTACACATTGTCCTCTTTACACATGTCCCACAACCTCCCTCGGGAGGAGAGGAACGTCTACAAACAAAACACCCATTTTTTAACAATCTCCAATCACTTAATTCAGTTACAATTTCACTTAAAACTTTATTTCCCATCTAAGTAACAATATCCAAATAACACTCTTATATAATTTATAACAGTCTATTGCACTTTCTAAAACACAATATCTCATAAGCACACTAACATTTTCTGACAGTAGCAATATCTTTTGAGCACACTAACATTTACTAATAATAGCACATAAACATTTACTACAATGCATTTAAAGTGTTAAACTTAAACAAACATAGTACAACTCCTATTGTTAAACACTTTAGCTTCTAAAACACTGACACTGTATACATAAACACTATGGTAATAAACCCTGAACATATTAAACATATTTAACCATTATCTATTCCCTCATGTTCAAACATTACCACAGCCCAGAAAGGCCCATGAAAACTTCTCACATGGTGTGCAGAGGATGCAGGGTTATCTTAACAACATTATGGGCCCCCGGGCAAAGCAGTGCACCTGGACCTCTATATATATATATATATATATATATATATATATATATATAAATAATCGCTTTTTTTACATGTGCTCATTCAGCATTCCTTCAGCTAGAAATGAAATCCCCCTTAACTTACCTTTCAATCGCCTTGTCCTCCAAGTCCGATCCCCTTCTATTCTTTTTTCTGAGTCGCCGCTGTCGCCATTCTCCGCTCCTCTGTGCTGGGCTCCTCCATTTCGGGCGTGATGACATTAACATGCCCGACATTCACTGCGAGCACAGCACTGAAGAGGGGACCAGGGAGGGAGCCAAATAGCCAGGTAACCGCAAAAGGTAAGGTTTTTTTTTTTTTTTACAGGATTTTTTATTTTCATCCCGCTGGGCCCCCGGGCACCTGCCCACCGTGCCCAGTCGGAAAGATGTCCCTGAGAGAAGGTGAAATTGTTTGTCTCTGTGAGCAGTGCCCAGAAAGTGAAGAGAAAGTTATATGGAGACCCAGTACAGGAGATGTTAATTAACCAATGGTCTAATCAGCCCATATTTCTAAGCCAGAAAAATTGGTGGACATATGGACCTTACCAGTTGGCAACAAGTGTGCTTTTCTGGGTTGGAACCAGTAACTTGTCCCAAGGATTGAAAAATTGAACCAAAGCATTTTTTTTTATCATAACTTCTCTTTTGCAGATCCTGAGCCTCTTTTACATTTTGTTGTACATTTTGGCCACAAATTCTACAAGATTTGGCTCTCCGTGGGCTTGCTGTTCCCAGCCTTCTTTCAACATATCAAAGATAGGCCTTGGCTGACTCCCAAACAACAACTCAAAAGGACTAAATCCGGTAGAGGCTTGAGGTACTTCACGAATGGCAAACATCAAATGTGGGATAAGAGTGTCCCAATCGTTATTCTCCTGTTCCACAGCTTTCCTCATTAGGTGCATTAATGTGGTTATAGTGCTCCACCAAGCTGTCCATTTGTGGATCATACATGGAGGTGTAAAAAGCCTGGTCAGTGAGAACTTCCATGGGAATTATCAAATGTCTAAAAATCAACAAGAGCTCTTTAGCTATGGCGCTGTAAAGCATCAAACCTCTACCAATGTTGTGGCAAGTTTTTCATAACTGCAGCACCAATCTTTGCAAACCAGTGTCAAGTCCTGGATGCAGTGATCTATCACCAAAACGTATGTCTGGTTACAGCCATTTTTATGAAAAATTTGGAAAGCTCAGATAATTATTTGTGGTCTGACTGTTTTTTCTTTTAATAGTGCCACTTGAGATAGTGCTGGGTACGGCCTGGACCCAAAACCCCAATGCGAGTCTATATTTTAGACTTTAAGCATGAATAATCAAAGACCTGTTTCTCATCAAGATCCATATAAGTTCGCTGAGCTTTGCTAATTAGATATGGCACCAGCATTTCAGCTCAAACTTCAGGAGGCCAATGTGCCAATTTGAAACTCTCTCAAAAGAAACCAGATATTCTTCTATGTCATCAGATGGTGACATTTTCTGAAGAGCAGAGCCAGGAGACATCACTTCCAGTTTTCGTTCCGACTGTCACCATGGCAACGGCTGGAACTCTCTTCATTTCACCACCGCTCCACGGCAAGCTGGGCAGCCGGGCATGTGCGCAATTTCAGTTAATTAATTTAACTCTGCTGAACCTCTTTGTTTGTGATTGGCCCTTCCATGTATATAAGGCAGGGAGGGTTTGGCCTCCCTGCCGGTTATAGCGTCCGCTGCCTGTGTGTTGCTGACCTGCTTGTTTGCTGTCATTCCTGATTGATTCTCTGCTGTGACTGTGCCTTAAATTTTGGACTCGTTTCTCTGGAGATAGAGCCTTGTTATGCAATTTCAAGGAGAGTAGCAAATTATATTTTCGCCTGCGGTCACATTCCTCTGGCTCTGAGCAACAGAGAGTGGGAATAGTAATTTCACTCCTTCAGGGAGACCCTCAAACCTGGGCCTTCGGCTTGCCTTCTGATAGCTCCACCTTACAGTCAGTGGATGCGTTCTTTAATGCACTAGGTCTCTTATATGATGACCTGGACCATGTGGCTTTTGCTGAGTCCCACCTGAGATCCTTGAAGCAAGGCCGGTTGTCTGTTGAAGAATACTCAGGTTCTAGCGGTGGTCCACAGACAGCGAGTTGAATAACCCAGCATTATAAAGTAAATTCAGATTAAATTGAGGACTTTGTCGTTCAGTATCCTTCACCCACTTCCCTGGAAGTACTTATGCAACTGGCTATCAAGATTGATAGACGTATCAAGGAGAGAAGAGGTGAGAAAGAAGCCCCTTCTCCTACTATGAAACATACGGAGCCTATGCAGTTAGGGGGTTATTGTCTCCCCCCGGAAGAGAGAACAAGGTGACATACCTTGGGCCTTTGTTTATATTGTGGCAACAAAGGTCACCTTCTCCGCTTTTGTCCTAACAAGCCGGGAAAAGGACAGACCTAGAGAATGAGGAAGAGATTCGTTTAGGTCTGCAGATCATATCTTCCAAAAATGCTCTTTTGGTTCCTGCTTCAATATCCTGGTGTGCACACTCCAACTCCATCTTTGCTTTCTTGGACAGTGGTGCCGCTGGGAACTTTTTGGACATTGAATTTGCCAGCTCCGTGGTTATTACTCTCATGAAGATTGATCCAGCTATTACTGTATGGTGCTTGATGGTGGGTCATTACCTAGTGGCAAGATTTGTTCTCAAACGCCTCCTTTGCAACTCACTGTAGGGGCCCTACATTCTGAGTATTTGTCTTTCTACCTAATCAAGTCTCCTTCTGTTCCTTTAATCCTGGGGCATCCCTGGCTCCAACTTCATAATCCAGTCATTAATTGGAGCAAAGGAGATATTGTTCAGTGGACTTTTGCTTATTCATCATCCTGTTTGTCTCTGCCTGTTTAGCTGATCCAACCTTTTCCAAACCAGTTACCTCTGCCATATTATGACTTCTGGGATGTTTTTTTCAAAAGAGCTGCTGATACATTGCCTCTTCATCGTGATTATGAGTGTGCCCTAGATTTAGTCCCTGGCTCCAAACTACCCAACCAAGGGAAGGTTGTATTCGCTATCTATACCTGAAACCCAAGCCATGGAAGATTATATAAAGGAGAACCTCCAGAAGGGTTTAATCGGACTCCCTAAGTCCCCCCCTAGGAGCCAGATTTTTCTTTGTCTCCAAGAAGAATGGAACATTACGTTCCTGCATAGACTTTCGTTGCTTAAATAAAATCACCATTAAGAACACCTATCCACTTACGCTCATGTCTGCTCTCTTTGTTCAGCTCTGAGGTGCCACTGTATTTGTTAAAATTGAACTACGTAAGGCATATAACCTTGTACGCATTTGAAAAGGTGATGAAAGGAAGACCGCCGTTTAACACCCAATCAGGCCATTATGAGTATTTAGTAATGCCATTTGACCTATGCAATGCTCCTGCGATTTTCCAAGACCTTATCAATGATTTCTTCTGTGAATTTCTGGGTCATTTTGTTGTGGTATACCTGTATGATATCCTGATCTATTCCCAGTCCCTCGAGCAGCCAATATGGGCCAATATGGAAAAATGCAAATTTGAAGTCCCAAAGGTGTTGTTTCTTGGATATGTGATTTCTTCCTCTGGGTTCTCCATGGAACCTAGTAAGGTTCAGGCCATATTGGATTGGGTGCAGCCAACCAATCTTAAGGCCAAACAAAGATTCCTGGGCTTTACAAGTTATCTGAGATTTTTTCATAACTTCTCAGACTTGGTAGGGCCAATAACTGCCTTAACCCACAAGGGAGCTGATACCATTAATTTGACTTTGGATGCAATCAACTCCTTTGAGGCTCTGAAAGTTGCATTCATTTCTGCTCCTATCCTAAGACACCCTAATCCGGATTTACCCTTTGTGGTGGAGGTAGATGCCTCTGATGTAGGGGTGGGAGCCATATTGTCTCAGAAAGACCTTCATTATCATAAACTGCATCCATGTGCCTATTTCTCCCGGAAATTCTCTACTGCCGAGGCTAACTATGATGTGGGCAACAGTGAACTCTTAGCCATAAAATGGGCATTTGAAGAATGGACACATTGGCTGGAAGGATCAGTGCACACTGTTTCTGTTATTACAGATCAAAATTATTTGTTGTTTATTGAGTCTGCTAAATGTCTGAATTTTAGACAGGCCTGCTGGGCTTTGTTTTTTACTTGCTCTAGGTATATCATTTCCTATAGACCAGGTTCTAAAAACGTTAAGGCCGATTCGCTTTTCCAGAGTTTTGTCTCCTCTCATTCCCCACCAGCAGAATCTCTTTCCATCATTCCTCCTACTTTAGTTCATGCCGGATTAACCCAAATCCTTGGGGAAAATCTTCAACGTTTTCAAAAGCTGGCACCTCCGGAGACTCCGAGGGACCGATTGTTTGTGCCAGTCCACCTCAGGAAAGTGGTATTCATCATCATCATCTATTTATTTATATATATATCGGCACTAATTCCGCAGCGCTGTACAGAGAACTCATTCAAATCAGTCCCTGCCCCATTGGAGCTCACAATCTATATCCCTAACATATACAGACCGAGACTAAGGGCAATTTAATAGCAGTCAATTAACCTATCAGTATGTTTTTGGAGTGTGGGAGGAAACCGGAGCACCTGTAGGAAACCCAAGAAAGCACAGGGAAAACATACAAATGCCACACAGATAAGGTCATAGTCTGGAATCTAACTCATGACCCCAGTCCTGTGAGGCAAAAGTGCTAACCACTAAGTCACCGTGCTGCTTCCTTGCTCCCTTGGGACAAATTTGCTCATAATAATTCCTGCCATTGCTCCACCCGCATGTCTCCATTCTTTTGTAATTATGGCTTTCATCCTAGGGCTAACCCTCTATCCTCCATTTCTCCTTCTGGCCTTTCTGGTATACGCCCTCTGGCCTCCTGCCTAAGAACAATCTGAAAAAAGGTCCACTCTGCTTTGCTCCAGGCCTCCTTTCAATCACAATTTTTTGCAGATCACCATCGCAGGAACAAAGTCTGGCTTTCCACCCGGAATATTAGATTCAAACAACCCTGCAAAAAAATTAGACCTAGGTTCATTGGACCTTTTGCTATAATCAAAAGGGTTAATTCCATTACCTTTAGGCTGAAACTTCTACCTTCATTGAGAATCCCAAATACGTTCCATTGTTCTCTCTTGAAACCCGTTGCCTTGTCTAGCAAGTTCAGGTTCTTTGAGTCACGAAAGTCTCAGCCAGTCAAGGGACATGGATCTCATGGATATATTGTGGAGATATTCCTCAATTCTAAGAAAGTCCAGGGACAAACCCATGTATTGGTATATTGGAAGAGCTATAACCCAGAAGAACATTCTTGGGTTACTCGGAGAAGCCTGCACGCTGATAAACTCCTCAAAGAATTCTTTAAACAGTTCCCTGGAAAACTTGGATGTCGGGGTTCCTTGACTTCTCCTCAAGGAGGAGGCACTGTCACGAACCGCGGCAGCTCGGCATCGCCACGAGTCGCTCCGGATACCTGGCTGCGTCCTGGCTGTCGTCATGACGACAGGGACATTACTTTGTTTTTTTGTCCCGGATGTCACCATGGCAACGGCCGGGGCACTCTTCATTTCACTGCCACGATACGGCCAGCTAGACTGCCGGGCGTGTGCACAGTTTCAGTTAATTAATTTAACTCTGCTGAGCCTCCTTGTTTGTGATTGGCACTGCAATGTATATAAGGCTAGGCTTCTCTGCCGGTTATAGTGTCCGCTGCCTGTGTGTTGCTGATCTGCTTTTTTCCTGTCATTCCTGATTGATTCTCTGTTGTGACCTTGCCTGAAGTTTTGTATTTTGCCTGATTGTCTGTTGCCTGTTGCCCTGATATTGGACCTCGCTTCTCTGCCTGTGACCCTGACACTCACTTGAATTTTGACCTGCTTGATTGCTGCCAGCCCTGACCTCAGGCCTGCACCCTGACCCTTCTTCTGGCTATTGTTCTGCTACCCAGGTCTGACCTTGGCCTCCGACTCCAGTCTTCCAGTTACCCTATCCTTTGCCGCAGTTATCCTGATAAGCCTCTATTACTATAGAGATAAGTCCTGGGGGCATCTGAGTACTGGTGAACGTATAGTTTTATGGGAAAGGCAGCTGCTATAGGTGAAGACCATATTAGTCCAGCAGCCACATTCATGAGGGGTCTCAAAACTTCCTTCACATTAAGGTTTATGTTAGTTGGGAAGCGAAAACGTGCCTGCCTAAGAATCCCACTGATGCATACATGAACATCTTCTTTCTTGTTCTTTGCTTTTATTGTCAGGATGGCAAAGTAGCTTATTAAACAAAGTTTCACGCACTCTTTTGTGATCCTAACGCTAAGTTAACAGAGACCAACTCCATAGTCACCGGCCAACTTCAGCATTAGTAACACTGCTTAATGAATATCTCAGGCTTAATAACTTTACACTTCTCCCACATTCCTAGCTTGTTGGACTGGTGACATTTTTACTTGGTCTTTATAGTGGAGTTCCCTTCAGGTGCTCTGCTTAGTTTCACTGCAGACACACATCAGCTGTTGTTAGCTGTGAAAAATGATACCTCTAAACCACTTAAAAATATGTAAGTTAAATCACACTCTATACTATTATTTTGTCACACATATGTCCTTCACCTGTGTTTCTTTAAACTAGGTCCACTGCTGTACATATGTGTATCTATGTCTGCAGCCTTGCCCTGCACACTGTCACATGAATACCTAACTCCTCTCTTGGAGGCCTGTGGCAAATCGCTCCCTTCTTCACAGTTTCTATTATTTCTTTGCTTCACTTTGCGATCATCACAGGCAGATTTTTATATTGGTGTGTCAGAGTATATCATACAGTACTCCTGGCAAGATTCTTTTTTATAACCATCCTTGTGCCATAGTTCGTCTGCACCATGAACTTGGATCGGTTTAGTGCACCTTTGAAAACTGTTTATCTTGTGACGTTTGTATATGCCAATTTGCATTGGTACAATTGTGAATGACCATGAGCTATACTGTATGGCATTCAGCAGTTTTTATCCGTTTTATTTGTCTTGATATTTAGATACATGTTATTAGTCTTAATTTGTGTATGCCTTTTCTCGATACATATATTTTATAAGTGTATGATAAATTGTTAAGAAATGTTTTTATTTTGCAGTATGTCATGGTTACTATCACCATTTAATAAGCATTTTTATATCTTGATTTGTTTGTGAGCTTAGACCATTATTCTTTTTCTTCTATAGTGCCTCAAAAGTGGATGATGGCCTTGTGACATTTTATAGGAATGAGAAGAGAGAAAATGTGCAATTTGGTAATTTTGCCATTGGGCTCTTCCTGGGGGCTGCCAAGAAATCTAAATAGTTTAAAATGCGGTGACGCTGGCTTTGAAAAACTTTTTTGCTCTAAAATATATTACTAGCCCCAGCTTCAAAACTAACTGGGTGTAAACTCAGGAGGGAATCAGATTTGAAGTGATTGGACTATATAAGATATACCGTATATTTAGTTTCAGCGTAACATTTAGTTGATCTATTTGGATATTATACATGTATATTTTTAAAGGGAATGAAATAAGTAAAAAGTTGGTGTCATCAACAGGCTTCCAGCTTCCGAGATTTTGGGTGTTTACTGTATGGTTACACACGATGCAAGCGCACAATCTTTCTCTCACCTATCACACAGGTTATAGATCTGCTGAATCGCCCCCAAAATAGCGCTCACACTATTTCACACTTAGGTTCTGCCACCACCTATTGAATAAGGGCAATAGGACCCCAATATATAGTCCCTCACTGGCACACAATGCTCTTTGTTACAGGTTAGCAAGGCCCACACCAGCAATCAAAGGGTTAACACATTAACACCTCAAGACTTTGTTACACAAATGTACACAAATGTACACACAAGCACACACTAGGCTTCTTAGTCAAATGTTTTAACAATTCAAACACCAGCATTTAAAGGGTTAACATGGCCAAGTGATATTCTTCATAACAGACTAATGGATTCTTTAGAGTATCAAGGACAAGTTTTATTAATATTTTTGATTTAATATACAAAGGTACAGGGCATTTAGACATAAAAACAAACCATTAACAATTGGCATACAGATAAAAATGAATAACCGTTATAAAAAAAATTGGGATGTACTTACAGAGAAGAAACTTACGTAAAATAATCTGTATGCCTGGGGCAGGTTGAAGAGGTGGACAGTCCGCCAATTAGAGTGAACCCCAAAAGCTTACAATTTGTCCCTTCGCACATAGACTTTTTAAGCCAACTCAAATAGGACGGCATTCAAAGGGGTAGTGTAGATGCTAATGTTGAGGGTGGAAATGTCCCGTGGGTGTCAACTATGGTTTACTCAAAAATATTCCAAAAGGTTTGACCTTTCTTAACTTTTCTCAGATATATCCCAGAGTCATAACTCCCCCTTCCATAAACTGGTCATAACCTCCCGCACATTTAAATACCAAATATGATGGAATTGCAACAATATCAGATCTCATTCTGAAAGACATGTGACCAGGGCCGGACTGGGACTAAAAATCAGCCCTGGCATTTAAAGCACACAAGCCTACCTGTTGTGGGCTCCATGCACTATATTGTTGCACACTGATGCTGGCTCAGTGTGCATCGCTGGTGCAGTACAACATGATTTAATATGAGTGTGTGTGTGTGTGGGGGGGGGGTATTTATTTCTCCTAATGACCCTCAACATTATATTGTTAGCACCCCAAATACATCAATAAATACCATGGCAATACATTATTAGTACCCAAATAACAGCAATAAATTACCTCCCACACACACTCATACTACATCAATACCAACCCACATTACAGCAACCAGCATTACTCCCCCCCCACATTACAGCAACCAGCATCACCCCCCACATTACAGCAACCAACATCACCCCCCACATTACAGCAACCAGCATCACCCCCTAGATTACAGCAACCAGCATCACCCCCACATTACAGCAATACCCTCTCCTACTTAGTAGCAATACTAAGCCCCAAACACACTACAACAATGCCGCCACCACGCCACCCCATACTATAGCAATACCACCAATTATACAGGTGCCATTGCAGGAAACCAATGTTTTGCTTTTTTTCAAATCTCCCACAAAATAGCAACAACAAAGTACTTACACACATATAGGTAACAGGTACCCCTTTCCCTCAATTAAATAGTAATGGCAGAATTTTCATGAATCATTCCACATGAATGGAATGGCTCTCTCACAAATATATCAGAAAAAACATAACTATTGAATGATCATTTGAACCCACACTGCCGCATTAAAAGTATTTCCATCTACAGCAAAATGTTAGAGATAAATATTTTTTTTACTACAGTAACTGGATATGCATTTTCTCTATTCATTTTAAATAACACAGTATATACATTAAGGGGGATAGAGGAGGTGGGTGAGAGATAATTGGATGTGATCCATCAGTTTGATTAGATAGGAAACATTTAGATTATTTACCTGGAGACGTCTACACCTTTGCAGGGCCGACAAGAGGATTTTTGGGCCCCAGTACAGCAACTTCTTTGGGCTCCCATCATATTCAACAATAAAAGACTTGCCTTTCGCAGAAGTTCATATTATGCCACACCGTAGTTCGCCCAGTTCATATTATGCCACATTGTAGTGCCCCAAGGTCATATTATGCCACATACTATTACCCTCAATTCATATTTGGTCATGCAGTAGTGCCCACAAATCATATTATGCCACAATAGTGCCCCCAAATCATATTATGCCACAATAGTGCCCCCAAATAACATTATGCCACAATAACGCCCACAAATCATTAGTTGTGCCCAGACAAAAACTCATTCACAAATAAAAATTGGTACAGCATGTCAGATTCTGAGAGTGTGAGTCCAAGGAGCAGCTTAATGCACCATTTACAATGCAAAGAAAATAAATTTATTGACACAATCACAGGTACAATTTATGGCAAGCAGTGTTTTTTCCTCTTAATTAAAAATCTCTGTACAGATAAATATGCAAGACACATTACAGCGCAATAATGAGCAATACATAGTGTTTTAAACATTATTGGATACACAGTAGTGCCCCCAGTTCAAGAAAGGATGGTTAAAAACACATTTCACACGAGAAAATATATGAACTTACCTGACTATGGCATTCTGTGTTCTGTTCTCCTACTGGGCGCGCTGCGCGATGAGGGATCCGCAACTGTCAGTTCACAGAGGCAGTCGGGAGCAGGAACAGAGGGCAGTGGTCAAAGTGGAAATTTAAAAGTGGGGGTATGGAAAATATAAGTAAATGGAGTATGAAGGCTTGATTTTTTATTTTTCTTTAACACTTGTCCCCTCTGTGCATTCCCATTCTTCATTACTATTTGTGTTTTGTGATGGCTGCATCTCTGACATTCCCATTCTTAAGATGTCTCTCCCTTTACACTTTCTTTTTTACCTATGCCCCTGCACCATCTTATCCTTTGTCCCTCTCACTTAACCCCCTGCACCACCTTCTGCCCTGGCTCTCTCACCCCCTCTTCCTGCACCTGTTTCCCCCTGGCTCTCTCACCCCTCTCCCAGCACCCCCTTCCCCTCTGACTCTCTCACCCCTCTCCCAGCATCCCCTTCCCCCTGGCTCTCTCACTCCTGTCCCAACACCCCCTTCCCCCTTGACTCTCTCACCCCTCTACCAGCACCCCCTTCCTCCCGGCTCTCTCACCCCTCGCCCAGCACCCCCTTCCCCCTGGCTCTCTCACCCCTCTCCCAGCACCCCCTACCCCTCTGTCTCTCTCATCCCTCTCTCTGTACCCCCTACCCCCTAGCTCTCTCACACTCGTGTCCCCCCCGCGCGCAACTCGCAACACCCTACTTCCCCCCTGCATGAGAATTGCAGCACTCCCACGATCCCCTCCCCCAAGCAGGAAAAAAAATCTGGAAACTGTGTCCAGATTGAATGGAATAGTGCAGAGCATAAGGGGGAGGGAGCAGAGGAGCGCGCAACACAGGTGGCTGGTTCCTGGGGAGGAACCAGCCACCAAGAAGCCAGGAAGAGTCAGGCCGGCCCATCTAGCCATCGGCCCTTCTGACATTTGCCAGAAGTGCCAGATGGTCAGTCCGGCCCACCATGTGACTACATCTGTTTCTCTGTATAATTGGCATCTATGCTTCACAACCCAGGTGTGGTGTTTGCCCCTGTGTACAGAGTGGCACAGTAATATCCAAAAATATGAAATATGAAAGCATTTTCTTTTAAGTTAATATTTCTATATTTTGTATTGGCCTAAACTAGGACAGGATCAAAGACAATGCATGGCTGTGATCTGCATATCTTAAGTTAACTTCCTGGCAGAATGTCTGCTGAACCTAATTACTTCCCATAATTGATCAAATGTTTTAAAGATAAAAAAAACGTTTATCTTAGGGGAAGCATGTGCATTTCTTTTTATCAATTTGATATTTATTTGGGACCCTGAAATGTAATATTCTGTTTAGGCCCTCATCCTGACAGCTGGTATTTGATCTGGGTCTATGTTAGACAATTATACTATATACGTTCATCCTAGCACTATATATGACATTTAAAGAAGTTTAGTCTTATTTATGTATTTATTTTTTTGTGGGTTGATTAACATTTTTTTGTCTAAGTATTTTGGTAGAAATATAGGTGTCTGTAGGCACCTATATTGTAAAGGTATTGATATATTTGTTATTGATGAGAAGCATTTGTTATTGAACACCTAATTTATATGGTCAGAAGCAAAAACAAAATACTTAAGTTTTAATATAAAACTTTTTTCCATTCCTTTGGGATTAATATGTGAGTTCTTGGAAAGATGTTTTGTGGTTATAATTGTGTATATATTTCAGTTTTTAATCAGTGAATTTCTAGAAAAATTAGCCTCCTGTAAAAAAGCAATGTATGCCGATTTGCACATCTGAAGACAAGACCAAGACCTTTAAAAAGGCATTTATTGTCAGAAAGTGTTTACACTACTGATTGTTTCTCTGATGAAATAGAATTCATGTGATGAAATGGGTTAGTAATAGAAGCAATATATAGATCTATGTATTTCACGGACACAGTACTGATCCATCACGGAACTTTTTAACATTTCCAAACAACGCTAGAATAAGGACTCGGCTCTCGGAGGATAATTTGCTGCGAGTAGACAGCTACTAACTTGAAGCAAGTTTATGTTACAAAGTTTGCAGTCCGGAATAGATAAAAAGCTTTGGAAATGCTGCTTGTTTTGGGAGATCGCTTAAGATAGCGACGGACTGTTTGCATGGAACACTTTTTTACAGCATATCATGATTGAGCATTCAGCTGCACTTTGACTTGGTTCATGCATATGAGAGCATATTTGCATTTGGGACAATTTCTCTATTTAGGACCAGATCAGAAATTAGAAATCTAATAGTTGTGTATACAGGATTATCTTGGGGACTTTGAATTCTCTGTTTTTATGTTTCTATGTTTTAGCTGTAATAAAAGGTTTTTATATGTTTCTACATGTTTCTGTGTACTCATTTGCCTATGGTTAGCTGGGTTTTAATTTTAGCGCTGTTTTTCGTGTAATTTTTTGAAGCGATTGGAGTTTAGTGGAGAGCTTGCTGTAGTAAAGGTTTTAAGTTTTAAAAGTAAAGTCCAAATCTGAAGCACGGGGTAACTAGTAAGAAAGTATTTAAGATTGTATAGCATAAAAGATATCCACAGGAGCACTAAGAGTGAGCTTCACACTACCTGGACCCACTTCTTCATAGAAAAATTCAACTTCCATTCAAATGGAACGGAACAGTAAGGCAGCCGTATGGTAGTTTTCATTATTAGGCAAATGCAACCCTATCTTAACTTGGTGTTTCAGTCACAGAGGTTGATACTCTTAGTCACGGTTAGCGCAGGCCTTCCCAAGGCGCGGAGTCTAACAATCCCCCTTGTCTTTACCAAGAACTGCAGCAAGATGGGATGGATTTTGCTGCTCGTAGTTCGCAGGTCACGGCACCTGGGTTAGCCCTCTGACATGATAGATAAAAACATGTGAGGCTGGAAAGGAATGGGTGTACATATAGCTAGCCAAACAATAGGAGTGATCTGGACCGAGGTTAAACAAATACCCGGAAGCTTGTACACAAACAGCATACTGATAGGGAGAATCCAGAGCCGTGGTCTGAATGTATTAGCAGAAATCTGGTACACAGTACAACGTGGTACAAGGGAGAATTCGGAGCCATGGTCTGAATGGTTAGCAGAGGTCTGGTACACCATATGAGCGAGATACAAGGGAGAATCCGGAGCCATGGTCTGAATGGTTAAAATTCAGAGAGAGTCTATACACATAGTAGTTAAGAAATAGCGCTGAGGCAACACAGCACAGGAATCAAACACTGAGGGATAAAATCTATTGCTCTGACACAGAATAAGTGTTAGAGCCATTCTATTATAGAATAATTGGATTCAACATCCCTGCCTATGGTCACATAACTGCAGTAAGCAGAGCCGCCCCCATGTTGACAGTGTGGGTGGCAGTGATCGGGTGCCGGAGCATAGTTTTCTTACGCTTGTTGAGAGTGTGATATGTCAATCATGACCTCATATTATTACATACATTTCATGGGAATATGGTACAAATCTATCTGAAAAAAGAACCAGGGAAGACTATTGGGAAGTTACAGGAGTCTGGATAAAGCATTCAATCTGAATATACTCATTCTCCTATGCCAGGATAGATGAGGATAATTTCTTCTGATCAGGTCCCTTTCTAGTTCTGCCAACAAAGGAAAGTAATTCAAACTAAATAGATCTCCCAAGTCACATGATGTATCCTTTTAAATATTTCATATTATTTATTTTATCTACTTTATCAGCAAAGCTGAAAAGTTTGTTGCAAACATATGAATCACTAGGTCATATATTGAGGGCTTGCAATTTAAATAAAGAGCACAGCATACTGAACTAGAACTAGAGAAGGTAAAGTGGGTGGGGACAATAAATACCTGCTCATCATCAGTGTCTGTAAGAACAAATGTGTGTGCTTTCATGTGGCATACATATAACTTATTTGTACACTGAAATGTAAATTTGATCTAGGACATGTCCTACCCCAACTATAAATCTGCCATCACATTTTAAAATTAACTCTCCCTCCAATGCAACATGTTTTTGCCTTACTTGTGGTCACCAGAGTACCCAATCGACTGGAAGCGCCAAGAGAAATTATGCTGACCTCTGGACAAAGGCTGCCTCCGCCAACGGTCAGCGATGATTCTAGAGCAGTAACTCATAGTAAAATACCACACATTAGATCTGAGTTTGCCCTTAGATGTTAGTATGTGCACTTGTCTGGTAAACTGGTTGCCCATTGTTCTATGTCGGAGTTAGCTAGACTGGATTACACTCATCATGTGGTGCCTGCTATCACTAGAGGCTATGTAATAGCCCCTTTGATAAGCAGATACCAATCAAATTAAGATTGGCTGTCTAAAGACTGCCCTGCTGAAGCCATACCACAGAGTGATCCAGATCAAGATTAAAAGAGGGATTCACCCCACTGACAGGCGTTTTTTATCTGGAGAGTGATGACTTGGGGTTATGGCTCAGGCGGCACGGTGGCTAAGTGGTTAGCACTTCTGCCTCACAGCGCTGGGGTCATGAGTTCAATTCCCGACCATGGCCTTATCTGTGTGGAGTTTGTATGTTCTCCCCGTGTTTGTGTGGGTTTCCTCCCACACTCCAAAAAAAACATACTAGAAAATACTAGTAGGTTAATTGCCTACTAGGGTTGTAGAATGGGTGGTAGTCTTGCTAAACCCACTGGCAATTGTTTTGTTAAAGTGCTGTAATTTACTGAGTGTGCTACCTTTCAAATAAAGCCTATTTGTGCACAGGGCCACCTTAACTACATTTTGGGCCCCCGGGCAATGGAGTGCACTGGGGCCCCTAAATATAAATATAAATATATATATATATATATATATATATATATATATAGAGTGTGTGTGTGTAAAAAAATAATATATGTATGTAAAAAAAAGGACTATATATATAATCACTTTTTTTTACATATATATATATATGTATATATATATATATATATATATATATATATATATATTGTTAATATAGAAAGAGGGATGATGGCACCAAATCTAGTAGTACAGAACATCCAGACAGTCAGTATTACTGTATATAGAAATATAAATACAAAGTGTTCATCATGTCAGGCTAGTATAAGCAGTATTGACCAATGTTCATAATTCCTGATCATATGCCGAAACACAGACAGAAGAAAGCAGGAAACAACGTTTCAGATGTATCCGTGACAATCAGTAGCAAGTGATAGGTGGCAACGTACCAAAAAGATATAAATAAACAGCTTATCTGTATCAGAGGTTCTTGGAAATGAGCTCCAGTCAGCTTCAAAAGGTCAGGAACAGACGTGTAGATATCTTATGTAGGTATATGGTAACTGGATCATCAGCCACAGCACAGTCACTGCTCACAAACTCCACTCATACGGTGTATTAAGAGAGGAAAAAGCCATATAGTGTAGTACTTATGTGCAATAATTTATTCAGCATGTATCATAATAAAACACACTCACAATATATATAAGGTATAAAAGCTTATCTGTAAATCCTGTGGACATAGGATACTGCTACACGATGCAGATCACTGGGATATATAGGAAGTAGACACCAATGGGCTCCGCACAGAAGTTCTCAATGGGGTAACTTTTCAGGGATCAGGTAGACAGTACAGCCTTATGTGTACCAGGAATAATGTATGTAGAACAGCCTCAACGCGTTTCGTCGTATAGACTTCGTCAGGAGGAGTATATATATATAGTGTGTGTGTGTGTGTATATATATATAGTGTGTGTGTGCCTTTGAATAAGAGCAGTTTATGCAGATAAGCTATTTTATTGATCTTTTGATGTGGTGATTATGGTGATGGGCTATCACATATACACACTAGTCCTCTGATCTCTCTGTTTTCTGTCTTTTACATATATACAAGACTGGACTTATAACCTTGATCCAAGAGGACTATCCAGAATCTTGAAAGATCCATTTATTTATGACTTATATTTTCCACTGAACTTTGGTTTATTTTCCAATACTGTCACACCTTGAGCGCCGATTCCTGCACTATACCTATCTATATACTCTGGACTTACCATCCAATATAAGGAAGGCTGCCTCCATACGTGGAAGAGGTGTTTTCGTGGACTCTTTTTGAAATATTATTATACAATACTGTTGTTTGCGCCAATTGTTTATTGCTGTATAGTTTCTATATATATATATATATATATATATATATATATATAGTGGCCCTCTTAACTTACCTTAAGTCCGATCCCCTTGTCTTCTGCGCTCCTCTGTGCTGTGATTGCAGTGAATGTTGGAAGTGATGTTCACTGCGAGCACAGCACGTAAGAGGGGACCAGGGAGGGAGCCGGATCGCTAGCTGACGTGACCGCAAGGTAAGTATTTTATTATTATTTTTTTGCAGGATTTTTTTTTCAGCGCTGCCTCGGACGGGCCCCTGGGCACCTGCCTTTTGTGCCCAATGGAAGAGACCGCCCTGTTTGTGCATGTAGCCAACGATTTGCTTAACTGATTCCAAAACTCCTAGGTTTACCAGTTATGCTAGGCTGGCATGGAAGATTGCCTCTGGTCAGAGCGGTTAGTTGGTAGAGTAAAATAGCTAAACATTCACCAGCTATCTTGACAAAAACTTGTCGCACAACAGAGTCCGGCTTTTACTTTTTAAAACTCTTCCCTCAGTTCCAAGCACAGAACCTTGTGCCATGATAATAGTTTGTCCAATCGAGGGCGCATGACCCTTTAAGAGCTCTGAACCTATGATCATGTGTTCTGACCTGAGACCTGCTCTATTTATCAGCTCAGCTATTTAAACCTGCTAAGTGCACAGGCCTGTGCCAGAGTATTAAGCTCCAAACCTTTACTCCAGCATTCCAGTACTTCTTGTAGCTAATCCCTGTGAATTCTGACCCAGACCATTCCTGACCTCTCTTTTGACTGTCGTGTGGTACTGTCAATGCTCTTGATTATTGCTGACTGGCTTGTTCTGACACTCCTTCTGTTTGTTGATTTGGCACCCTGCAGTCTGTTTGTGTACCAGTCCTGGCTACATTGACCAGTCTCTTGTTTCAGTTTAATACCAGCTTGTCACACCTGGAGGCAGCACAGTGGCCTTGACCTGCAAACCTAACTGCAGTGAAGCCCAAAACTCCTTGCGGGGATCCCTGGTGAAAATCGGGGGTTCGTTAGACTCCACACCTTTGACGGATTAAATGTATGGGCAAAAATATCTAATTTATCACCTTAAAAAAGTGTGATAATCCATCAAATCCTGTCTTTGGCATGCCAAACTAACACCGCCACTAGCCATATGCCTTGTATACCAAATAAAATATCCTCTCTATAGGACGTGTGAAAAAGAGAAATAGAAATATTGTTATTGAAATAATGTTAGCTAATATTGCTTCTTTTTTGCTTGAAGTTAGCCGTGCAGAAAATGGCAGCCATAGGTTTCTCACATTTTGCTCTTATACTGCACAATGTCTTGTAGGCACTATTCTATGCAATGTGAGCAGTTGAATCTTCCAGAAGTGTGCTGAAATGTCAACCAAAGCCTCTCTCCTCTCTACCCTTAATATACAAATTGTTGCAACTGTTTCCTAAGTGATCCAGTTTTAGCTGGAGCTGCTTAATTGTTCTAGTTTGATACTACACTGTTCTGTACACTGATTGGTCAGATGAATGCTGGACCTCTTCTAGTACTGTCAGACATCGTGGATACTGTGCTAGGTCAGAGTCTCTGTACACTCTATCCTAACAACCTCCTTCAGTTGTGAGGGTTTCCATGCAGACTGACGAATGTCTGGGTGCTGGGAACTCCTGAGCAAAGCTGCCATATTCACAAGGCCCACAATTGTGTCTTAGCATGCCACATGTTAATTAAAGAAACTTGTTTTTTTCTGCCCCATTACATTTATTATAAAGTGTTGCTTTGTTTCTAGCGATTAAAAATGGCATATTTATTAGTTTTTTTATCCATGCTGGATGCATTTCAAAGGAAAATGGGAAGGAATGGACTATTAAATGTCAGCAATGTGACATTTCTACATTGTTCTATGATTATTAAAAAAATACATAAGTTTCTTTGTTCCCTTTTCCCTAACTATATCATACTGAGTGTACAGTAGAGCAGATTAACTGTAAATTATTATTATTACTATTATTATTATACTACAGTGTTTATAATTTCCCAACATTTTATATAGCTCCGTACAAATGTACAAATATAAATTATATTATATACAAAAAAATGAGCATATTATCACCCCAAAACTACCATCCTTACCTGTGTTTGCATTCTACTAGATTGTTAAATAGATAATTACTTTTGTAAACACCTGACAATGACAATTGACAATCTTCAATAGATTTAATATTTGCTAATAACAAGTAGAAAATTAGATTTCACAAATAATCTCTTTAATCTGCACTGCTAAAATGTCAAGAAACATAATATTTCAGGAGAAAAATGGCTTAAAGTGTAAGTAAGCCGGATTTTGAAGTTACTTTTATTGCAGCGGTCACCGTGTTCATATGCACCTGAAATCCACATTTTATGGGGGCGATTCCCAAAAGCTGCATGTGGGAGTGCACCTATGCATGCTCTGGATGAGCAAATAGGTGCATTTGCACACAACTGAACTCAATGCATGTATATATTTCATGGTTAGTAAATTACCCTTTTTGAGGTTTGTTTACATTGTTGAACTATTTGATATTATATATATAATTTTATATATATATATATATATATATATATATATATATATATATATGCTATGTATCTTTTCAGGAAATTGATACTCTTGGATGAGAATTTATTCAGTGGACTGTCTTATTCTAGAGCTAGAATGTTTTGTTGTAGCTGCACTCAGAATGTGAATGAGAGACTGAAAGCACAATATTATATTCTACTAGTGGACACATATTTTGTAGCGTCCACAAACTTCACAATGCCACCATCAGTATGCTGATAAGAAGCAAAAGGAATAATGCAACCTTTTTTTCTGCTTCGGAGCTCTATTATAATTTTATTCAACTACTGTACACAGGTTACTGTCTGCCCAATTTAATTAAGCTTTTTTCCTGCTTCAAACAATGGGTGAAATTATTAATTATACCCTCATTGATTATACCAGCACTGATATCCTTCATTATAAAAAATATTGACATTGAGTATATATAGGTGTGCCCCATTGATTATACTATAATAGTGCCTTAATTGTTCATTATTCAATTTGCTTCATTGATTTTACCAGCATTGTGCCCCATTATATACCATCACTGCTACCATTGGATATATAGGTATTTCCACCATTGATTTTACTGGTACTGTGCCCCAGGGCCATAAGGATGGTGGAGTGATCACTCAGGGCACAAGCCCGAGGGGGCTCAATACCCACTATTTGCCCTTGGTCTATAGAAAGGTCACAACACTGTCAGTGCAGAAAACGGACGTGCATATAACCTTTTCACATATGTTTTAAAAAAAACACACAATACATTAATTTTGCATGCCTTAATGAAACAGGCCCGTTATTGTCTAATGTCATCCTGACTGGATACTCTCGGGACTTGGGTAATGATTGTACCAGAGTTGTGCCACATTGATATTACCTTCAGTTCCCTCACTGATTAATTCAACACTGCCCAATTTCATATGCCAACATTCTTTCCATGTTAGCACTGTTCCCTGTTGCTGTATCCTATTGATTATATAAGCAGTGTGGCCATTGTTTGTCTTTTTCTGGTACTTTCTCTATCTCCACTGCCAATGACTGTGCACCTTATACAATAACTGCAGTAGAGAATGCATGAAGATTGATGTTTGTATGATACTTTCTTCAGATGTTAATGTATAGGAGTGCAGTACAGTAACTGTCAGCAGCTGTGAAATAGATAGATGGGTGGCACTGGGAGGAATAATGCTAGCAGGAATCCAACAAGGAAAGTCATTGCATATGTTTATGTGAAGTTTACTGCCTAAGCAATTCTTGTCATCTCATCTCATGGCAGAAAAGCTCCTTCTTGGTAATTGATACTCAATCATTTAATCTTTATTACAATACACTAAAGGACCTAAGTCATTAAGGAGAGCAAAGCAAAAAAAGAACTAACTTTGCACCTTGGCAAAACCATGTGGAGATAGTTTTATAACTGGGGTAGGGCATGTCCTAGATCAACTAGTATTAAGTATTTGTGTGCCATGTAAGTCATTAAGGAGAACAAAGCCAAAAAAAGGAATAAATTTGCTTCCGGACAAACCATGTTACAATGCAAGGGGTGCAAATTAGTTTATTATTTTGCATTTCAATTAAATGCTGGATGTTTTTTCATGTAGCACACAAATACTTGATAGCTTTATTTTTACACTGAAATGTAAAATTGATCAAGGACATGCCATACCCCAACTTTGTACAAAGCTGTGTAATCTGTACAACGCTGTGTAATCTGATGGCTATACATTAGTAAACCATCAATAATAATGTTGCCTAAATTGAAAAAAAAATGTGAACATTGCTGTTTCAGGATTAGAAAAATTACAAAGGTGACAGTAGAAATGAACACTTTGGAAGGATAGCTATATGCACATTGATCTATAACTCTACTGGAATATGTGTGCAGTAAAAATGATTAGTGGAGAAATAGAAAATATGAGTGATGCTGTATAACTGTAAAATATAAAAGTTAAAATTAAATGGGAATGCTGGGTATAAGAATTGTAGACATACTGCATTTATAGCACAGAGATACCAGTAATTATGATAAGTGGTAAATCCATTTTGTTTTAACTCACTCTATAGCCTGAATGCATTAGACATTTTTTGGAAAGTGAATTTACTTTTACAAGTAGTTTTAACAACAGACTTGCTGGCATACAGAAAAGTAGCCAATACCTCAGTTGTAAGAATTGCAAACAAGAGGGGCCCAAGACCCAAGGGAGTATGGTAGTCTCACACCACTTATCCACCGTTAATACACCCTGTCTATCAATGTAAATATAGTTCAGTGTTATAGCCAAAAGCCATGCAACTGAACTGCTGGTCCTGTAGCCCTGGTTAACGACATCTATACTTCTATAATATAAAAGGACAATCCTGTGACATCACATTGGAATGTCACCAGAACATCCTCTATGTGGATGAAAGCCCAGGCAGAAGTGTAATAGACTTGAATGAGTATTAAAGGTAAACCTGATAAAAGCTGACCTCACATTTACATCTATATTCAATTTACTCCATTTAAACCTATTGTGACTTGCTAAAGGTCATTTATGAAAGTGCAAAACTGCACTATTTGTGCTCCTGATCAGTAACAAATCACATACTTTACACAGATAAACCAAACATAGGTCCAACTCTACATAAAGCCCTTAGGGGAAAATGTATCAAGTTGCATTCTTTTCTGGCAGTTTCAAAACTGCCTCAATTCCCCGGATATTTTAACATTCATACCGCCGGATGTATTATCCAGCAGTTTGGAAGGTCCAAACGCAAATCACCAGCTTACATAGAATAGAACAAATGATATGCGCACTGAACCAGAGTGAAAAACTTATGTTTGTATTGGGTATAATGATAACAATGGTAATCCAGCGCTATTAGACAGTTGAGTAGATAGACATGGTGCATATATGAACAATGCTACTAAAATAAAAAAGAGTGGTAGAGAAGTAAAACTTTTTCATTTTAAATGCAGCATTGTTCATATATACACCATGTTTATCTACTCAACTGTCTATTAGCACTGGATTACCATTGTTAGCCAATCACCAGCAATGTTAAGGGATGCGTGGTGGTTTTAAAAGCACCCAAAATCTCCCAAACTGAGTGGCTAAAAGAAAAAAAATTTGATTTTGAAAACTAGCTTGTTTCTTACTAGTTGATTTAAAACCACTGTAAAATAGTGCAATTTTGTCTCCAGCTCCTCTATATAAGGGAAACTACTTCCTTATATTAATTGAAAGGGGTTTCAGGAGCTACTGAGAGAGAGTAGGAGATGAGCGTGTAGTGTACTATTGCAATAATTTTCTAATTTATGTCAATTACTGAAAGTTGTCATGTGCTTTTGTTTTGTTAATTTGTCTGTTTTATCTATTTTTTGATCTCTGTTGTTTTTGGTTTCACTGGTGTTTGTGTTATTTGTGTGTGAGTGTAGTGCGAGTGCTAGTGCTGCCAGGGATAGCCTTGAGGAGGAAAAAATTCCCTTAGGACAGGAGGTAGGAGAAGATTAAGTGAGGAGGATTGAGAGGAGTCAGGGACAAAGGGAAGACTAAATCTGGCAAAAATATCAAGTTTAGTCATGAAGAAAACTGTGCGCTCATTTATAGCATTATCGAAAAACATTTTGGAACTGCGCTATGTAAGGTGATATAAATAAAATCCTTTGTAAATCCTAACTATGGAAGAGTAATAAGGCTAGGGAACTGATTTTTGCAACACAAAATTCATTTATTTTCCCACAATAAAATATCCTGTATTTAAAATCTGTAAAGCATTAGAAAATTGCAACACAGATGCAGCTTCATTATCTATATAAACAGTGGTATTCACAATGAGTTTAAATTGAAATGCACATATATTTTTGGGAATGCTAAGCAGTAGTGAAAACTTGCTTATTCTCAATATGTCAGCTTGTCCAGTACAGAAATTGACATAATTAGGAGCCAATAGTCCCCAAAGGTACTTGTTAGTAATGAATCTCCTTTGTTAGTAGTAGTGGGCAAAAGCAGGCAACCGAACCATGCTAATTATACCCTCACGTTACTGTATTTGACCCGCTCACTTGGATCTATCTCTCTTCCATTTGAGCAGTGCACAGGCTCTGCTGCCTGCATGAAACAAGCTAATAGTTTGTATACTTCACAGCTGACGCATTTCGCCTGCACCTTGCTGATTTTTCAGAATTGTAAAGTGTACTCATCCATAGTCCCTTAAATAGTACAGAGCTCTCTCACAGATCATAATGGTACACACTTGTGTGCTACCTCATTACCCCCATAACTACAGCATTAACAATTTTTTTTATTATGGGAAAAAGTATTTATTTTCTTTTGTGAAAAGGAATTATGACATTTGTGAAAATTGTGTAAAATAATTATTGCCCTTACCCCTTTTCTTTCACCACAAAAAAAGATGTATACAAAGAAGAGCAAGTAAAATATATGGCTCGACTAATGGATTCAGTGGATTCTCTTTCGGTAACCTGAATTAGCGCTGGCAGTAACAGAGGCGCAAAGTCTAAGAATCCCCATTTTTTTCACCAATGGAACCCCTGCAAAGAGGTTTAGAGCACTTAAAGAATTGTGGTACTGACTTCTGGAGAGAAGTGGAGGGCAGAGAGAGCATGGAGAGAGGGTTCAAAAAGTAACAGCCGGATTCATGGCACAAAAAAAATCATACTTATTGATATACTTCGTACATGTTTTCCTTTTCAGGAAATCACACCCACATGTCTTCCATGCTTCCCAACATAAGCCTGTCCAACAGTAGCCATCCTATGGAATGCAGAATGTCTCATTTAGTTGATGATCAATCTTTGCTGCATGTAATCCTGACATGGTTACTGCTATACAGCAGTTCTGTGAGTTACAAAAAAAAAAATAATGGAAGGAAAGAATGCTCATATCAGCAGCACACAAACCAGCAAACCAGTATAAGTGCAAGGGTTTGAAATATTAAGATTGATTGAAATATCTCAGAATGCTCTCTCCTTTATAGATAGAAACTTAGCACAGATTACAATAATTGTTTAACTGGTGCAGTCAGAAAGCAAACGTCTCAGATGGCCTTTTTCTCTGCCCAAAGTGAAAATGCTATACTTGCACACTTACCTGGCAGAAAATGCTAAACAAAATAAACCTCTGTAATACAGTAGGTATAATCTTCCTTCTCATGTATGAATGACAGTAACAAAAAAACTCTTAAAATACTCCCACAAAATCATATAAAACATTTCCAATGAAGAAAACACCTATCAGCTTTGAAAGTGAATCAGCAATTAGCCAATCAGAAGAGGCTAGCTAGTGATGGTTACTCCTATTATCATCAGTGTGTATATGCACCGGCCCTCAGGCATCCGCAAGTGATATGGCCACTGACCTATATCTCCGGGTCTGCCTCAGCTCGCAATAATACAAATACGTCATTACTGTACTTACTCAGTGTTTGCACACCCATTCCTTTCCGCCTTTTCAAGTGTAAGGAGCACATGTATCCAGTCTGCATGCAGATGTAAGTGTATACCATTTTTGTTGGCACACACAGTACTATGCAAATCACAGAGGCACACACCCAACTCAGAATGAGCCCCATATTTCTATCTCCTTTATGAGAGGGGACATCATGCAAGCATTGCATATCAGCCTTTATAAGATTCCTCTGTGCATCTGATCAGGCTTTCATTTGACCATCACTTGTTTGCTGCTGGCCACACTGACACTTCTGCTCAGTCTGACCACTGCTTGTCTACAGGTGCTATGCTGATCCAGTTTCCTATTCTGACCACGGCTACTTGTGCATTGTTGCTGCTTGAATTGTAAAGTGTCCTGGAACTTATGGGTGATATTTTTACCAATTATACTGCTACTACTAACTCCTGATCCTGTTTAATGCTGAAGCAATTTTTGTTGACTTCATACTGGCCTTTCATTATCTGCGCTGCTGTGACTCTTGATCTTGGCTAAAGATTCGGCATCAGAAAATCTGTGTGTCCAAAATCAGCAAAGTTGCCCATACTTCATGAGTTGATGGTATGCCTATTATTCTTGACTTTATTTGAAACTGAAACTAGTCTCATTTGCATCCCGTCAACTGTTCACCCCATGTACTGCAAATCACTCTTTACTTCTGCTGGAGATTTGCCATTCAGTAATCCTGTACCAGGATAATTATTTCTGCTTCAGTTTTAGTAACTTGTTATATGCATGTTCTAATGCTCAGAACTTTGAAGTATTTATATTGTGACAGGATGGGTCTAACCGGCACCAACTTCCCTATCTGTAACTTTGACAACGTAAGGTAGCATGTGCTCGTCTGAACTATTTGAATGAACATTGGTTCATTTTCTCTAATCCCACTGTTATAATCCCTAACTCTGGATTCTCCCTGTCAGGGATGGATTTAAAATTAAACACTGGGGCCTGATTCATTAACGAAAGTTAACCAAAAGTAAGTAATTAAGGCAAAACCATGTTGCATTGGAGGGGGAGGTAAATTTAAAATGTGATGACAGATTTATATTTGGGGTAGATGCCCTAGATGCCCTACCCCAAATATGTGTGTGCTACATGAAAAAACAAACAGTATTTTCCTTTTGCGCAAAATAATAAACTAATTTGCATCACTTACATTGCAACATGGTTTTGTCCAGAAAACTTGAGTAAGAAAACTTACTCAAAATTTTGCTTAACTTTCCTTAATGAATCAGGCCTCTTGTACTTAAATGTAGCCAGACAGGCTAATTATTTGAAATCCAAATTGTCTGACATACTGTTTCCTGGCGAGTGTTCCTTCCCCTTGGATAAACAGGAAGCTGGAAACCTCTAGAGCACCTCCCATGTCCCAAAGCATGGAAGGGATTAAAACAGGGATTATGTAATGCATTCATTTGGATTAAGTCCTGCAGTAACCAGTTTGATCTTTCATTTTACTCCAGACAGCGTCAAAATGGCCCGTTGGGGTGCCGGGGTATTCCTCGTGGGCCCCATTGCGAGGTGATCAGCTTGTTTTTTGTTTTCTTTGACGTGGGGGGTGCGGAGGGAGGGTGTGATTGCAGGGGCACACCGGAGGTAGGAAGGAAGGAAAGGTCAGTGGACAGCAACAGGCAGCCAATCGCTAGGCTGCCTGGTACTATATGGGGTCCAACAGTGTTGTGCGGCAGACATGAAGTCTCATTTCACTTCCTGCCTGCCTGATCTGTGGGAAAACGCTGGCCAGAGCAGCTAAAGGTGGGGAGGGGGGGGCTCCCTATACTAAGCTATAGGTATGGAGGGTGGGGGTGCCTGCCTATACTAAGCTATATAGTTGGAGGGGGGGTCTGCCTATACTAAACTACAGGGAGGGCAGCTGCCTATACTAAGCTATATAGTTGGAGGGGGGCTACCTATGCTAATCTATAGGGATGGAGGGAGAGGGACCTGCCAATTCTAAACTGTAGGTATGGAGGGGTGGCTGCCTATACTAAACTATAGGGGGTGCTGCCTATGCTAAACTATAAGGAGGGGGGCTGCACATAGAAAACTATAAGGAGGGGGCTATAATGTGTGAGGGAATGGGGGGCTGTCTTAACGGTACATGGGTGAAAGGTAGGCTATTAATTTAATGGGGGAGTTTATGTGGGGGGCTAATTATTTAATGGGTGCTATTTTACTTGTGGTGCGTTAGTGGGGCAATTTAATTTATTGGTGGGGCCTATTAAATTAAAATGGGGGTAAGGAAACCTTTAATTTAATTTAATACTGGGGTGTTTTGGGTCTATAATTGAATGTCGGGCTGAGTTTGGGGAGGACCATCATGGGAAATGGTTAAATTAAATGTAAATGCTATTAATTTATTGCTGGGGCTGTTTGGAGGAAGGGTAATAGGTTTATTTATTAAATGGGAATACTATTACTTTTATAGTGGGGCTGGAGAGAAGCCTAATTTTTAAATGTGGGTGCTTTTGATTTAATGCCGGGGATGGTTGCAGTTTTTTAAATTTCATATACCCATTTGTTTTTCCAATACAGCCTCCAGGGATCCAGACAAGCAGCAGCCGATCTAAATAAACGAGCAGCCACAGGTGGTGAAAGTGACAGGACAGGTAGAAGAGAGCAGGCTAGTCTGCCAACTGTCCTGAATCTGGTGGGGCAGTCCCGAATTATGGTGACTGTCTTGCTTTGTCAGGATTTGGTGCGACTACAAGGACAGTTGGGAGATATGTCCTACTTCATACAGTAATGCTAGTGAAGGCAGAGCTGCGTGCACCTAACAGTAGTGCACACAGTTTTGCCTGTGTATTTGCCTAAAATGATAACCTGTCTTAAGTGCACCAGGCCCCCCAACTCCCTCTTTGCAGTGCTACATGGTATTAGGTAGACACCAGTCATTGGTTTCCCCGGTAAGCCCTTCATGCCCCAGTCCTACACTGTTTCCAAAGGACTGAACCAGACTACTAGGCACCAAAATGAACCTAACCAAACAGGAACTAAGAGCATTAAAAGAGCTAAAAGGAAACCAGGAGATTATAGTGAAACCCACAGATAAAGGGGGGTGGCATAGTCATCCAAAACATAGAGGACTACATGGAGTAGTACAACTTCATCCCAAAAGACTCTACAATGGAGTACAACAATGAACTAAACAGACTGTTAAAGAAAGGGTTAGATATGGGGAATCCTAAATAAAGAAAATACAAATTTCTTGTTTCAGAACATCCTAAGATCCTGGTCTTTTACCATATCCCAAAAATACATAAAAAGCAGCAATAGTCACCTGGGAGGCCCATTGTATTGGGGATTGACTCATTAAGCTCAAATCTTTCACAATGCATAGATCGGTCTCTGCAATACATAGTTAAGGAACAAATATCTTAATTGAAAGACACCACCCACATATTAAAAATATTGGAGTCATTAAAATGGGAACACAACTACTATTTATTCACAAGGGACATAAAAACACTTTACTCGTGTATAGATCACCGACTTGGGAGTGAAAGTGTAAAGTACTGTTTAGAAAAGTCACACCTTATGGAACAAGTGGACTAGAGCATCAAATTTATACTCACCCACAATTTCTTTTTTTTCAATGATGTCTACTGTATACAGAAATAAGGGACTGCTATGGGATGAAATTTGTGCCAAGTTACGCAAATTTGTTCATGAGTTGGTATTGTCGAAGTCGTATAATTAGATGAACGAAAGTATATTGGTTAATATTGTTTTACCGTGCGATTGCGATCAGTATGTCACGTAACACGTGGCATGGTGCGATCACGTGGTAAAATACACACGCACACACTCACACTCTCATATTTAGTTATTTATATATTTCATATTTATTAAGGTTCCAATTCACATTCATTTATTAGTAAAATGTATTAGATTGTATATTTATTCATATATAATACTGTAGTAAAGGTTTTTATGGTTCAGGTGTTTTAAAAGATAAAGAGTTTGAACTCCTATTAAAGCTTATTTCACCAGCATTAACCCGGTGTGGACGGAATAGCGATCGCAAGATACAAGCAATATGAGATTAATGCTAAAAAAAATACTTTTGTGTGGGTGAAATCATGGGAACAATGGGGTGGGGGAAGTTTCTCCTCACCCTTTGTAAGGATCAAACGAACTGACCTATAACTTACAAGGAACTTTAATACCATTAACCCTGAACCAATGAAGACCTCACTAAGTGTTATCTGGACAAGTATATACAAGCATGCTGGCTTTTGTTCTTTCTCTCTTTGATGCCGGAAACGTGATTGCATGGCTGCATTCATTGAACCTGAGTGAACCCTATAAGGAAGATGTAATATATTCAGTGTTTTTATACTTTGCTGCTTTAATGTAACATCTTTAATAGGTATCATGTATCGGCTATATTGTACTGTATTTTACTTATTTATTGAACTGCTAAACAAATTGCTTTTGCTAAATAAATTGCTTGTGCTTCGGAACCACACACATCGCTTAGACAATGCTTATTGGAAAACAATAAAATTACTTTAATAGTATGGACCAATGTGGAATTTGGTGCAAATTTAGTTCTCTGGAGAACATTCATAGACAATGTGATATTTGTATAGAAAGGAACCCAAGAGTTCTTAAAACACCTAAATAACAACAACGGAAACTTTGCATTTACTACTATCAGTAGTAAGAGCCATGCCATTTTCCTAGACTTGGAAATTATAATCAGGAACAACAACATACAATCACTCATTTCAAACCGGTAAACTGCAATTACTACACAAGAATTCACAAGAATTAGAAGAAACTGTTCAAAAGTAGAAGCATAGATCCTCAAAACACAGATCCTCCAAAAATTATTTCTAGACAAAAATAACCACAAGGAAATAGTGGGGCAAACATTTGAAGAGGTGAAAAGTAAAAACAGAATTTCTTTACTTGAGTGCAAATCAAAAAGACGAGAAACAGGGAATAAATAAACCATTCAACACATAATACTCAGAGGCCTCCATAAAAGTAAGAAAGATTATACAAAAACACTGGCATATTCTTTTAAAAGATGAGATACGGGTACCATCCGGCCAAAACACACAAAAATTATTTTCAAAAAAGCACCAAACTTAAAACAAAAATTAACCACAATCACTGTTACATTGAGGAAAGCCAAAAAGGAGACCTGGCTTACAGAAAACACTAAGGAGGGTTTTTACCTATGCACAAAATGCATGGGATATAAGACTACCAAAATGAATAATACCAAACCGCAGACAGGGTTCATATCTACGTACATTAACACACAGTACACGTAGATAGTCTAATAACGTATAACATGAAAAATGTCATCTATGTTATCACTTGCCCATGCAGTATGCATATGTAGGCAGAACAGGAAGGAAACTAAAAACCTGGGTGGTAGAACAAATTAGGAATTTTAAAATAGGAAAGGAAACTCACAGTCTATCAAATCACTATAGAATACATTACAACTGCAACCCCTCATCATACAGCATGTGAAACCACATTGGAGAGGGGGAGATCTAGGAAGCAAACTCAACCAATCATAAACTAAGTGACTTTACGAATTGGAGACACTAACACCAGAGGGACTAAACAGAGATATAGAATTAGCCTAATTCCTATAAATTAAATACAGTGATACCCAAGGAGCCTTCATGATACTCAGAAAAAAAAGGAAAAGGGCATAAGTATGCAGGTCGTAAAGGCAAGTTTGCCTTTACAAGCCATCGCCACTTTAAATTTTATCTGCAAAGTCACTGATTTCCGGCGAGTTGAAAAAAATCGGACGTTCATACATTTACCCCATAGTTTGGTGTTACCACAATATATGTCAAAGTGTCTGAACCACTTAGAGATGTACTATAGCTACTTCTCAGACTTTATTTAACCCCGTATAGGCTCCACAAGATGTGGCCATAACAGTCCAAGGCCTGCTAGCAGAACTGTGGTATGACAGGTGACATCTTACACATATTCTGGAGCTGTCCTGTGGTCTACAGTTTATACAATGATATCCCAGGTCATTAAGGCATCAGTTCCCTTTACTGCAGAAGTGGCATACTGTGCTGAAATCTTCAATCAAGTTTCTCTTGAAGCCATGTACAGGGAGGTTGGCTACAGTACCATGGGACTTAAAGTTCCCAATAACATTATTTATGGTGGGAATGGGAACATAGAGATCTCTGGATATTGATTTGTAGCCTTGAGATTGTTCATGCTTGGCTACAATGTTTTGTTTGACCTCCTCAATCTCTGATTTTCTTCCTTTTTCTCCATGCTCATTGTTGTACACACAGTGACACAAAACAGGAGAGTGAGTCCTTTTCTCTATTCAAGCTTGTTTAATGAGTGCTTTTATAATGCAGGCACCTGCTACTCACCAAAAATTAGTTTTGTTCCAAAGTGAAGGAAAAGCAACTGCTTGAAATCTAATTCTGAAAACTGCTTCTAATAATTAAGCTCGGCCTGTTTAAGGATTTCTGTGTGGAATAAGCTAAAACTTAGCAGATGCTTCTGCTTTTTGTGTTTTTATTCAATGCAAACCAAAGAAATACATATGTGGATTTCAGAATATTTAATTTCAACATTTTGCTGGAAGAAAAAGGTGCATTATTACATTATTAGAAAAAAACCTGCAATTTTTTTTGTCCACAACTATATAAACATTGACACCTATATAGCTCCTTGTTACATTTTAATAAAGCCAGATACCTTTCAGAATTCTTAAGTTACATATTTTAAGGCAGCATGCCTATTCATGTGTACACAGTGTACATCATTACCTTCAGATCTGTCATAACCATCGGCTGGCTGTCAGACAGCCACTCAGTCACTCAGCACGGATTCACCCCCATGCTCTCATCCTGCATACCAATGTATGTGTGACTACCCCCCCATCTGTTGTTCCAAGTTCCATTGCTGCAGAGTGCATGCACACTACAGAATTGGAACGACGTTGTTCCATTGTTGAACAAGATGTTCAACTCAATTTGAAAATTTCAATCAATGATTTTATGTGCTTTGGAACGATGATCATTCATCGTTCCAGGGTACACACTACTGTGATATCGGGCCAATCAGTCATTTATCTTCTGATTTGCCTAAGAATCAGCTGAAAACGCAGTACAGGTATTCCTCACTTAACGACCGACCTATTTAGCGACCATTCGGACTTACGACCCGTTGTTACGTCCGGCTCCGCCGCTCAGCAATAGGGGAAATTAATGACCTGTGCCCTTGCGACGGGAAGTAATCACGCCCTTAGTACCCGCATAGTTTCTTTCTGAGCTGAAGAAGACAAGACAAGACGCACCTGATACCCTTGCAGTCTCCATTGTGCGGTAAGTTAGCTCTACAGTACTTGAAACTTGTACAGTATTTTCATCATTCAACTAAGCTGCTGAAACTATTTTAAAATGAAAAGAATTTTTATTATTTTAGTAACCAGATACATAGGACACTATTTATACGAGTGCCCCACATCCCCATTATGTAGGTCCCCCAAACAAGACTTGCAATAATTTGCCATACATGTCCTCGCTATTAAAGCATGTGTATGTGCATGTGTAAGTTAGCTCTCATTCACACTCAATTAGTACATACAACATACAGCTGTACAGTATTTGGTTTCTAAATTTGAACCCTTGTGTGCACCCATAGATAAAAAATGTCCAAAAAAAGAAAGGCTATTGACCTTGAGATGAAAATGAAGATTATTAAAGACTATGAAGCTGGTAAAAAAGTGAAAGTGATAGCAGAAGATTTGGAGCTGGCACATTCGACCATTTCAACAATTCTGAAGGACAAAGATAGAGTGAAAGAGGCAGTGAGAGCCTCAACGGGATTTAAAGCCATCATAACAAGGCAGCGGAAAGGCCTCATTCATGAAATGGAGAAGTTACTGGCAATCTGGTTTGACGACCAGCTACAAAAAAGAATGCCGATGAGCCTTTTCATAATTCAAGCTAAGGCACGCAGTATCTTTGATACTTTGAAGGAGCGTGAAGGAGAGGAGGAATCAACAGAAACATTTATGGCAAGCCATGGATGGTTTCAACGGTTTTGTCGAAGATTCAATTTGCATAATCGTAGTACCTGTGGTGAGGCAGCAAGCGCTGACTTTGAAGCAGCTAAAAAATTTGTTCACGAATTTGATGAAATCATTGAGAAAGGTGGCTACTGTATGGAACAGATATTTAATGTGGATGAGACCGGACTTTTTTGGAAAAAAATGCCGGAAAGGTCTTACATTCACAAGGAAGCAAAGACAATGCCCGGTTTCAAGGCTTTTAAAGATAGGATCACCCTGTTGTTGGGAGGAAATATCGCCGGGTTCAAGTTAAAGCCTTTCCTCATCTATCGCTCAGAGAACCCACGTGCATTTAAGCAGATTAATAAGCACACATTGCCCGTTTACTACCGTTCAAATAAGAAGGCATGGATGACACAAGCTTTGTTTGAGGATTGGTTCCTCAACTGCTTCATACCCCAAGTCAAGCAATATTGTCAGGGGAAGGGAGTTGTCTTTAAAATTATGCTCCTCCTTGATAATGCCCCAGGCCATCCACAACATCTTGATGATCTACACCCGGATGTAAAGGTGGTGTATCTGCCTAAAAACACAACTGCCATTCTTCAGCCAATGGATCAGGGGGCTATAGCCACGTTCAAAGCGCACTATTTGCGCACAACTTTTTCCAAAGCTGTAGCAGAAACTGAAAGTAATGAGGTAACCCTTCGAGATTTTTGGAAGTCGTACAATATTTATCACTGCATACAGAATGTTGATTCATCTTGGAAGAAAGTGTCAGAAAAATGTATGCAAGGCATATGGAAAAAATGCCTAAAAAGATTTGCAAATAATTTTGAAGTATTTGATGTAGACACACAGGTCGATGTCATAAATCAAACATCTGTGCAACTAGCTAGCAATCTTAATTTAGAGGTTGAAGTAGAAGATATTGAAGAACTAGTGGAATATGTTGAGGGAGAGCTGAGCAACGAAGACTTAATGGAGTTGGAAGCTCAGCAACACTTGGAAAATGATGACGAAGAGGAAACAATGGAAGAAGTACAAAAGAAGTTCACTTTAAAAAAGTTAGCTGGTGTGTTTTCAAAAGTGAATGCGGCTATGTTACAACTAGAGGCTATGGACCCAAATGTGGAACGGTTCATGAAAGTGGAGCGGAAAATAAATAATGTTTTACTATGCTATCGTGAAATTTATGAAGAAAAGAAAAAAATTACTAAACAAACAACACTAAAAGAATACTTCCCGAAACCTACACCTAGGACCTCCACTCATACATCTACAGGTCCTTAGATATCCTTGCTGTGATCTCCCTGTGATCTCCTCTTTGTTATACAGTACTGTACTGTAATTGTTGCTGTTTGTACAGCTTTACTGTACCAATGTTTCTTTTATGTTATGCAGTTATGCAAAGTAAAGCAAACTTCAAAATACAATTTTCTTGTCCATTTCTTTATTCAGAATCAATATAAATGATTACAATACATGTAGGTGTATATTACAGTACTGTACTCACTTAGCGACCAATTCGCTTAACGACCTAGTCGTTGGAACGGAACTCGGTCGTTAAGTGAGGAATACCTGTAGTGTATACCTAGCCTTAGAATGATAATAAAAGACCTGTCAAAATACAAAATACATTGTATCGCACAATATAATGCATTTCTAAATAATAGTTCTGCTTTAGTAAATAAAGTCAGATTGAGAAGTACCAAAGCATCATATGTGTTCTTCTGTGTTCAGGGTTCTGTAGCGAATTAGTCACATGAGCTTCTAATTACAAAGTTTTAATAGTAGTACTCATAACTGTGCATTATATGCTTTCCTATATTAAGCAGTCAAATTTATGGTATGTTTCAAATAAATGTATCAACAAGTATCACAAAACTAAAACAGATATTTTATTCTTGATTGTTAAACTGCTACCAGTAATTGCAAATTATGGAACAAATGCCATTAACAGCAGAAGGTCTGAATGGTCTTGGGATTCTGGCATCTGTATCCATTGGTGCAGTACTTATATGCTGTTAGGTTAGGAGTTCTGGGAGCATTAGGAGAGTAAAGTGATTGCAATGCATGTTAGAATCAATTGTTTGAGCACTATAAGTATGAAGCAATAAAATCTGCTCTTACCACTAAACTTAAAAGTGTCTATTAATATATTTATAATGTACATATGTTTTTGTTAATAAACAATGTATGACTTTTGGCCTCATGTACTGTGGCTTATAGCAGTTTCTTATTTCTATGTTTGTTTATAGTTAGTGCCTATTAAAAATAAAGTCAAACTGTGCAGAAATATGATCAAGAGAAGGGTATTATTTCTAAATTACTTATGTAACTATGGCAGTCATAGATTGTATTGTTTTAATTGTAAATCACTTCCTCAATTAGAGCACTAAAGCATAACAGACTAACCTATCCTGCCTGTAAATTAATGGAGAAAACATTTCTTTATGTAAGTAGCTATGCACACACTTTATTCAGATTATCTTTACATAAAGACATTTCAATTTTTGTCTTCATAAATTGTACACTAATTTTCAAAAAGTACTTCTTGTACTCACTAAAATCTCTTGTACGAGTAAAATTGCATAATAAAACAGCCTGTTACATGTACAGTAACATGCTGTTCCTTTCAGCTTCTTTGCAGTTATAACACACAATTTCGCTTCAACACTTGATGCGTAATGAAACACAGCTGTAATTTACCAAGCCGAGGCTGCTCTAGGAGCCCCCGCAAAGTTCCCCCTCCTCCACAAACTCTTTTTAGTATTTACCTGCAACCTAACGCTACCGGTGAATGGAGGAAGTGCTATGCACATGCGGGTAAGGCATATAGTGATGCCAGAGATGCGTCATTGAAAATGACAGATATTGCCATCCTGAGATAGCGTTACCTTGTTGCAATCAGCAATGCTTTTGCAACTTAATGGCTTAGAGAACTTCCCATTTCCATATTGATATATGAGTTCTGCTTTACGAAATGTTAAAGGGGTTATGACAAGAGAATTCTATGATTTCTCCTGCGTTGAAACCTTCATAAATTATGCATTGGTCATTTTACAGAGAAAATTGCTGTTTCCTCCATTTCTATGGCTGATAAATAGAGCCTTCAATTCTGTTCCCCTCCTTCTACTGTATATACAGTATATGACAAAGGGTAGGCTTTTTGCTTCCCCAACGTTTCTATGCTTTTACCCAACATGATGGCTGTGCGCTGCAGCCTCAAACCCAGGTCCTGGCTGTCTATGATAGCCTTTGGTTCCAGTGATGTAGCCTGGAAACTTTAGTCTTAGTTCCTGGCTGTACACATAATTCATGTGAACACAAACGCTCATTTATGAACCACAAAAAATAATTAACTGCACTGACGTTTTTCTGCAAATTAGTCTGTGCAAGTGTGCCAAACGGATTCTAAATTGCATGTAAAGCAGTAGTGGTTGTTTTGCATGGTAAAAATAGTAAAAACATCACATGTCATAGTCTAGCCTACTTCCACTTTCTTTTTATTTACCGTATTTTTCTCTCCATAGGACGCACTTTTTTTCACCCAAAAAAGTGTGTGCGTCTTATGGAGCGAATGCTGCAAGCCAGATCAGAGCAAGAAAGAAGGAGAGCGGGTCCAGGCGGACAACTTACAGTGGCAGCGTGGAGAAGCTGGTCCCGGCCAGGGGCGGGCTGGGCAGGGGAGCAGATGTCCCCCGGGTCGGTGGACTGAGTGGTGGCTGGCCCCGCCTCCGGGACCACCACCTTTCATACTGGCTGCGGATCCTCCTGATCCGTCCGTCCCCCCGCCTATCTGTGAGGACCTAGCTATCACATGGGATGTGCACCACATGACAGGTGCCGTCCCATGTAAGAAGTGCTGAAGACATTGCGCGCGGATGGAATAAGGTAAGTTATGGGGAAAGGTCAATATTTTGTGTGAGCTGGAGGCTATAGTGTGTGTGCCAGTGTGCTATTATAGCATGTGTGTCTAAGAGTGGGGATCAGTGTGTTAATATAGTGTGTGTGTTGGTGAGTGAGTGGGGGCCAGTGTATTTTGTGTGAGTGAAAAGGCCAGTGTATTTTGTGTGAGTGAAGGGTCCAGTGTATTTTGTGTGAGTGAAGGGGCCAGTGTATTTTGTGTGAGTGAAGGGGCCAGTGTATTTTGTGTGAGTGAAGGGGCCAGTGTATTTTGTGTGTATGTGAGGGACCAGTGTATTTTGTGTGTATGTGAGGGGCCAGTTTATTTTTATTACACTATTTGGTTCAGAATACCTTTTTTCCTGTTTTCCTCCTCTAAAAACTAGGTGTGTCTTATAGTCAGGTGCATCTTATGGAGCAAAAAATACGGTATATCTTAAAGTAGTTGTGAGGGTGAGCGGAAAACAGGACTGTAATTATTAAATATGTGAATTCATCATCCTCAACATTTATTTATATAGCGTCAGCAAATTCCGTAGCGCTTTCAATTTTGAACTGGGTTTGAAGGTTTTTATTACATTACTTAATGTGTGATTTCTTTCAAAATGGCACTTGAAAGGTGCAAAACTCATTTTATAAAGGAAAGAATGGCTGAGATTCCTGCACCTCTGTCCAGTCAGAAATTTCAAGTCCTTTAGCAGAGATGAAAAAGCAGTGCACCTACATCCAAGTGTCTGAAGGCATCCCTAAATGAACCTTCTTCATCCCAACCAGTGCATGTAAATAGTCCCACCATGCAAAATTGCTTTTGTTTTTATGCTTCACTGCAAAATTTGTAGAGTTTATGCACCTAATCAACTTTTGCACTGGGCCCTGAAAATGATACACTCTGCTCCTCTTAGATCTAGGTCTGATATGCATCTATACATCCTTCAATACAACCTAATATTCTAGATACTGAATGAGACTTCCGAGCCCTGTCTGAATTAGAGGAATTATTAAAATTAAATAACCAAGAGGAAGATGATGTTGTAAAGCTTTTTGATATTAATGAGCAAGTAGATATAAAGAGATCTAAATTTAGAGTAAAATCCAAATTTTTTCCTACACATATAAAAAGTATACAGATGGATTGTTTTTAAAAAAGTCACAATGGAACAGTTTAGATCCCTTTGCCTACGGGAAACTAAAAATAAAAATTATTCAAATCTAACACGACATGAACAAGAAGCTATAAAAACTTTACAATCAGTTTCTTCAGTTATAATAAAAAATGCAGACAAAGGGGGAGGAGTTGTGATTTAAGATTTGACAGATTACAGAAGGGAAGCATATAGGCAATTAGATAATGGGGAATTTTATCAAAAATTAGTCTCCAATCCAAGTGAGGTATACAAATTAGAATTCAAAGATCTCCTAGATAGAGCACTAATAGATGGAGTGATTTCTAAAGATGAACTGAACTTTTTATATAATCCATATCCAATAACACCGGTATATTACCACTTACCAAAAATTCATAAGAATTTAACATCTCCTCCCGGACGTCCAATTATCTCGGGAATTGGCTCATTAACAGCAAATCTATCTAGTTATGTAGATTTTTACTTACAGCCTCTGGTGGTTAGGCTTAAATCTCATGTTAGGGATTCCATTCATTTTTTGAACCTCCTCCAGGAGGTCATCTGGGAGGAACAGTTTGGATTTCTCACACCGGACGTAGAGTCCTTATATACTAACATCCCCCATGTTAGGGGAACAGAAGTTATACAACAAGTGTTGGAATCCTCTGGTGAGTTGTCAGCAATCCACCAGAGATTCCTTATTGAATCTATCTCTTTTATCTTGTCACATAATCATTTCCTATTTGAGGGCAAACAGTACCTCTAAATTATGGGGACGGCCATGGGGACGCGCTTCGCCCCCAGCTACGCCAACCTATACGTGGGAAGTCTCCAACAGTCCCACGTGTGGGCTGGCGAATTTGGGGCGGACCTCGTCCTTTATGGCCGGTATATAGATGACCTGTTTTTCATCTGGAAGGGGGGTGAAACACGAGCACAAGCATTTGTGTACCACATGAATCAGAATGATTATAATTTGAAATTCACATATAAATATCATAAAACTAAGATGGAGTTTCTTGATCTGTTTTTGGAAATTAAGAACGGATCAATCTCTACTTCCACATTTTTTAAAAAAGTAGATTGTAATAACTATTTACATTATTCTAGTTCTCACCATCCAACATGGAGGAAAAATATCACGAAGGGACAATTTTTACGCTTACGTCGTAACTGTTCAGATGAGGTAGTTTTTTTCCAACAAGCTAAAATTATGTCAAGGAGTTTCCTTGAACGGGGATATCCCCCACTTCTAATTGATCAAGCATTGGATGAGGTTATTAAAGTGGATAGAGTAACTCTGTTGGCTCAGGATAGAATGGAAGATAAACAGAATGATATAGAATGTAATTCCTCTATAGCTCGAAAAAAGAATTCTAATATGAGGATGGAATGGGCATTTATCTCAAAATATAATAAAGCATCCTTTAAGATCCAACATATTATTAGATCAAATTACTCTATTTTACAACAGGATCCACTTCTAAGGTCACTTTTACCCAAAGACCCAGTAGTGGTTTTCAAAAAAGCTAATAATTTAAAGAATATGTTGGCCCCAAGTTTTCTAAGACAACAAGACTATAATAAGAAGGATAAACTGGGTATCAAACCGTCTGGTAAGCTTAATCCAGATTGGATTCCTTCCATTCCTGATGGCACGTTTAGATGTGGGGGCCAACGATGTATCACATGCAATTATATCTGTAATAGGGTTACCTCGGTGGAATCAAAAGAGCATGGAGGAAAATTTAATACACAAGGATTTATTAATTGCAATTCGACTTTTGTTATTTATTTGTTGAAATGTAGTTGTGATTTATACTATGTGGGACGCACCACTAGAAAATTGAAAGTAAGGTTTAACGAACATAGGAGGAATGTCACGAAGGGACTTAGGACACATAGTGTGTCCAGACATTTTTTGGAAAAGCATAATTGTAACCCGGAACATCTATCTCTGATGGGCTTGGAATTTATTAAACCTACCCCAAGAGGGGGCGATAGGTTCAAGGCCTTATGCAAACAAGAGGCCTATTGGATACATTTGTTGAATACACTATACCCAATGGGTCTAAATGAGACAATTGAACTGAATCATATAGTTTAAATGGTGATTTATTTATTTTATTTTATTTTTGGTTATGTTATTATTGTTATTTTTGGTTTTGTTTTATTTTTATTTTTTATTTTTATTTTTGTTTCTATTTTTGTTTTGTTTTATTTCTATACATATTTTTTATTTTATTTTATTTTATTTTGGCAACCTGATATATTAAGTGGATACTTTCAATTAGACTAGTAGCGAGTAAGATTTAATAGGACATCTCTCTGTCCGGGCTCTATACAGCAACCGAGAGATCATTTGTTATAAGTTGTTTAGCTGAATATGCCTGAGTACTTTCTATGGCGGTTTCTTGCCATATCTTATATACATCTTGTAGGAATAAAATAATTGCTAGAGACATTTAGGTTCTCTTTCCTCTAGTGTCAAACAGACTAAGCTGACGATATACTATGGGTTGTTTGTTTTCTCCAGATTCCGGAGAGGGTTAATGAGATCACAAGACTGATACAAATGTATTATTTGACCTCATGTTGCTATTTATGTAACTTTTTCAAAAGAGTTGTTGTGACCAATTTGTTATCAATTAAGATATGAGCAATGAACTCTGAATGGAAAAATACTAAAAGATAAAATAGAAAACAAAAATACTAATGAATAACCACAGGTTAAACATATGTTTTGTTATTAATGTGAGAATTGCACTGCGGGTAAGCCGTGTGGTTGTTCTTCTCAGTGGATTGAGATTGGTTTTTGCAATGTGGATTACTGATTGATGTCAGGTGAATGTGATGTAAGGTTTTTAATTATTTGTACTCAAACTATATAAATAGGAAGGGGTAATGTGAACACTATCTCTGAGGAAGTTGTATCTATACAACGAAACGCATAAGATAAGATACTCAGGATTTGAAGTGACCGTTATTTACATGCAGAACGGACATATGGAGCTTACTAGATTTTGAAACAGTATCTGGATTTTTCTACCTTGCACTAATAAGCTTTTTGAAGGATCTTGGAGCTGGGACTGCTTATGCCAAAAACACTGCAAGAGACCTCTATCTATCACCATTGATCATATTCCTATACCTATCTAAAGAACGGAACAAAGACCCCCGCTATATGCATATGTGTAGGAACCAGAATCCTGGTCTATAGGGCAAGGGGAGGACTCCGTTTGTAACACACCAGCGACACGCTGTTTAACGGCAAAGTCAGCGCTGACTGATTGAGTGATTGCTAGCTCGGGACTGGGTAAGCTCACACTTTATATATTACGGATGATAGTTGTCTTTATTGTAACATTCAAATTGATGTGTCGAGTGAAGATATATTCCTCTTATAACACACGGAAGATCAACTAAATTGGATAAGGACAGTCCATACCCGTATTGAGGATCATAAGTATGTGATTATAAAAGCTCTACTAAATCTGCGTGTATCCAGCACATTTCTAATCTGAGCTTACCACAATTTGAGTATGATTGAAAGTTCTTGGGAGCCCATATGAACAATTTTTTCTATTTTTTTGGTCTATGACCATACATAAATGATACAGATTGGGAAATATTGATTCTACATAGGTGCACCTAATGTATGAGTTTCCTTTGATCTGAATTAAGAACTTATTTCTGCATGTATTTATGAGTTTTATGTATTTTAAACATTTTATATTGTTATTTAAAAAAATTTAGACCATCCACATTGCATTCACTGATCTATGGAGGACTAAGTAAATCTACTGCATTTTTTTTTTCTCTTTTTTTTTTTTCTTGTTTGTACCAGTTGATGTGACGGGGACGCAGACCCCGTGCAGTAGTTTTTGTCCCCCACCCATCTTTGCCTTAAGAGTTTACTTTGTTAAAATGTATCTAAAGTATTATTATTAATAAACACAATTAAAAATACTTACAAAACATATACTGTATACATGGTGTGATGAAACGAGTTTGATAACACCTAACCAGCCTGTCCCTTGTTTCTCACAAAATGTAGATTATAACATGTACTTTTTATAGCCCTTGATTTTTTTTCCCAAGCTCAACAGAGTACAACTGCAGTGTCTAATTACATTTGGATAATGGGATATTGTAGCTCATTGTAAATATGAATATTGTTTATTGTATCTTGTTGATATTACATGGAAGCTGTTAGTCATTGTCTTTAAAGTGAAACCAGATGGCTTATGGTAGGGATCAGGCTGCAAAATACTGGTGAGGGGGAAGGCTAAGTAGTATCCATTGTCCTCACAAGACTAGTCCAGACATTTGGTTTACAATCTAGCAGGGGAGTCTCTGTAGAACAACAGCTCATCTCCACTCCGATCTACAAACCCCTAGCCCAGCACTTACTAATGGTGAAAAAGGAGAGTTGCCCACAGAGGGGAATACATTGTGGAAATTAGAACCTAGATATAAGGAGCCACTCCAGAGTGGGGGGGGGATGATCATTCTGTGGATTGATTCCTGGAAGGTGCAAGGTCTGGTGTTGAGTTGTCGTTCTCTACCAGAGACTACATATGTGGCTGAGAGAGAACCATGGGCTTAGGATTCTGCAATTCAGAATAACCATGTGACTGTATCTCCTTAAGCTAGTGGTGTAAGGGACAGATAATGTGATGAACCTGCCTGGCATTTTTTTACTGTGTGTATAGAATATTCTAGTGATTGTTTTTGTTACAATAAATGTATACTTTTACTTTCTAACTGCATTTGCCTGAGTGACTATACAAACCTAGAAGGTACAGGGTAGGTTTCCCAGGCATATTAAGCACCCCTGGATGGCCAGCCAGAGTGGGCTGGGTAGAATTGGGCCAGGAAACCCAGTATCTTCACACAAGGCAATCCTGGACTGTTAGGTAAACTAGACACAAAAAAATGCTAGGACATCATTCAATTGATGGTGATAAGAGAAACAAAGGACCTGATTCATTAAGGAAAGAAAAGCAAGAAGGAGTAACTTTGCACTTTGATAAAATTATATTGCATTGGGGGAAGTACATTTAAAATGGGCAGACAAATGTACAGTTTCAGTAGAGCATGTCATAGATTAACTTTAATCTTCAGTGTAAAAATAAAAGCTATAAATATTTGTGTGCTGCATGAAAAAGTATTTAACTTATGTGCAAAATAATAATAAATGCGTTTGCACCCTTTGCATTGTAACATGGTTTGTCCAGCAAATGTACTCGTTTTTTTGCTTTCCTTTCCTTAATAAATCAGATCCAATACGTTTAAAAGAGAGTAGTAAATTGACAATGGCAAAGGTAGAAGCACTCAACATAGTGACATGGGAAGCAGGGACAGAATTGGAAGGTAAAAATAATTGGTGGAAAACAGACAGATATTGGCATTGAGCAAAGGCAATTTGAAGAAATTTATGAGGTTAAAATTTTCCTCCTGGATATTTTCAGGCCCTACCAAGGTAATTATTAATTAATACTGGCCAACTGCACAGTACTACTTATTCTGCTAGCTAGATTAAGCTACAATTTGAGGCTGTGATTTTTCAATTTCAAGTATAATGAAACGGAAAATAAATTTGACTTATTGGACACTGTGCAATGTTCCCTCTGCTGTGCACTGTATGGTGGCCACTAATGGAGTCTGCATAGGAATGGGGTCAGAAATTGTATAATGTAATGATCAGCAAAATTTTCATTACTGTTCAGTGGAATATTCACCTTATTCAATATTTGGCCAAAAAATATGTTTCATTTCAAAATTAGTTGTTCAGTGCAGAATTCCCTGTATCATGTTTGTTCCGCCTGAAACTTCTCAGTCCAAATAAAAAAAGTAAAAAATCCAAACATTATCCACTATGAAAAACCAAAGCAAAATGATCATAGCTGAGAGTCTTCGGCCATTCCCTTCACTGCCAGTGACAAGCATTTTCCTACATTGGCAGCTTGTGGTTGTCTGGCACTGGGGACCAATTCTTTGTTAATCACAATAACCCTCACAACCCATGGTATAGGGAAGAGACCCAATGCATTTCAGTGGCTTCTGGAAGGGGATACGGTTTTTGTGGCCCACACATTTGGGACACTAGTCCTATGTTGACCAGGCTGGGCCTATTTTTCGTATAAAATTTTTAAACTTCTTTATTTTTTTAATTACATTGCACTGTTCATGTGAAATGGTAAAGCAAAAAAAGAAAACATTGTTGATTTTTGTTCACATTCCTATGAGGTGCCACTAAAACCAATCAATCATTAATATCCCATTGAGCCTCATCACGCGACGTTCTGATAAGACATTGCTAGGATTTGAATTCCCTCCAAAGATTGTATCAACAGAATTTTTTACCTCTACGCATTGGTCTGTTCCACCATGAAAGTTGATATGTGTGAATTTTCACAGCAATTTTTTTCATCTTTGGTATAGTGGGCATCAATGGACTCTTCATTGAGTATAATGGTTGTAGTCTCTAATTTAAGTGTAAAAGGGGCCCTGCATATGCAAGTTGAATAACAAATATGCTAGAAGAAAGGATGCCTGACCATGTCATCATCATCATCATCATCATCATTTATTTATATAGCGCCACTAATTCCGCAGCGCTGTACAGAGAACTCATTCACATCAGTCTCTGCCCCATTGGAGCTTACAGTCTAAATTCCCTAATATAGACACACACTCACACACAGACACAGACAGACAGAGAGGGAGACAGACAGACAGAGAGGGAGAGACTAGGGTCAATTTTGATAGCAGCCAATTAGCCTACCAGTATGTCACAAAAATATTAGGGATGTGCACCGGCCACTTTTGGTGTCTCGTGTTTTGTGTTTTGGATTCGGATTTGCTTAAGGTTTTGGGTTCGGATTTGTTTCGCAAAACACCTGACGAAAGGTTTTGGTTCGGATTTAAGGTTTTGGATTCGGATTTATTTTGAGAAAAACATAAAAAGTGTTAAAATCAAGTTTTTTTGGTTTATTTTCACTCCTACGCTATTATTAACCTCAATAACATTCATTAGCAATCATTTCCACTAATTCCCAGTCTATTCTGAACACCTCACACCTCACAATATTGTTTTTAGTCCAAAACGTTTCACCGAGGTAGCTTTCTGGACTGCATAGTGCAGTGGTACCGGGGCCACAATATATCACCCTCAACTGGTCTCAATTACACCGAAAAAGTATCTGGACTGCGTAGTGGAGTGGTCCCCACAATATAATAAAAAAAAACTCAACTGGTCTGAATTCCACCAAACAAGTATCTGGACTGCGTAGTGGAGTGGTCCCCACAATATAATAAAAAAACCCTCAACTGGTCTGAATTTTACCAAAAAAGTATCTGGACTGCGTAGTGGAGTGGCCCTGGTACCCAATTTGATACCGGGGCCACAATATAATAAAAAAAACCTCAACTGGTCTGAATTTTACCAAAAAAGTATCTGGACTGCGTAGTGGAGTGGTCCCCACAATATAATAAAAAAACCCTCAACTGGTCTGAATTCCACCAAACAAGTATCTGGACTGCGTAGTGGAGTGGTCCCCACAATATAATAAAAAAAAAACTAAACTGGTCTAAATTCCACCAAACAAGTATCTGGACTGCGTAGTGGAGTGGTCCCCACAATATAATAAGAAAACCCTCAACTGGTCTGAATTCCACCAAACAAGTATCTGGACTGCGTAGTAGAGTGGTCCCCACAATATAATAAAAAAAACCCTCAACTGGTCTGAATTCCACCAAACAAGTATCTGGACTGCGTAGTGGAGTGGCCCCGGTACCCAATTTGATACCGGGGCCACAATATAATAATAAAACCCTCAACTGGTCTGAATTCCAGGGAACAGATGGCGGACACCGGATGGACGTCTAAAACCAACATAGCAGTTAAGGGCGTAGTTCCTCTTTTTTGTGACTGCACAAACAATTAACGTAGTAATAGAAATGACAGGTTTTTTTTTGTTTTAAATATAGAAAGAAAGAAGGTAGTACTAGAAATGGCAGTTATTTAGTTTCTTTTAAATAGAGAAAGAAAGAAGGTAGTACTAGAAATGGCAGTTATTTAGTTTCTTTTAAATAGAGAAAGAAAGAAGGTATTACTAGAAATGGCAGTTATTTAGTTTCTTTTAAATAGAGAAAGAAAGAAGGTAGTACTAGAAATGGCAGTTATTTAGTTTCTTTTAAATAGAGAAAGAAAGAAGGTAGTACTAGAAATGGCAGTTATTTAGTTTCTTTTAAATAGAGAAAAAAAGAAGGTAGTACTAGAAATGGCAGTTTTTTTTTTGTTTTATATATAGAAAGAAAGAAGGTAGTACTAGAAATGGCAGTTATTTAGTTTCTTTTAAATAGAGAAAGAAAGAAGGTAGTAATAGAAATGGCAGTTATTCGAATCCCCAGGAGAGTCTAAGTGGGGTGAGCCAAAGAGAGATTATTTCCCTCAGTTTCTCTAACAGGTTGTCAGTGTTGTGTCTCTTCTTAAAACCTGTGATACATAACTACACACACTCGGCAAAGCTTTTACAAATTATCTGCGGCACAGGAGAGTACCACTGGACTGTACTTTAATAGCAGTACCTATTATTTTTGGGTACAGCAACAGTGAATGATCGTAGTTAGACTTTTAAATAGCAGTACAAGCTAGATTTTTTTAATTTTTTTTTTTTTTTAATTAATTTTTTATAATTTTTTTTATAAAAATAAATTTGTTTTTTTTGAACTTTTGGATAACTTGGAAATAACAATGCCCTTAGCAGAACAGACCACAGGACACAGGAAATACAGAAAGAAAGAAAGTAGCAATAGAAATGGCAGTTCCTCTTTTTTGGAACTGCACAAACAGTGATGAAAATGAAGGTGGAGCTGGTGGCATGTCACGGTCCTCTTCAGAGGACAATCTCCTGACCAGCAGGTCTTTGCACCGCTGTAGACTTGTGTCCGCCGGAAACAGAGCCACAACATACGCTTTAAACCGAGGATCGAGAATGGTGGGCAGAATGTATTCCTCTGACTTTAAAAGACTAACCACCCTCGGATCCTGGCAAAGCGTACGAAGGGCTTCATCCACAAGAGCTACATGCTTTTTGGAATCGCAATGGTGTACCAGCTCCTCCCTCACTTTCTCCAGCTGCTTCTGCAAAAGCCTGATCAGGGGAATCACCTGACTCAAGCTGGCAGTGTCGGAACTGACTTCTCGTGTGGCAAGTTCAAATGGCTGCAGAACCTTGCACAACACGGAAATCATTCTCCAGTGTGCTTGACTCAGGCGCATCCCCACTCCTTTTCCTATGTCGTAGGTGGCTGTGTAGGCTTGAATGGCCTTTTGATGCTCCTCCATCCTCTGCAGCATATAGAGGGTGGAGTTCTAGCATGTCACTACCTCTAGTTAATTTAGATTGCAAGGCTTGTAAATACTTTGAAGATAAAAAAATCAGGCTGCACAGACTGTGGAGCTAGAAAGTGAAATTAAATGGACCAGGTTACTTTGGTGGCTATCTATGCCCCCCCCCCCCCCGCCCTACACTTGTAGTTGAATATAAAAAAAGCAGCCTGCATAGACTGTAGAACTAGAAATTCAAATATACAAAGAAATGGACAAAGGCAGTTTGGTATCTGTCTGCATCAGATCCCCTCTCCACTAGGAGTAAAATAGAAAACTATTCAGCCGTTATATAATCTAGAATATAAATAGAAATTGAGAAAGGCAATTTGGTATCTGTCTGCATCATAATCATCAACATCCTCCTCAGCGCCAGCTACATCAATATCCTCCTCCCGGTGTACAACATTCACACCTTCATTAGCCAAATCTGTAACTGGACTGTGGGTGATCCTTCCAGCATATGCAGAGGGCGTGCTAAAAAATGCTGGATGGAGTCACCTCTTCCCGTACAGTGATGGGAAGGTCAGGCTTCACAACCACCAACACCCTTGGACTCGCCTTGGGGATTTGTGATGTCATCTGTTTAGAAGGCAGAGTTCTTTGCTGTTTTGTTGTTGTTGCTGACAGCATAACTCTCTTAAATTTTTTGTAGGGGGGGAGGAGGAGGGCTTAGATCCTTGGGTGAAGCTGGACCACTAGTCATGAACACGGGCCAGGGCCTAAGCCGTTCCTTGCCACTACGTGTCGTAAATGGCATATTGCCAACTTTACGTTTCTCCTCAGATGATTTTAAGTTTCTCTTTTTGCTACTTTTTGAGAACTTGGTCTTTTTGGATTTTACATGCCCTGTACTAGGAGATTGGGCATCAGGCTTGCCAGACGACGTTGATGGCATTTCATCGTCTATGTCATGACTAGTGGCAGCAGCTTCAGCATTAGGAGGAAGTGGGTCTTGGTCTTTCCCTACTTTATCCTCCAAATTTTTGTTTTCCATTATATGTAGCACAAGAGAGCGTATCCCTAAGCCACACACACTCGGCAAAGCCTTTAAAAATTATATGCGGCACAGGAGAGTACCACTGGACTTATACTGCAGAATCAGTGACCTTTGTAATATAGCAGTACCACAGGACTTATACTGCAGAATCAGGGAACTTTGTAATATAGCAGTCCCACTGGACTTATACTGCAGAGTCAGTGAACTTTGTAATACCAGTCCCACTGGACTTATACTGCAGAATCAGTGAACTTTGTAATATATCAGTATCACTTGACTTATACTGCTGAATCAGTGAACTTTGTAATATAGCAGTACCACTTGACTTATACTGCTGAATCAGTGAACTTTGTAATAGCAGTCCCACTGGACTTATACTGCAGAATCAGTGAACTTTGTAATAGCAGTACCACTGGACTTATACTGCTGAATCAGTGAACTTTGTAATAGCAGTACCACTGGACTTATACTGCTGAATCAGTGAACTTTGTAATATAGCAGTTCCACTGGACTTATACTGCAGAATCAGTGAACTTTGTAATATATCAGTACCACTTGACTTATACTGCTGAATCAGTGAATTTTGTAATATAGCAGTCCCACTAGACTTATACTGCAGAATCAGTGAACTTTGTAATATATCAGTACCACTTGACTTATACTGCAGAATCAGTGAACTTTGTAATATAGCAGTACCACTGGACTTATACTGCAGAATGAGTGAACTTTGTAATATAGCAGTACCAATGGACTTATACTGCAAAATCAGTGAACTTTGTACTAGCAGTCCCACTGGACTTATACTGCAGAATCAGTGAACTTTGTAATATATCAGTACCACTTGACTTATACTGCTGAATCAGTGAACTTTGTAATATAGCAGTACCACTTGACTTATACTGCTGAATCAGTGAACTTTGTAATAGCAGTCCCACTGGACTTATACTGCAGAATCAGTGAACTTTGTAATAGCAGTACCACTGGACTTATACTGCTGAATCAGTGAACTTTGTAATAGCAGTACCACTGGACTTATACTGCTGAATCAGTGAACTTTGTAATATAGCAGTCCCACTGGACTTATACTGCTGAATCAGTGAACTTTGTAATATAGCAGTCCCACTGGACTTATACTGCAGAATCAGTGAACGTTGTAATAGCAGTACCACTGGACTTATACTGCAGAATCAGTGAACTTTGTAATATATCAGTACCACTTGACTTATACTGCAGAATCAGTGAACTTTGTAATATAGCAGTACCACTGGACTTATACTGCTGAATCAGTGAACTTTGTTTGTAATATAGCAGTACCACTTGACTTATACTGCAGAATCAGTGAACTTTGTAATAGCAGTACCACTGGACTTATACTGCAGAATCAGTGAACTTTGTAATATAGCAGTACCACTTGACTTATAGTGCTGAATCATTGAACTTTGTAATATAGCAGTCCCACTGGACTTATACTGCAGAATCAGTGAACTTTGTAATAGCAGTACCACTGGACTTATACTGCAGAATCAGTGAACTTTGTAATAGCAGTACCACTGGACTTATACTGCAGAATCAGTGAACTTTGTAATATATCAGTACCACTTGACTTATACTGCAGAATCAGTGAACTTTGTAATATAGCAGTACCACTGGACTTATACTGCTGAATCAGTGAACTTTGTAATATAGCAGTACCAATGGACTTATACTGCAGGATTGTTTATTGTTTTGGGATATTTTTTTTTATTTTTTTTATAATTACTTTTTTTGTAATTTTTTTTATAACTTTCTTTGAATTTTTTTATAATTTGGGAATAATGGGGAAATAACAATGCCCTTAGAAGGACAGAGCACAGGACACAGCACCACTGGACTGAACAGGACACAGCACAGGACCCAGCAGCACCACTGAACTCAGAAGGACAGAGCACAGGACACAGCACCACTGGACTTAACAGGACACAGCACAGCACAGAACTGAACAGCACAGCACAGCACAGCACAGCACGAGATATAGCAGGACAGAGGACCACCTAACACAACCTCCGTCTACCCTGATCAATGCCCGAGTGAAGATGGCGGCGACTAGCGGGGAATTTATAGGATCCGAGTATCGCGAGATCCGACAGCGGGATTATGACTCAGAGCCTCGGTTTCAGTTTTGCAATTGGCGGGAATACCCGGATCTGTCTCGGATCTGTCTCGGATCGGCAACGTTCGGGTGGGCTCGGATTTCAGATATCCGAGCCCGCTCATCTCTAAAAAATATCCGTCTTTTTAAAAAATAATTCTTCTAGAAATTCACTTAGTTGTATTGAACAAATTACAACAGCAGTAGTTTGCAGGTATGGATCAGAGTGACACTTGGATTTCTCGGATTGTTCTCTGTGTTTCATCCTGTACTGTTGTCATTGCTTAGTCACCTGGTCCCTCTCTCTCTGTCAAGATGGGCAAAAGGCTTTACAGGTATCTATACTCTTATCTCTATACTTGGGTATCTTGTCTTTGCAGGCTCACATCAGTCAAACTAGCAGTGCTGGAATTTGTCACATTATTATTATTTTCTATTAATCTTTATTTATAGGTCGCCACAAGATTTACGCAGCGCTGTACAGAAAATAGACAGTGGGCTATACGGGTAAAACAATACAGAACAAACAAAAATACTAGTATATCAATAGCTCCAAACAAAGCTTACACAGTTGAGTTGGTGGAGAAGAATAGGTGGAGAGACAGGAGGTAAGAGGGCCCTGCTTGTAAGAGCTTACTTTCTAAAGTTAGGGCAAACAGACAGGATGTTCAATGTGGAGTCAGAGGGGATCAATCGCAAGAGGAGTAAGAGTGGGGACAGGGGAAGAGAGGTGAGGAGATCAAGTATGGAGAGATGGTTAAGTGGATGGCTGGTAGGCTTTGACGAACAGATGAGTTTTAAGTGTCCTTTGAAGGTGTACAAATTAGGGGACAGTCGGATGGAATGTGGGGGGATTGTTGCAGTGGAGGGGGACAGCCCAGGAGAAATCTTGGATTCTGGAGCAGATGAGTTGATCAGAGATGGAGGAGACGAGGTGACAGTCATTGGCCGATCACAGGGGATGGGATGGAGTATGAATTGAGAGGACATTATTGGTCCCAACATGCCTTCCAAATGCTTTCAGTCTTTACACCAGCTCACCACAGTGCTCACTCAAGCAGAGCATCAGTATTAGAAGGCAATGTTGAAATGAGCCTCCTGGGAATGCTTAACAATTCTCCTGAGGCCCCTGCTTTCCTCTTCTAAGCATGCACAGGGTCAGCTCATATAGAGTAAAGCCCCAAAGTGGACTTCACTGCCTATGCACCAGCCCACTCAGAAGAGCATTGTGGAGGTTTCGGGAGGAGAGGACAACTGATGACGTTATTATGATGGATAAAGGGTTTGTCTACAATTATTACCCAATTAAAAACATTGCCGCAAATTTATTTTTTACACACCATCCAGTGGCATTCCGACAAAGTGGTAATCCTATGCTTAATGTTGCCATAAGTTTTGTATTACAAAAATGAGACACCTAGGTGATAAAAGCCACTCCATGCTTCATTCAGAGTTACAAAAGATAAAACAATTATAGGAACTTATTTTAACATATAGTGTTCTTTCTGGTGCATTAGTTAGAGTGTTGGATTAACTACTAGTCTAGTAAGAAAAAAGTAAAACATGGAATGCCAGGCACTCTTGTCATCAGCCCCAGAGTGTCAGATCACTGGCAGATATATGTTTGGAGCTGTGAACTGTGCTGCAGGGGTATAGACTGCTGATATCATATTTCTGATTTCTGGTCTCCTTAAGACTCAATCCTCATGCATTGTCAACATTACATTATTGTGAGAGATCCTCTTAGTATATGGACCGCTTATAGTGGATGTCACAGTGCAACAGTGTGGGAATTTCACTTTTGTGGTCTTTCTTCATGCAGCCATTCCCGAGTTCAGTGAAGATGAAATTAGTAATACCGCTTTCATACTGCCGCCCCGGCAATATCCCGGGTTTTTCAAGCCGGGTTTTTTCCGGGGCTCGGAGCGTTCCAGCACAGAAACACCATTTATACTGCACCTCGGACCCGGGAGCTTCCCGGGTTGACCCCATTCATACTGCACAAGTCTGTGCCCTGGCAATTTGTGGGAGTCATCACCAGAGCAGTTTTCATTGGCTGAAAAATGGTGATGTCATTGAAAGGTGACTGGTTTTTTGACGCATAAAGATGATGCAAAAGTGGGTGGTGATTGTTTACCACATTAGACAGGCAGACAGCCAATCAGCTTGTTCTCTGTGCAACCCGGGTTGAAAAACCCGGGTTGCACCATTCATAGTGCAGGCAACCCGGGTCCGACCCGGGAATTACCCCTCGATAAATCCCGGGTTGAAGACCCGGGTTTCTAGACCCGGGATTTTTGACTTGTACCATTCATACTGCACCAAGACCCGGGTCGTTTGAGCTCGCCCCGGCAAAAACCCGGGATTTTGGTGCAGTATGAATGGGGTATAAGTGAATGCAGGGCTTACTTTGAAAAAGTCTCCATCGCACTAGGTAGTCACAATTCCGTTATTTATTTATAATCTAAATAAATCCATATTCATTGACGGTTTATGTACCCTATACATGCAAATAACATGAGACACAAAATACAACAAGAGAAAAGAAACATGTAAACAGGGAGCACTCTGCGACCATTGAATGTATTTCATTAATTAAACCATTATACTTTTTTGGAAATGATTATAAGAAAAGGAAAGGACTCTCTACAAATTCCTGGGTGTGACCAGTAGAGAAATAATTAAAAAACAAAATGAGTGATAGTGACACTAAGTGAACAATATTATGTGGGGTCAGATGTATGTGTGTTTTCTGCACTAACTGAGTTTTCTCACAAAGTGTATGAAAATGCACAGTTAGACAACACAGCAACACAGCAACTAACCATCATCCTTCTCTTCTCTTTTCATCTGCAGGTATGTCCATCCTCTGCTATTCAGAACTATATTAATTTGTGTATCTCATCCCTACAACTGTGTGTTTAAAAAGTATGTCCATCCTCTGCTATTCTGAACTACATTCATTTATGTATCTCATCCCTGTAACATTGTGTTTAAAAAGTATGTCCATCCTCTGCTATTCTGAACTACATTCATTTGTGTATCTCATCCTGCAACTGTGTGTTTAAAAAGTATGTCATAGGAATTTGTTATCTGTTCTAACTTAGGTTGGCCGAGTTTTTATTGATGCCTAATTTATGATAGGTATCTGGCCTCCTCTAGCCTATTCCACAAATGTTTTTCTTTTCCTTTGAATATCTGACCATTTAGCACAGCTGTAGTGTATTCCTAAATTAGCCTGACTACATATTAGCTTCAGTCTATGTGGTGAGACGTATGTGTGTTTTCTGCACTAAGTGAGTTTTTGTATGAAAATGCACAGTTAGACAACACAGTTGGACAAACATTGGACTAGATTTGATTACTTCCAGGCATAAGCTACATCTGCCACAGCCTATTTCTACATTGCTTGTCTATCTATACGGATCACTGCAAATAGGTAATTCTTTAAAATCCCCTAACTTTTTGGCTTTTAGTCTTTTATCAAAATGTTTAACAAATTGCTTTTTTTGGTCTCTTTTCATGGCATTATCTTTAGGACTGTATAATCTTTTACCCCTCCACCAACACAAACATTTGTCCACATTGCACCTGCATTACTCCACTCGCTTATAGTTAACACCCATGAACTGTTGTCCTATTTAGGATCTCTAACAAGTACAGCCTCCACTAGTTGCCAGAAAATAAAAGGTCACACATCTTACAATCCCCTTACCTATCTTTCTCTCTGCTTCTATTAGCCGGTGATATATCACCTAATCCAGGTCCCCCACAATCCTCACACACACATACATCAGAGCACTACCGCTCTATACCAAACCTCAAACATATCACCTGTTTCCCCTCTCTTCCAAAGTTCTTTAAATGTGCCCTTTGGAATGCACGCTCTGTTTGTAACAAACTTACCTCCATTCATGATCTCTTCCTCTCAAAAAACCTCAACCTTCTGGCAATAACAGAAACATGGCTCATGCAATCAGACACTGCTTCACCTGCAGCACTTTCACATGGTGGCCTCCATCTCACCCACACCTCCAGACCTGAAGGTAAACAAGGAGGTGGGGTTGGAATACTTCTCTCCCCACAGTGCACGTTAACGGTTTTACCAAATGTCCCATCACTCATGTTCACATCTTTTGAAGTACATGCTATTCGCCTTTTTAATCCATTCTCTCTAAGTGTTGTGGTGATCTATCGTCCCCCTGGAGCACACCAACAATTTATTGAGGTTTTCTCTGCATGGCTCCCTCACTTCTTATTTTCAGACATTCACACCCTCATCCTGGGTGATTTCAACATCCCCATTGATAACCCACCTTCCAAAGCTGCTTCCAAACTGCTCTCTCTAACCTCCTCACTTGACCTCTCCCAGTGGATTGAATCATCTACTCATCAGGGGGGCCATTGCCTTGATCTTGTTTTCACTAGACTATGCTGTTTCTAATTTCCTTAACACACCCTTCCCCCTCTCAGATCAACACCTTATCAGCTACACACTTACCCCCACTGCCTCTCTACTGTCTAACTCTACCAAGCCTTCTCATACCCGCAGAAATCTTAATTCTATTACTCTTCAACAATTTTCCACCTCTCTAACACCTTCTCTCCCCTACCTCTACATTATCTTCCCCTGAGATGGCAGTACCTCATATTTACCAAACCTTAGCAACAGCCTTTGATCAAGTGGCTCCAGTGACTCTACATACTACAAGTAGACTTCGATGTCAGCTGTGGCACACTACAGCAACGCGAAATCTTCAAAAACTTTCCCATGAAGCAGAATGTCACTGGTGTAAATCTCACAACTCTAATGACTTCTTCACATTTACTTCTATCTACCGCTCATATTGAAATGCTCTGGACACTGCAAAACAAACATACATCCAATCTCTTATCTATGCTCAGGCTTCTAACCCCAAACCCCTTTTTAACACATTTAAATCTCTTATCAATCCTCCCACCCCAAACCCTCCGTCTACTATCAGTGCCTAGGATCTTGCTTTCTACTTCAAGGACAAGATTGATAAGATCAGGCTAGAAATGGTATCCTCTTCCTCGACAAACAATCAGCTCAATTTCTTTCCACTACCCTTTGACACCCTCTCTTCATTTGACCCCACAAATGAAGAGGAAATTTCTACTCTCTTCTTATCTTCCTACTCTACCTCCTGTCCTCTTGATGCTATTCCCTTGCAAATTGGTAGATCCCTGTCTCTTGTGCTCATTTCACCTCTAACTAAAATCTGTAATCTCTCCATCACTATACAAGCATGCAGTGATTACTCCTATTCTAAAAATACAAGTTTCCGACCCAAACTCTCTCTCAAATTACCGTCCCATTTCTCAGATCCCGTGCCCCAAAAAACTTCTAGAGAGACTTGCCTACACTCGCCTCACACGCTTACTTTCTGCAAACAACCTGTTGGATCCTCTTCAGTCTGGCTTTCGTTCTCAACACTCCACAGAGACTGCATTGACTAAGGTTGTCAATGATCTGATCACTGCTAAAACTAAACGCCATTACTCTCTCCTAATTCTCCTGGATCTCTCGGCTGCATTTGACAACGTTGACCACTCTCTTCTCATACAAAAGCTGCAATCCCTAAGGCTTCAAGGCACTGTTCTATCCTGGTTCTCATCCTACCTTTCTAATCGCTCTTTCACTGTGGGGCCACCTCTGCTCCGCTTCCTTTATCAGTTGGAGTACCGCAAGGCTCAGTGCTAGGTCCTCTGCTGTTCTCTATCTATACCGCTTCTCTTGGAAATCTAATAAGTTCCTTTGGATTTCAGTATCATCTCTATGCGGATGATACCCAAATTTATATATCCTCTACTGATCTCTCGACATCTGTATTGTCCTGTGTAACTGACTGTCTTTCTGCCATTTCATCTTGGATGTCCTCTCGCCAACTCAAACGTAATCTTTCTTAAACAGAGTTAACAATATTCCCACCCACCAACAAGAGCATACCTGACATTTCTATCTCTGTTGATAACATGACCATAAATCCCACCCCACAAGCTCGCTGCCTAGGTGTAATCCTTGACTCACACCTATCCTTTGTTCCCCACATTGACTCTATATCTAATTCATGTTACATACATCTAAAAAACATTTCCAGAATTCACACATATCTCACACAAGACATTGCAAAAAGCTTAATTCACGCACTTATAATCTCCTGCTTTGACTATTGCAATTCCCTCCTTACTGGTCTTCCCCAAAACAGACTCAAACCCCTGCAATCTATTCTGCACGCAGCTGCAAGATTGATTTTCCTTGCAAATCGTTATTCCTCTGCTGAATTAATCTGTATGTGTCTACACTGGTTGCCTGTTTTCTACCGAATCCAATATAAAATACTTTTACTAACCTACAAGGACATAAACAAAGGAAACACCAACATACATTTCCTCTCTTGTCTCAAAATATCTTCCAACTCGGCAACTCCGTTCTGCACAAGATCTGCCTCTCTAATCCACCCTCATTACATCCTCCCATTCCCGGTTACAGGACTTTTTTCGGGCTGCACCCTCTCTATGCAATTCTCTCCCTCGCACAATAAGACTCTCCTCCGGTCTATAAACTTTCAAGCGTCCTCTGAAAACCCACCTCTTCAGACAAGTTTATAATATTCCTCAGCTTCTTAACCTCACTACATTACAATATTGCCAGCCGTTACATAATTTCACACAAGACAACTGCCCCCTGACCAACATTGTTGTGTGACGGGATCATTTAGCTTATGAGTCACTTTTACCTTTGCAGTCTGGCTGGGCTGAGATGCAAAATGTAGACTTAACCTCATGTATCAAACTCCCATTGTTCCATAGATTGTAAGCTTGTGAGCAGGGCCTTCTCACCTCTTTGTCTGTTTTACCCAGTTTGTTTATTAGTTTACTGTGTTTGTCTCCAATTGTAAAGTGCTACGGAATATGTTGTCGCTATATAAATAAATGATGATGCTTTAAAACGGCAGCAAAGCTACCAAGCCTCGCTATGTTAATTGATTTTATTATCCTCAACACACTTATATAATGCTGTGATATTCAATATTGTTTCAATAAACTTTATTTGTGTTTAAGGGGTCTCCAATTATTATTTGAATTAATCATTGTATAATGTATTCTTATAAGTTCACCATTCATGGTAATGATATAATCTTAAATAAATCACCCTCACTATGTATGTTCTCCTTTAGAGGGGTTTACCTGTTAACCCTCTGGCGATTATGATAATGATTAATTTTTTAGAGCCATTTAAATTTATTGTTTTAAAATGAGAACAGATATTACTAGTATGCAGATCAATTGCAGACCCTAGTTTGTAAATGTGTTATTTGTCTCTCTGCCGCATCTGTAAAAGCTGTCCTAAATATGATCCATACATAGCTGCTCCCTCTATGTTCATTGCGACTAAGGATTTATCACTATTCCTATATAAATATTCAGGTCAGAATGGTCATTAGATTTATGTTATTTGGAGATTCCCCTAATTAAGCATAGCGAGACAAACACCGATACAGGTTTCGCATTTTCGCTTTGTCGAACCAAAAGACATGTCTTTTACTGATTGGAAGCAGGCTTTTAGGTTGTGACTGTAATAATGGCACAGGAGAATTGCCCTGTGATGTGTTTTTAGCAGAAAGGGACAGAAAATCTTTATAACTCCAGAGTTTACATGTTTTTTAAGGTGCATTGACTTAGCTCCTAGCACCTTTCACCTCCTTCCCCCCGACATGGGCACCCACACACCTGTGGCATCCTCTGATTTGGGCACCCACACAATTGTGTCCTTGGGCTAGATTTACTAAGCTGTGGGTTTGAAAAAGTGGGGATGTTGCCTATGGCAACCAATCAGATTCTAGCTTTCATTTATTTAGTACCTTCTACAAAATGACAACTAGAATCTGATTGGTTGCTATAGGCAACATCCCCACTTTTTCAAACCCGCAGCTTAGTAAATCTAGCCCCTTGCCTTTTTATATTTCACTGCGTACAGTACATACAATGCATTTTTATTGTATATCTTAGTTATATACAGTTGTTCTGTGATAACTACCAGCACACATACATGTCATTTTTAATTAAAAAGCCATATCACTCATCACTGTCAGCATTTACACCTGCCCTGTAGGGGGTGAAAAATATATGGGTGAAAATAAGTTTACTTATGACAAATACAGATCTTGAGTTGGCCTCATATGCACCAGAACACCCCTTCCCTCCCCTGTTCTGCTTGTCAAGTCATTGGCAGTTGTATGTGTCAGTTGCACAGGGACATGAATTCCATGCAATTGCGTTCATTGGCGTAATGGTTGTTTCTGGACATGTACAGTGCTATTTCACGCAAGATATGCTATGCAAACGGACAGACGTCCGAACATGAATCAGGCTTTTTTAAGTTCATGAAATATACCCTGATAAATTAACAATAAAAAGTCACAATTAGATAGTGTTAGAATGATAAATTGATCATTCATTTAGGTACTTTACAAAGAATTTCCTCATGTTTGCAAAACATTTTGGACAAGAATACATATTTTATGGAGATTCCTTGACATTGACCCTACAGGCATACATATTTAAAGTTATAGATGAAGAAGAATGTTAAAAAGTCAGTGTTAGTTTTGTTCTTATCAAGTTGTTCACGTAATTTATATAGAAATATAGAGCATTATGGGGTAAATGTATCAAGCTGAGAGTTTTCCGGCGGGTTTGAAAAACCTATCAGATTCTTGCTATCATTTATTTAGTACAGTCTACAAAATGATAACTAGAATCTGATTGGTTGCTATAGGCAACATCTCCACTTTTCAAACCCGCCGGGAAACTCTCAGCTTGATACATTTACCCCTATATGTGGTGTGATGTGATGGTGTGTACAGTACACTGAAATATCTGAATGAGAAGCCTGGAAAGAACAGTGACGTTTACCCACATTTACAAAGAAAGTAACATGGTGACTTCCACAGCAGAAACATTTGCAAGTTTAACTCTGTGGGATTAAACAATAACGTTTTAATGTTATTATGATGTTAATTTAAGAAACAATCAGAAAACCATTTTAGTTCCAATTTATTTACAGCAAGCACCAGTATTTTAGGAATATAAAATAAAAGTTGTAATCAATTTAGTGAGTGTTTAAAAAATAATGGTAGACAGCCCTATTTTATATTAACTGTCACAGTCACAGTCACAGACAAAGAGTTGCACAAAGCATAGGAGCTGGCACAACAAAAAGTGGAATAAAGGTTTCACCAGTGTATGCACTTGGTGGATAAGTAGGCACACACGCACAAAAATGAATGTGCTGAGCCCTTATTTTCAGATTTGTAACTTACTCCTATTGTATTAAGCTGACTATAAATGGTTTCAATATTCAGACTTCAAAATGCCTAAACCCATTCCTAAACAGGGATCCTTAATACTATATATTGCAATATAATATAATCAGTATCTAGAATGTAATTTTTGATTTGGGCTGAGATCCATTGGTCTCTTTCTTTAGTTTTCATATCAGCATTTTACTGACAATATTTACTTTGAATCCTAGTGTCAAGTGGGAAAATCATTTCTACTTTCTCACCATTCAAATGTGTGTGTGTGTATGTATATGTGTGTGTGTATATATATATATATATATATATATATATATATATATAATTATGTTCACCAACATCATCCAATGTGAACGATTGCTGGACTTGTTTTCTGCAATAGTTAAAAGTGATGGGAATGAAAATCTTCAGCAAAGACTCTGCCTCTGTGATTTTATGACCAAGCTTCTAAGAAATATATACATGGTTAGCAGCACAAATTATATTACAGTAATTGCCACAAGATTAAGTCAAATAATTAAATAGCTTATAATAGTGTAATGTTTCTTTTCATTTTGTACAATATTATTTATTATTAAGAGCTTTTTGTTATTTATCTCGACTGGCTTTATTGCAATACCAAAAATAATCTGCAACACAAATGATTATTGTATATTTTGATCAATCAAATCAAGTAAAATTATATAATTTCACATTTGTTTACTTTTTTGAAATGCCAAATTCTTCCCCACGATATTTTCTTCCACAAGTGGAAGGGGAACCACCCCCACCGAAAAATGTTCTGTCATTTTCAGAATGTTCCTGTTCCCTCTCTAACTTGTGACAGCTTGCCTTTGGCTTCAGCCAGAGCCTTACCGAGTTACCTTGAATGGAAAGAGTTGTGTACCCTGGGGCATGAACTATGGAAATAAATCAATTGCTAAGTAAACACTGGTATTTCAAGAAGTTTGGATAAAATTGTTTTGAGAGAAAAATGAGCCTTCCTAGGTACACAAAATGATATCCTCTAATAATAAAACCTGTTTTGGAGGGAGTGCAATACAATAATGTCAATAATTGTGTTCAGATCTGGGCATGCAGGGATTTGTGCATCAGGCGATATAAACTGGGGTTTTATATATATATAGAAGATATAATCTGAGGAAATATATTTACTGTACTATATATTTTTTTTTTGTTACAGCAAATATTCAGCAAATGTTTACTACAGTACAGTAGTTCATATTTAAGTACAAGATATTGTAAATACAGTAGACTGGACTGGACACATTTGCTCAAATTGCTACATTTCCCTCAATTTAACATTTTATTGTACTGTACAGATGGTTTTCAAGGAAACTCCACAATGCAGACACTTAACATGCTAGACAAACTAATTAACTCAATAAATCCATATGGTGAGTTGTAAATTACCTTGAGTTTGTTTTAATTGAAATTGTGGTAATTTTATATTTTTTGCTCATTTAAATACTCAACATGTTAGGGGTTATTTAAGCAAATTTCACATACAGCACTATGTATATATATATATATATATATATATATATATATATATATATATATATATATATACACACACGTAATTTCACTCTACAGATGCCACATTGAAGAAGAGTGTCACATGATTGGAGCACACTGCTATTGTTAAAGTCCAGGCTATCAGTGATAAAAGTCCATTATCATTGATAGCCTGGGGATTCTCTTTTGAGGGCAGACACACAATGACCATTTCAGAAAATGCTAAAGGGCAGTACAAATGTCCTTTTGTGATGTCACGTGTCACTTTTTCTGCAAATGCATTGTTTTTACAGATAAGTTTGCAAGGATTTCCAGGCAAAGGCTAAGCTTTTACAGGGGGAAGGAGTTTGCATTTTCTGAAGAAGTTGGGTGGATTTGGAGTGTTCCTTACTAATTGTGGATTAGGCTGGGTACACACTACAGGTTTTTCCGACCAATATGTTATCTATAACGATTTTATCTGCGACTGAATTTCCGATCAGTTGATAGATTCATGCGTACATACTATAAGTGTTTTAAACAATTTTGGCTCGAAGAACCGCATGGGCAGTGATTTTTGTCGGGCATAATGATGTCTCAAGGGTTTATAATTTCGCACAGACTGAAAAGCTATATGATTTCCCTGCAGGGATATGCCTAATAAATTTAAATAAAGGGCTGAACATCAGAAATTCAGATTCAGGAAAAGGAAATATGTCATCGCCATTCATTCTATAACACATCTTTGTGTATAGTGTTTAGGCATATGAGTCCATATAGTTTTGTATTTAAATTTAAATTCCATTTCACAGGACATATTATTTAATTGACCTGTCAGGGGTGGAGAAAGCACATTTAGGAATGCATTGCTTAGTTTATATGTAGGAGCAATGTGTTCTCTGTCCTGCAAAAAGACTTTTATTTTACGGATTATCAGAGGTGGTAGAAATTTGACCTTATCGTTACTTTTAATGGAACGTATTTCCTACTTTGTGGGAAAGAGCATTTCTGAGTAGTCATAAATGATGTTAATCCAAGCAGTAATACTGTACATTAGTAGAAAAATGTAAATTAGGAAGTGGGGTGGTCTTTAATTAGTATATTAGGTCGGACTTTGATGTATTTACTGTTTTCACAATATGCACTTTCTGAAGTGTCACCAAAGCTCAAATATAACCACAGAGTGATTGCATAAGGTTTAAAAAAAAACAAAACAGGAAGTAAAATGCGCCAACCAGACGTGCTTGTGGATCCACTTTTTTTGTGGATGGTAAATGAGCACTACTGTGTGTATTTTGTATTAGGCAAGGAATTTCTATGACACCCCGAAGTAACATTACTAGGACAACCCATCAGGTGATCTCTGTAAATCTAATAGATTAAGGCAAACTGAATTTCATAGTCTCATAGCTGGTCAGTTACTATTATATCCAGTTTACAAGGAAACTATTAGTTCTGTCAGCACGGGAGACCAATTGGAGTAAAATTAGTAAAATAAAGTCAGTTATTTAACTGATTTAAAATAATATAGTGGGAAGTGGGGGGGGGGGGGAGTTGAAAATAATTATTAAAATAAGAAGAATAAAAATGCAAGCATAAATATATTTTGAAACTGACAACCTATTTTACCATCTCTCTGAGTGATATAATAAGGTAGTCATTACAGTGAGGAGGTTATGATAGCGAGAGTGATGTGAGTTATGTGTGTGTTAGCAATTGCAACTGTATTTACATTACTTTTTTTTTTATTTAAGCCATGCATATTTTAGTGATATTGGTTTTATATTATTCTATTTTTCCTGAAATATATGATTCAGAAAGGATTACTAGTACCCAGATGCTGTCACGCAACAGTGTGTTGTTATTTTAGACCCCTGAAACGCGGAGGCAGAAACTGTTGTAGTCACCGGATTGATACAACATCCTCTGGCACTCCAGATAGTAAATTCCTGATAAATCACATCATGAATTATGTTGTTGATTCAAACAAATAATGTAGTAAAACTTTTCCTGTATGTTTTTGACATGATGGACAAAGACAAATGGTAATATTAGTGTGTGCATGAAAAAACACACCATGCAATCATGGTTGCACAATGTTTGCTTATGTCACTTAATTTCACATGATTACTAGTTAAAGCTACAATCCCATGAAAAAGTGATGTGTGTTTGTTTCGCTTACTTAATTTACTCTGGTTTATTGTAAGAAAATACATGGTAATGTTTACTTTTCATTACCTTTTTTTTTAAACGACAACAACAAATAAAATTCAGTCTTTGGGATTGCTGCTTTAATATTGCAAACACATTATACTAAAGACAACTTTTTTGTTAAACTCTTAATGAAATCACATTACTGTCTGTATTACATCAAACATGAATTGTCTAAAGCTGGCCACATATGCTGTGAAGTTTGCAGTGTTGTCAGCATTTGGCCTGATATTGTGGCTCTAGAACTAGCCTTGTAATAATTAACTGTTTTAGACCCACTGCATATTGCTCACGTTAATTATCAATTCTTATTGCAACGATCAGAAATTAATTGACGTGGCAATTTATTAAAATTGAATTGCAGGACAGCAGCCGATAGAAGCCTGACCCGGCAAATAATCTAAAATAAACTCATCGCCATTGCGTTCACTTTTCTTAGAGGCTATAATGGACAATATGCAATATTTCCCATATATCATCAACATTTATTTATTTATATATATAGTGCCACTAATGCCGCAGCGCTGTACAGAGAACTCACTCACATCAGTCCCTGCCCCATTGGAGCTTACAGTCTAAATTCCGTAACACACACACACACACACACACACACACACACATGTCAATTTGATAGCAGCCAATTAACCTAAACTGGAGTGCCCGCAAGAAACCCATGCAAACTAGATAGAATGGCTAACATCGTCTTCAGATGGCGTTTGCTGTTTTGGTCAAGCTATGAATTTCGGAGCTTGATAAAAAGAGCATTTTCGCAGTCCCCAAAGACAGCCTTTTTATTTGCAAATAGACACTCCACTTGCAATCGAAGAGGCTTTGACTGCAGCAGATATCTCAGATATCTGCTGCGATCCTCTAATAAATAGCTTTGTTACTTTAAAATGTGCTAAGCCCCCTGAAAACTGCAGTTTTCGGTGGATTTAAACCTCTTTGGTTCATAAAAAGCCCCTTAATGATTACCTGTCATGGTAAATGTCATCAGAAGAAGCCCACTATTTGCTTCTGATAGTAGTTATCACCTGAAAAGCAAGCTCTCATATATTGTCAAAATGTGCACTGATCTTATTGCTTTGCACAAATAGATTTTTTGTGTATCTTTATGCTGTGTGCTGTTATTTTTAATCTTTAAACTTGTTGTTCATTTTAAGTTTGTATTTCTTACACTATAAATTCACCTCTCAATTATTTCTGTTGAAACTGATACATTGTATTGTGTTTGACAGTGCATTGTCACAAAACTAAGCTGAACATTCTTTTGAACACCTTCCTGCTTGTAGTGAATCATTTCTTAGTAGTCTAAATGTTTTATATACACAGTATGCAAGAGGTTGAAAATCAGGACATCCTTTTTTTTCTGTATTAAAAGAGCTGCAGAACATGTCTTTCATTACATGTAATTAAAATGTCAGTGACCTGTTCACAGGCAGCAGGAAGCCAAAGGACCCAGAAGTAAGGGCTGCAGGGAAAATAGTAGATCAAATGATAACGATATTTTCTATTGAAATAAATTTCACATTGTATTTAAATTTGTACTCTAAATTAATGATTTAATTTTTCTGGATGCTGCCTGTTGACGCTGCTATTCCAACAAAGGATGTCTCCACCAATTATTAAAGTAACGTGTCTAAATACTTATTTAAACAGCATATTTCAGGGATTTCTGTGCTGTAAGTTCGCCAACAAAATATCTTGATTTATTTTTTTGCTAAATTATTGCTAATATTGCCAAACAACATTTGGCATGACAAATGACAGTATATTTAGTTACAGGTTTGTAAAACATTGTTTGTAATATAATGTGAATCTGCCTAAAATACATCACAATTATTTTTATTTGACCTTGGCTGACTCATTTGATGCTAAAAATTGGGTACTTATTATAGCACTGAGCTTTTGTGTAAGAATCCCAAGTTTAGTCAAAGGCACTGTGGGAAACAGAAGATCTGGCATGTTTATTTTTATATGTGTACTTTCTGTACCAGCCAGTTTAATCCCTCTGCATATTATACAAGAGTATGAATCCATATATTAAATATGTGAGTCATTGGTTCTGATATTTATTTCTTGCATCCAGGTATGATTTTCAAGGAGGGAAGGCAGAGGTGACAAGCTATTAACGTTTCAACAAAAATTTACATAAAAACATTCAGAATCAGGCTTTAATAATTAATTCGTTGTGAAATGACCTGTTGATTCCAAGCTAGAAATTAAACACTGTGTATATTTAACTGTAGCATATTTGTCAAATTATTTTTTATTTTTCATCACCGAAGGAAAAAAAGCAATAAGCAAAATACAGTCTTGCAATTTAAATTGGGTTTTTGGGGTTGATTTTAAATTGATAAGACATGGGATAACCTGAGACAGTTCATGTGACCGAGGACAGTGAATTATGTAGACAGAGCTGTTTTAATAAAAGGAAAGGGTATATACTTTGGGCGCACCGGGACAGGGGTCCACATTACACATTCTATCACTGAAGCCTGGTTAGTCAAAGCCATAAAAATTGCCTTTGTAGCAGTCTGCTGGTGTCCTAGGATTACAAATGCACCTTGCTTCAAAGAGGCCTCGGCCAATGAAATTATAAGATAAGGTAAAAAATAAAATCAAATGCAAAAAAAAATATAAACCCACAATATAAATCTCCAGGTAAGTCCGATGAGTGGTTGGGAAGGTATTGAATGATAATGATGCCAAATCCAAATGTGTTGTACAAAAGAATGCGATTTTTCAGGGACTGTGTAACTTCTGTTTAAACGAATTCCCAATAGTTTTTCACCCAAGAAGATGACCTGGTACCCATTAATTATCAATTGTGTCTATGCACCACGTCACCTCATTTGATTTCATCTACATCACACCTGCATGTGTGGAGACATCTGTTTGGACACATTAACCAACATACCCTGGCATGAGAGAGACTAAGCTACATCCAGGAGGTCAACCCTAGGCAAAGGAAGGGAAGGGAATGGGGACTGGGATCTGAAAATGTATTGTTGCATTACTGTCTTATTGTATAATTTTTGTATTGCACTGTTTGAGTGAATTTAAGTGTGTCAGCAGCCTATGTTTATTGAGTACTGCATGTGTAGCAAGAGTATGGTCACGGCTGTAACTAGGGCTGTGCGACAGGGGCGACCGCCCAGGGCGCAACGCTGAAGGGGTGCGCCATTTAGGAATATTTTAGGTTAATTTGGTTAAAATTTAGGGCTAGGGGGGCGGCATTTGTCTTTCTCGCCCCGGGAGCTAGAATTATAAGTTACGGCTCTGAGTAAGGTATACTGTTTCTAGTAAAAACTAGTGTTTAGCTTGTGAAAATAGTGATAAGCGGGCCTGAGGTAACTCTTAGAGCTATATTTACTAAACTGCAGGTTTGAAAAAGTGGAGAAGTTGCCTATAGCAACCAATAAGATTTTAGCTATCATTTATTTAGTACATTCTACAAAACGAAAGCTAGAATCTGATTGGTTGCTAGAGGTAACATCTCCACTTTTTCAAACCTGCAATTTAGTAAATATACCCCTTAGTTTAATAAGGTCTAGAAGGCAGGAAAAGGAGAGACTCTCTATAGAATAAGACATTATTCATATATATTGATGTTGTATTTTATTTCATTGGACAATCCAGTTTGATACGTTATTTCACTTGACACTTTTATGAATATATTGCAAAGCCACCTTCTTTTGAAAAGTTATTTTATGTAAAAATCAAAACATTTAGTGTTCCCCACGCTGTAGAAATAAACGTGATGGTGTGGCACAGCCATTTGATTTGTGTGTCTGTAGTCATAGATAGGAGGTAGGCAGAGGGCTCCCTTAGTCCCCTTAGTGTTGCAGATTTCCTGGACATTACCCAATGCAGTCGTCACGTCATTCTGACAAAGGTGGAGGCACTGTGCAGGAGAAACAGTGGTGAGAACAACTATTCTACAAACACAACTTCCATAGGCACACCTGGGAAAGGGATTATACAACAATTGTATACCCCTCCTCTTTGTTATACAAAGAAAGGCAGCTTATTATTCTTGGGTGCCTTTCTATACTAAACATAATTCAGGGATATAAATTGTATACTTGCAGGCCCAGCTTTACCATTAGGCAGCGTTAGGCAACTGCCTAGTGTGCCGGGTCCCGGGGGGTGCCACTGACTGGTGTCTGGCACTTTTTTGTAATGCTGTGCGGTGGCCGCTGAGCTTAACTTTCAAAAGCCCTGGCCGCCGGACAGCTTCAGATCTGCACAATACCGAATACTCTGTCTCTCCTCTCAGCTCCATTCTCCCTCCTCCCCCCTCCCCCTCACTGCCTGTCAGGACGTGATGTCATTATCACATCCTGACAGTGTCAGTGAGGGAGCCCGGCAGATAGGAGGAGCTGTCTCTCTGAAAAAAAGACCAGGTATGTAAAGAATGGTGCGGGGAATGGTCAGTGTGGTGATGGATGGAAAAGCTTGTGAAACAGGAGGGGGGCTGTGTGAACCAGGAGGGGGGGGGCAGTATGAACCAGAAGAGGGGGGGCTCTATGAACCGGAAGGGGGGGCTATGTGAACCAGAAGGAGGGCTGTGTGAACCAGAAGGTGGGGAGGGCTATGTGAACCAGAAGGTAGGGGGGGGGCTGTGTGAACCAGATGGGGGGGCTGTGTGAACCAGGAGAGCAGGCTGTGTGAACCAGGAGGAGGGGGCTGTGTGAAGCAGAAGGCGGGGGTGTGTGAACCAGAAGACGGGGCCGGGGCTGAGTGAACCAGAAGGGGGCGGGGGGCTGTGTGAATCTGCGGGGGAGGCTGTGTGAAGCAGGAGGGAGGGTTGTGTGAAGCAGAAGAGGGGGTCTGTATGAACCTAAAGGGGGGCTGTGTGAACCAGAAGGGGGGGCTGTGTGAACCTGAAGGGGGGCTGTGTGAAGCAGGAGGGGGGCAGTGTGAAGCAGGAGTGGGGCTGTGTGAAGCAGGGGGACACTGATGGAAGGGGAAAAAGTGTGAAGCAGGGGTAGCGCTGTGTGAAGCAGGGGGAAACTGATGGAGGGCAGAGAGTGTGAAGCAGGAGGAGGAGCTGTGTCAAGCACGAGTGGGTGGGAGCTGTGTGAAGCAGAGGGACACTGTGATGAAGGGCAAAGAGTGTAATAAAGGGGGGGGGCAGTTGTGTTGTGAAGCGGGAGCAGTGTGGTGAAGGGACATGTTAGGGCTGTCTATTTGGATGACTTGTTTCCATTTGGACCAATAAGGAAAAGAAGATGCCCATTGCTTTTTACAAGTGCAAAATACATAAACAAGGGCTCAAATCATCACAAAAAGTCTGTTGCTGGTTGATTGTGTCAAGTTTTTTGTTCCCAAATGTAACACCTGGCTACCTCCCTTCTAGAAATCCTGTGTTTGTCCCTGGGCAGCAGAGGACTCTGGACAGTGTTCTGCATCAAACATCACTGCATCTGGACTGATGGAGGAGGTAAGGCTTGTCTTTTTTTTTTACAAAAGTCAAGTGTGTGATGGTCTGGGATGTGGGATGTGGGCATTTAGTGTGTGCGGGGGTGGGGAGTAGTTTGAAACGTTGCCTAGGGCGAAAGGAAAGTTTGCACCGGCCCTGTATACTTGCTATCGAAAGGCACAGCAAAATGTAAAAACAATGCTGAGAATTATCTACAGTTTGTTCAAGTGTATATTTTCACTTAACCATAACAACAACAATCAGCAAAATTTAAGTCAAACTTTTAACCTATATTCTATGTTATTACATAGTACTCGCTAACACACACACACACACACACACACACACACACACACACACACACACACACACACACACACACACAATAACACTGCGGGGATAAAACAACACTGATAAAAGCAGATTTTTTTCATTTCAAATTGAAACTGCTGTTTTATAAGGAATAATGAACCCCATATGAAAAAAAAAACATATTTGAAACCAATGGGGTGTACTATGACTTGTATGTAACACCCCCTTGTATGGATTCGCTTGAGAGAATTATAAATAGCTAAGTGAAGCATGTCTAGGACATGCCTAAGTCTAGTGGTGGGACCAAATCATTTTAATATCTAATACTTTACTTGTATTTGGGAAAAGTTACTAGAATAGAGAAGGGGAGAATCCCTTTTTCTTAGCGAGAGGTTCTTTTAAACCCCCCTCTCTTTTGATGCCTTCTTAACTAGCATTGGCACAGGAGATACTGGTGGTAGCTCAGAGTCGTGGCGATTGATCCTGAGTTTGGAAAGGCAAAATCCAGTACTCAGCAATAACAAGAGTAGTAATGGAGTGCCAAATTAAGTCTGAATTTCGAGAGATTTTGGAGCCCAGTGATTGCGAGAGAAGCCTGAGACATTGCTGTGACTGGTGGTGAGAGTTAGAGGTGAAATCAAGAGAGGTACTTTTATCCTAAGAGTCATCTTGGCAGGATAGTGAGTTAAGACTGTCCATCCATATCCAGTCCAATCGTGGCTGAGGTGGAGAATAGAGAGACACCCTGGAGTAAAGTGAGTTCAGGGAAAATGGTAGTACAGATGCAGGATAATGAAATAGTAATTCTATATCTAGCATATACAAATCGGGAAAAGTATAAACTGTAGTAAAAATGTCTGGGTCATGATAACCTTTGACTCACATATTCCGGTATACTATAACAACCACTAACAAGGCATTCTGGGACATGTAGTTCCACTAAAGCTGGTTTCAACCATGCATCCATAGTCCACAGTAATTCTGTATAAAACAAGACATTGGGGGGCCACTTGCACAGGGCAGTCACGGCACCCATGCACCCAACCCCCTCACAATCCTCCCCCCTCCTCCCCCATAAAAGTGCATGGTTTTCTACACCACCATATTCTTTACTAGAAGTTTTATTACAATGCGCACACCCCATGGGCCTCATGTTGAGTAAGACCTACGTCTGTTTTAGTTGTGTAAAATACGGATTTCCTTACTGAGCATGCATGGGTTGAGTTTAGCGTATGTCTGATATACACCTGACATAAACCTGGCTCATATGCTACTGAACATATGCATTTAAATAGGCTTTTATAACGTGCTTCTTTTTCCACATATGGGTTTAACTTTACATGAGCACCTATGAGTATTGCAGTCTCCAGCTTTTCTCCAAATTGGCAGCTGGCATGGGTGTGTTTGGGTAAGCCGTGGGGGCAGCAGTCCATGGACTTTGCTCTCACAGTAGAGGGAAAGCTGTAGGGATTCCAAGGGCAGAAGGATGTAGTTGTTATTTCCCTAGTACCCCAGTGGGCTAGTCCAACTCTCTATACATGGGTGAGTAATTGTAAGACATGGCAAGTAGAGCTAGTGTTTAAGCAAAATATATTGAATTAAAGAAATACAATTTTGAAAAGATAGTAGATATTATATTTTTGTAATAAAGATACAATTTCTAAATTATAGAAAAAAACATGAGGAGGTCCTCTGTGCAAAAGACTAAAGCTCTCATTCACTTATCTTACTCAAATTGAATCCCTTGCCTAAATTGAACTGGTTCTTGTTTGCAGCATCCTCTCTTCTTTTATGCAGCCAGGCAGCGTTCCAAATCAAGGCTCAAAGGGCACAGGATCTTTGATATCTTGGTGAACAACGTCTCAGGCATCACCTGCACAATAATGTCCTTTAGACTGTGCCATGCTGCCCATGCATGTTTGGATAAAGCATTGCGTTTAATTACTTGTAATTACTCACTTTTGCAGCTTGCAGTTACTGTGTAAGAGATGAATACTGAGGCTGTCACTGGACTCCTTTCCCTGCTGTAAGCTGCGGTCAGACGGCTGGTCCTCATTGGATGACACACATTGTCACGGTCCGGAGACAGAATAGGAGCCCAAGGGGAGGGAGAAACGTTGGCTAACAGGAGGTGCGATGGTATGAAAGGTCAAACAAGCTGGGTTCGGTACACAGAGAGGCGAAGAGGTCCAAAGGTTGAGGCAGAAGCGAAGTGGAGTGCAATCCGAGGTCGGTACACGAGTATTAGATGCTGGTACTCAGGAACAGCAGCAGGAGCAGGAGCTAGATCACAGGCAGAGAGCACATTAATCAGGCACTGGTGACAGGAACTGGCCAGGCTTTTATAGGAAATCAAGGGGTGAAGCTAAGGCATGCTGGAACATCAGGAGATTACAGGAACTGATCTGGAACACAGAATAACGGCAAGGAACTATCCAGCAGCCAGTATAGCTAAGTCAGAAGAGCAGCGGTACACAGAGGCAGAAGCACTGTGTTTGAATCCTGAGACACACATGCGGTGTCCCCTTCTTTTCCTGTCTGTGCAGCCAGTGTCAGCACACTGATCCTGCACAGGCTATCACTACTAATCCAATATACGGGCAGTGCTTCTCATGTGGACCCAATCATCCTGGTGCAGGAGAACACCTACCAACAGGTGATCTTGCCTAGCGGAGGACACTCTGAGATCATTTTTGTTTTTATATTAAATGTTATCCAAATCCATCCAGTGGAACGCCCAGAACAGGCTCTTCGAGTCAAAGTTCTGGCCACTGTACACCAACGCGAGGTCTGACCGGAGCCTGAACACCCTAGTAGGTCTTCTGGGATCCAATGTTAAAAGTCATTTGAAATTTGCGTTCAAATCCATCCAGTGGAAGGCTCAGAACAGGCTCTGCAGGTCAGAGTTCTGGACAGTGTAAACCAACGGGAGGTCCCACTGGGTCCCTTAACCCTTTCGAAGATATTCGCCTACAAACAAAGAAACAAGCAAGCTTCTTTTATCTCTCTCTCTCTCTCTCTATATATATATATACACACAAAAAAGGACTGATTCAGTAAGAAAAGGAAAGCAAAAGGTGAGTTTAGCACCTTAGCAAAACCATGTTGCATTGGAGGGGGAGGTAAATTTAAAATGTGGGAACAGATTTTTAATTGGGGTAGGGCATGTTGTAGATCAATTTCAAATGTCACTGTAAAAATAAAGCTATCAAGTATTTGTGTCCTACATGAAAAAACAGCCAGTATTTTCCTTATGTGCAAAATAATAAAGTAATTTGCACCCCTCAAATTGTAACATGGTTTTGTCCAGGAAAAAACTTACTCATTTTTTTGCCTTACTTTCCTTAATGAATCAGGCACAATATATATATATATATATATATATATATATATATATATATATATATATATATATATATATGTCACTACCATGGAAAAGTATTTCTCTATGTCATGCTGCATACTTTATATATAATAATTATATTAGCAGTTTTCATACTTAAGCCCACCTTCACTCTTTGAACCTTGACCTTTCTGATACTGTACTCACAAAGAAACCTTCGTTCACTCTATTTCTGCAAATGTGTGGATGAGCAGTCCAAGTGTAGCTGGTGATACACAAATTGAGGATGCCACTTTGGATGTGCAACTGTTATGGACTTACCTTATCGCCGCCGAATTTAGTTCCGGGCAAGCTTCAAGAACTAAGAAAGACACAAGGAAAATACATATCTGAGAAGAACTTAGAAAATGTAATTGACAAACGGATAGAAACTGCTTAATTACTTGAATATGAAATAGAGTGTGATGCTGATTGATTGAATGTATGACTGATTTACAATATGATGATGATTCTCTAAGAAGGAGGAGATATAAAGGGATCACTGATTGGGAATGTCCTACTTGTCACCATTGTAATATGTCTAAAGAGGAAACATGTAGTCAATGTAAAACTCCTTGCTCAACTTATTGTCCACCATGTCATAATGTTCAGAGGACAAGGAGAAAATTGACAAAATACTATTCACAATTACATTATCTGAAACCTTTTAGACAGACTTGGAAATGTCAATGTCCCAATACCATTTTTTGGAGAATAAAGAAATGTTATCTTTGTCTAACATTAAGACCAGGAAAATGTCCTCTTCTTATTAGACCTGTTATGACCCCTAGTGCTTCCTCTCATATACTGACCATGCAACAGAAGGTATTGCCAACTTTTTTTATGTAGTAGTACAAATGAGGAGAACAGATGTTGCAGGGGAGGCTATTGCCACTACATGGCATAAGCCTTGGTCTAAAACAGACCTGATGGGTTTAGAAACAGATGCACCGGACATAAATCTTCAGCCAATGTCATTTTTCAGATATATAGAACGTGTCCAGTCACTATATGATGCAGCCTGGCTGGACCTAGAGGAGGTGGTTAGAGCAGCCTGTGGAGATTCCATAGTCTATACCATAACCAATATAACACTGCCGGCAGAAATGAGTGTGTACAAAGATGTCAAATACATTGTACTAATCTAGTAGAGCATGCACCAGCAGCAGCAAACCAAAGAGAGAAGAAAGGCATGCCTGTTCTATGATTAAGTATTAAGAAACCATGAAGACCAGGGATTTGTTATGACTGAATGTTCAAAACAACATTTCTGAATGGTTTAAACCCTAAGTTAAAGGACGAATTATATAAAAGTAGACCTGAGGCTACATCTCTAACCCCAGCCACTTTACTCGCTATACTCAGGGCCATAGAACAGAACCACAAGGAGAAAACCGTGTAGACAGTCAGCGCAACCAGTGTACGTCATTGATTCTAGTAATTTGCCCAACCGATACACAGGAAAAAGGTACCAGTCAGAGGGACTCAAGATCAAGCCATTCTCAGATGAGGCAAGAAAGAAATGGCTCTGTTTCTTCTGTGGAAAGCAAGACACATAAAGGGAAACTCCTTACAATTTAAATAATATCAGGAAAGACAACAGATGCAGATGACATCGGGCCCTCATGTGAAACCCAGCCCCCTGCCGTAGGAATGCAGCGCCGCTGTGTCCAAGGTGCCCATTAAAAAAAGATTTAACTGGCTCCCAAAGTATTTTACCTCTTAAAATTAACAGTCAAGAGGTTTCATGTTTAGTGGACACAGGGGCAGACAGAACCGTAATTACAGCAGATTGTATATGTAAAGAATCTCTAGAAACAACTACCGTCCAACTGGAATGAATGGGACACCTATGAAACTTAAACAAACCAAACCTGTAACTGTGACTACATCACCAGGTAAAATCAGTGGTAATCTAGGTGCTGGTATCTGAAACCTGTCCTGTCAATTTGTTAGGACTAGATTTATTGTCTGCTCTAGAGGCCACCATAATTTACAGAAATGGACAAGTGTTTCTTACCCCATGAGCTGCTTTTCAAGCACCAAATGCCTTTGATACATTGATATTTGCCCAGACACTCTCACCAGAGGCGAACATTTTGTTAATGACACCTTGGAACACTCCGTTGTTTCCCGTAAAGAAATGACACACACCTAGCAAACCTGTCACATACAGAATGGTTCATGACTTACGGGAGGTCAATAAGAGAATGGTAATTGCCAGTCCTCTAGACCTCAACCCACATACCTTGTTAAATCAAATACTATCCAAAACATGATGGTTTACAGTCATAGACCTAGCTAATGCATTTTTTTTCAGTTCCATTGGACCCAGCTACTGCTCGCGTTCACTCACGATGACGATTTACTGCCATGTTGTAACAATCAGTTTGAATGTGTGGAAGACACAATCTCTCACCTAAAGATTTTAGCACAAGCTGGCTGCAAAGCTAGCAAAGACAAGTTGCAGTTAGTGTAGACTGAGGTACATTTTCTAGGGCACTGCATTTCTAAAGTGAAAAAGCATTTGATAACAGAGAGGAAAATAGCCATAGCTGAAAGTGAATGGCTGCAAACCCCACATGAACGCCATTCATTCCTAGGACTAATAACTTACTGTTGCGAATGGATACCCAATACTTCACAGAAATTGCAAGTGTTTTATGATTTACTAAAAGACAACAAAATATATGACTTACTGCCCCCTACAGAGGAGCATTACAACACCTGGTTACAGTTAAGGGAGGTTATCATGTGTGATCCAGCACTAGCCTTACTTGATTATGAAAAATTGTTCAATCTTTTCTGTCATGATGTTAAGGGACATGCACAAGGTGTGCTTACAGAGCAACATGTAAACAGATGAAAGCCCATTGGATATTACCCCTTACATTTAAAATCAGTCATAAGTGTTGCATAATCATGTGTTACAGCGGTGTCTGCTGCAGCACTGCTCCTAGAAAAAGTTGCAGACATTGTATTAGGACATTTGTTGGTAATACAAGTTCCACATGCAGTCACTGAAATTCTTAACCAAGCACAAACAAAACACCTGTCTACTGTTAGGCTAACTAAGTATGAGGTAGCCTTGTTAACACACTCCAATGTCACAAGCAGGAGATATACTAGTTTGAACCCAGCTATGTTGTTACCGCTGAGTTCAAAAGAGGGGAGAACAGTAACAGGGTGGACATTTAATGGGGAGGAAGTTGAGATTAAGGCAGAAGTCACAGGAGAAGACACAGAAAATAACCTCTCTTATGATTGCCTTGAATTAATGAACCATGAAACAGCAAGCACTCACCACATATGTGATGTTCCTATACCTGAGGCTGACTTGCAACTCTTTGTGGATGTTTTACGGTATTACACAAAAGGCACCCTACACACAGGTTATGCAGTTGCCACAGAAACAGACATACTGATACAGGAACCACTACACGCAGCCTGTTTGCCACAACAATGCTGAGCTGGCAGATATGACCTCAGCTTGTATTCAGGCTGAAGGACAGACGGTTAACATATGCACTGACTCACGGTATGCTTTTGTGGTATCTCATGACTATGGCCCAATATGGAGAAGTAGGAAGTTTGTAGGGTCTGTTGGTAAATCTATAAAGATTGCAGACTACATACAGTCACTTTTTACAGCACTGCAGCTGCCCAAACAAGTAGCAGTTGTGAAAGTCAAGGCTCACACTAGGGAAGATGATATGCATACCAGAGGTATCGCCCTGGCAGACCAATCAGCAAAGACAGCAGCCCTAAAACCCCTACCTACTTCAGTCATGACAGTGAGCATTAAAGCATTTGACTTAGCATTTGAAACATACAGAATCTTACAGAGTCAGGTCTCCCCCAAGGAGTTGAGAGAATTGGGAGCAGCTGAGGACCAAGGGTTGGGGATGGCAGGGCATCGTTACTCCCTGCCCTGGTCACTCTATTCCATCATGGCTCAATTCCTACATGGAAAGGCTCACGTATCACGTGATGCCATGTTTAATATGCTAGAGAAAAACTGGATTGCACCTGGAATCTCTCAGGTGGCTGAGGCCTATACAGTGGGTTACGCTATATTTGCCATTAACAACCCAGGTAAGACTATGCCTGTTCCCATGAGACACACTGTCAAGACTTATTACCCATTCCAAAGAAGAGATAGATTTCATCCAGCTGCCAAAGAACTTGGGCTATGAGTATGTCCTGGTTTGCATAGACCTGTTTTGAAATTGGCCAGAGGTGTTGGCCTGTAGAGTAGAAAACGCAACAGAAAAGCAAAGAAAATCTTAGCTAAAGTAGTTTGCAGATAGGGAGTTCCCAAAGAACAATGAGAGTGACAGAGGTTCACACTTCACTGTACTTGCTTCTGTATACTGCGCTACGGAATCTTTGGCACATAATAAGTAAACTAATAATAATAACTTTGGTGAACCCATAGAGGCACATATTAGGGAGGTAAAGAGACTCAAGGAGAAGTTTAGGAAGCAACATAATGATCCTGAATATGATCTTGACACCAAAAGATGGTTTTAATGGTTAAACCCGACCAATTGGTTCAAGGGTATAGGAGGATGGATTGTGGGACTGATACAAATGGTTATGCAAGGTCTATTGTTAATTCTCATTATCTTTATAATCATCAAGATACTAATATTTGTTGTTAAGAAAATGCTGGCAATGTCATGTTGCAAGAAGCCTGCAGTTAATGTGAACATGGCAATCATTTCATCCAAAGAAAGCGAGAACATCTATTATGTGGACTATTTTGAGTGACATGAACGAACAAGAATTCTTTAATATAAGAAATAGTGTTAAGGCTTAATCTATCTCTCTCTTTTTGTGGTATGCAAGCATAAGGATACCTTTGGTAATACATACCTTTGCATTTGTGTGAATAGAATGTTCCATCTTATCATAGCATTAGGTTAGATAAGGTGAAGTAAGGTATATGTGGGTGGGGATTGCCCAGGTAGGGACAGATAGACTTTAACTGAGTGATCATTAGAAGGGAAATGTGAATGGGACAATGTTCTCTCCATTAAAGTGTATAGGTTTATATAATAGGAATACTCTTTAATCAATAAAGTTAAGTTAGAGAATGCTTCAAGAATAATTTGTTTAGCTACAAAAATTATAAGTAAAATGTTTTTCTCATTTAAGGCTGAGGAACACAGAGAACAAAACATTCCTGGAAACAGATGTATAAGACTAGACACAGAAAATTACCACCAGTAAAGGTGTAGACGTATTTTGAAGTTCCTTGCCAGGAAAGGAAATGTGCGAACTGTCTCTTGAAACATTCTGCATAAATAACGGCTTATATCAGTAATAAAGCAGACTTGATTATACAGGCTACTGATGTGTGTCTAATCATTTTTAAAGCGCTGATAATAAATTGAGGTCCACTGACAGACTCTGCATTATAAGGTGGATGGGTTGAGTAACCTTTGACAATACCTACAATCCAAATCATGTGATCGAAATATGTTTTTAACAGGATATATGTGCCTTTTTCTTTATTACAAACTTTTTGTACCAGAGTGAAATGCCAAGACAGTTTTGAGAAGCACTTATAAACATTGTAATTTTGCAATGAATATTTTGTTAAAGTAAGGACAAATTTCCACACTATCTAATGCTTATCTTGCTTTGCTTTTCAACACCCATGTGTACGATCCCAAAGACATTAAAACATAAAACTGCACAATATCTAGCCGAAATGCAGAACACATCGGATAATTCTATCATAAGCAACACAAAACTGCTGAATGCAAATTTTCTGGGACTACAGTATTTAATTTCAACAAGCAAGAATGAATTACTAAAGTATGTACATTGAAAATGTAAACCATTGTCTTACAATATGTGTTTATAATGACTTATCTTCCATGCCTGTATTTGCATTTAACTCCCGTACAGATGTTTAAAACTTTAAACCTATTTGATACACATTGTTTTATGGCTCAGTTTTATATTGAAATTTAAAAGACGAAAAAAAACCCTGTGAATTTTAAATCTAAAAATATATTCTACATGCCTTTTACAGGTAAAATACAAGTTGATGTTTCTCTAGTCTACCAGAACATATGTTAAAATTATTTTAATATGCTAAAAAGGCACAACAGAAATGTTCTTATTATAAATTGAAGATATGAATAGAAACATGTTAAACTGTAAGTCTTTCTGTCACAATGATACTTTTTTCCAACTGTTCTTGTAAGACGTTACCTAAATCATTACATCCCAAATGTATAATGATGATCTCAGGGGCCTGCTTTTTGTCTATCAATTCCAAAACCATTTCTTTAAAGTCATGCCAGCACATTCTCCTCCTACCAAACCACTGAACATGTTTTTGGGCACTACGTGAAGGCAGATCATAAGCAGCCAGGTGTCTGGCCGCCCAATAAACAAAGGAGTGGTCGACCCAAACTTGAAGGTTCTTCAGGAGGCGATCTGTAAGGCAAACTGTAACACCAGATAATATACCAGGTAAATAAACATAATATCACACCTTAATAAAAAATAATCTAACAGAAGTCACTGACATCATCAACATATTGACAAGCATGCCTGTTTAACAAACACCAGGGGCTAAATGTATTAACATGCGGGTTCTTCAACACCCGCGAGTTAAGCCTCTTCGGCGATTAAATTTAAAGCGGTGCTGCATTGTAAAGGAACTTCCCTTTACAATGCAGCGCAGCTTTAAATTTAATCGCCGAAGACGCTGAACTCGCGGGTGTTGAAGAACCCGCATGTTAATACATTTACCCCCAGGAGGGTAAGTGTATCAAGCTGAGAGTTTTCCGGTGGGTTTGAAAAAACAATCAGATACTAGATATAATTTAGTTAGTACATTCTGCAAAATGATAGCTAGAATCTGATTGGTTGCTATAGGCAACATCTCCACTTTTAAAAACCAGCTGGAAAACTTTCAGCTTGATACATTTACCCCCAGCTCTGGCAAGACAAACCGAGCATGATGGATGAAGTGTGATAAGGGAAGGAAATGGGGTGTGCAGCAACATATATGAAGATAAAAACCTTAAAAAACCTCAAAGGTGCTTCATGCTATGAGGACCTTCTTTAGAGGAAAAATTAAGGAAATCCCTTCATGCCCCACAGCCAACAGTGACGAGCGACGAATCCTACAACTTATTTATAATACATTTTTTTTAAGCTGAGGATTTCCAGCCACCCAGCTTCTTGATGCACAGAGGACGCTTCCACTGCCGCGGAAGTAGCTGCACCAATTCTAAAAGAATGTGTACCGTAATCGGCTTGTTTCAAATCTAGTTTAGATACACATTTCTTAAATATAAATTGGAACTGATATTTCGTAAGGGGCGTTCCGTCAATATGAAGAAACCACACCGAATAGCCATAGGGTCTAACTCGTGAAAAAGCTCTGGCCAAGGCTACTGGCCAAACTGTCTGATCGGTGTGCTTTCCCAAAGTGACCCAACATCCCCTACTCCATTGGTCTGTTTTTGATTTGTGGAGCTTGCACAACAGGGATGCCTCTCATAATATCACATTTCATGCCATTAAACTAGACTCATGGGACACCCTAGACGCTGCAACCAGCTCGCTAATCCTAAAAGCACACAAATACGCCTTTGCGAAAACAGAACAGAACAGCAGAGCCTCAAAATCAGAAGTAGTCACATATCGCACAGCAATCATCATTGCGCAATATGTCAATGAGTCATCTATTGTCAGGTGTGACAGGGTGGGTCCTGGCCCACCTTCGCAGCGCTTTTGTGCATTCCATTAAAAGTGTCCAAAAAATGAGACCAGACATCCAAATCCTCTTTTATTTCCTGGAAAATCCTAAACCTCGCGTGAGCTCTAATAACGGCAGCCGTTGACCTCTGCAATTTTTGCCAAAATATTTTGCCTGTTGGAATAATATGGCTAGCAAAATTAAAGGATCCCAACAAGGACTGAATTGTCCTCAGGGAGACTTTACTCGCACAGCGAACAAAAAAAGGATGAGCTCTTTCAATTTGTTCATCTTATCCAGCGGGAGGCAGCAGCAACCTGTTACCTTATCAATCTCAATAGCTAAGTATGAGATGCACATTTTCTCATGCGCAACTCAGTTTTCTAATGCGCAACTGGTACACAAAAAACAAAGACATTGAAATAGGGCCTGAATGTCATACAGCAAATTTGCACAAACCTGAGATTTAGCAGGTCCCACCAGCAGAAAAATCCAAGTAGTGTCTCACCCCCCTATCTTGGTTGGATCCTTATGCTAAACACCAATGCAAAAATGAACTGAAACGTTCAAACTATGCACAGGAGATGGAGATGACCATAGGTAGGCATCTATCCACAAAAAACCCCTGTACAGCTCTAAAACCCATGAACCGAAACGATTCGGGATGTAACGGAAGGAGGCGAAATGTGGATTCCACGTCTACTTTTGCCATAAGGTTACCAGGGCCAAATCTTCTCACTAAATCAAGGGCCACATTAAAGTCCAAATAAACAACAGTTTCGGTCAATGGCATCAATAACAGTTCCTCATTGTATGTCGAATGTTGAATGAATCGGAATTTACCAGGAATTTTTTTGGGTACTCTACCAACTGGCAATACAATCATATCATCTAACGGGTGGGAAAACAAAGGACCACATATACGCTCTAGTGTGACTTCTTTGGCTATTTTTTTTGCAAGAATTTCAGGCTGGTCATAAGCAAACTTAAAATTTCTAGTAGCCACTACCTTAATGGAACCATCTATGGGAATTTTACAACCGTCTGAAAAACCCTTATGCAAAAATTTGTATGGTATGGTGCTTTACTTAGGAGCTGCAGGGGGATCTCTAACATTGGTTTGAGTGCTGGACCCACGAGGGCAATCTTTAGCTGGGTGGCAGCCATACATTGCAGACAAAAGTGCTTAAACCTGACTGTTATCCTTTATTACAGAAGGAATTATTGAAACTGAAGCATTTATTCCAGCTGAGAAAAGACTGACCTGCCCTATGTGATCCTACACTTCTAGTTTTACCAGATAATAAATAAGTGGGGTTAATGAAACACTAAAGTTATGGGTAAAACACTCATAACTGGATTGGGAGAACTGAGACACTGTTTGTACTGACACAAGGTTCTGCGTAACTTGTGGGGGGGGGGGGGCAAATGGATGGAGAACAGACTCTTTTGTAAAAAGTGCGAGACCAGGCGGGTAATTGAAAAAATCTGGTTGAGGTGTAAAAGGTATACAAAACAAAAAGACAGTTGTCAGTGCTTATCCTTTAAGTGTGTGTGTCTAGCAAAATGATAACATGAGGTATTAGTTCATATTTTGATTAAAATATTTAAGCCTGCATCCCAACGTCAAGGGCACCTCATTATATGCAGGTCCTACACTGACCTATATGCTTTAAACACCATTAAAATGCAGTTAAAATCAGATGCACTCACCTCCCAGGTATAGGGGTTTACATCTAGCAAGGGCTGGCTTGTGAGCCACACCCAAATGGGCTTTAAATAGGCTTAATGGACAGCTGCTATGACAAAAAGGCAATATTTTAAAACAAAACCAAAGAAAAATAAGCCCGCGCTCGGTATTTCCTACATTATATATATGGTACCAGCTGCTTGGCAATAAGCCCGCGCTTGGTATATGCCATATTGCATGTGGTACCAGCTGCGTGGCAATATAAATGCCCATATATGTATACAAAACAAAAAGACAGTTGTCAGCGCTTATCCTTTATTTATATATGGTACCAGCTGCTTGGCAATAAGCCCACGCTCTGTGGTGTAAAAGGTGACAGGTAATGGGGCAAAAATGGTTGTCCATTATAAGGGTAAACCTGAGAGTTGAATAAAGAACCTGCCTTTGGGTTCACAGGCGGAAGAAAAACGAGAGGGGGTAAAGGATAAAGTGAAGGAGAGGAAGTAGGAGGTTGTGTATACTATGGATGTTGGATGGTTTCTTGAAAACCCCGTGAATTCGGTGGACAAAGGGAGGATGATGGTGCCTGAAGGTTCCAAGGAAGGGGGGGTAATGGAGGGACTGTCCCTTGTAGGGCCAAAGTCGCAGGGACAGGGGTGATTGCTGCTGTTATCTGGCTGCTGGGCATAAGTGCTGAGGGAAGTAGTGAGCCAGATGAAGAGTGTCTGGAGGGGGAGGGCGCAGTGCTGCCAGACTGCAATTGCAGGAACCCTTGTGATGTTTCAGCACTGTCATGGGGCGCTGGGGAGTCAATGCCTTGGGCTTGAATGGCACTGATTTGTGAAAAAAGCTCAGCATTGGTTGGATGAACACGAGGGGAAGGGGGGGTTAAAGCTGAATTTGGTAAGGCTTCGTTCCCGGGGGGAGGAGGGGGGACAAAGGCAGGGGTGTGGGAAGATGTGATCATCGCATTTACCTTAGGATCAATCATTATGTTCGTTTCTGTGCCTGCTTGAGTAATTAATGCTTGTGAGGAGGCCGGGATACAGCTGTGGCCAGAAGGAGAAGGGGGGGTTGCTATAGGATGAAGCGTGTTGCTGACCGCCAAATGAACGCCAGAGCATGGGAGGTTCATGAGGTTGTAAAATTTGTAAAAGTTGCCCACCGTCCCGAAGCCTGTGAGCAGTGCGGTGGCTGATGGAGAAGATTTCAATGTGCAGAGCGTGAGGGGCTCCCAATTCCTCCTCCGTCATATCCCGAGCTGCAGAGTGGCCGCCCCCGGTCCCAACTGTAACGGACATGAGGTGGGCTATGGTGGGGAAAATGGAGTCCGTCAAACAGGCAGAACAGGTTATTACATTTCAAGGACAGAGCATATTGAAGAATGTAACAAAAAGGAGAGGGGGAAAAAGATATATGTATAACAAGAATAGGATATGTATAGGCCACTGCACTTTCAGGTTCAATGATGACCACATAATTGTAGTAATGTGAATCATTGTTTAAGTCAACTATCTATCAAACCTGATTAAATAATAATAGAGTCTGATACTGTGGGTCTCATTCTGAGTTGGATGCATATGCATCAAAGAGTAAGTTCGAAAAAAGCCACCCATAGTTATACACACATTTTAAGTTGGAAGCATCTGAAGATGCATCCAGTTCTGCACCAGTAGCATATGTGCCAGGTTTACATCAAGTATACAGCAAGGGCAGGCGGGGCAGGGTAGCATCACCCTCCCCCCCCACTAGCCGGTCCCATAGCGGGTTATCTTGGGCTAGGTAACTGGGCCACCTGCATTTTTATTCCCTTTAAAATGTTCCTAATTGGCTGCTGAGTCGATGCCCCCCGGCTAAAATTTGCCAGCCCTCCCTTGACTTACACCTAGGTACATTTACATCCAATCAGGTCATAAGCACAAGTAATTTTTGTTTATATTTGCTTTGATAAAGAAAAATGCATCCGCTATTCGGTTTGATTTAAATATAAAATACTCTGTAACTGTCATGAGCCGCGGCGGTACTCACAGCACCGCAGCTCGCTTCCTGCTCCTTCCGACATCCCGGCCGTCACCATGATGACCGGGATGTCACTTCCTGGATTCAGGCCGACCGTTGCCAGGGCAACGGCCGGACTCCGAAAGTGATCTTTATGCGCTCCGGCATGCTGTGTAGCCGGGCGCATGCTCTGTACCTCCCCGCAGCCTCTGGGTTGATTTACCAGGACATATTACTTCATTAACCTACACCTGAGTGTAGGTCCTGGGGCAAGCTCTGATTTGTTTGGCAGCATGGCAGGCAATTAGCCTGCAAGTGTGTACTCTAGCCCTGATTGGTCTGCCTGGGTATTTAGGGCAGTGAGGTCTGCAGCCTCACTGCCGGTTATAGCTTCCTGTTGCCAGTTTGCTGACCTGCTGTGTTACCAGTTCTGTCCTGTGGATATTACGATCGGATTGCCTGTGTATGACCCCTTGCCTGGATTTGGACCCTGCCTGTGTTTCTTGTGACCCTGACCTTCTTGCCTGTATCTGGACCTTGCTACCATGCCTGTGACCCTTGACCCCGGCTTGTGTATTGGATTCCCTGTCTGCTGCCGGCCCTCGACCCTTGCCTGGACTTCACTCCGCTTTCCTGGGTTCTCCCTAGTCGGTACGCACTTCACGACCCTCTGCTAGTCTGCGGCCAAGTCTGTCCCCACCACTAGGGGCTCCAGTGAACACCTGACTGGCAGAGCAGACTCCGGGTTGTGCTGTACCGGCTAGAGGGGTTCCTTACAGTAACTCTATAATACAGCAGGTTTACTCTTCCGACTCGCGTACAAATGAAAGTAGCAAAAAAATTATTAAAAAATACACCCACAAGATCATATAATATAGCAACGAGCAATAAATAAGGATTTATAGACAAATCTGTGCTCAGTCTCTATGCAGATCAGTTCACAATTACGTAAACACACTCTTACTGCACTCGGTCTGTGTTTTTATGCCCATTCCTTCCCCTGTTCCATCTCTAAAATCATAAAGGCACAAGTACCAAATCTGCATAAGACGACATAAGCGCAGGCATTTTTGCAGACATGCACAGTACAAATTTAAGTGTTTTACGCTAAGCAAACAGATGAACACTCATGAATCTCTGGAAGGGGGCTTGCCTGTGGAGAACCCACAAGACATAACCTTCAGATGCAGCCTCACTAGGCAGTAGCAGACTACACAGAGGAACAATAAATTAATTGTCTTCAATATACAGACCAAGGGTGGAGCAGGTAGGACAGTTCCAGAAATGTATAACATGCCAGGGTTAAGGTCAGAAGCAAATAGTAAAGAACAAGATGCATCAGTTTCAGAGGTACAGGCAGTGCTTAAAGACCACAAATGCAAAACACAGCCTGTTGCTCAGGTACCAGAGAATGATCTGTGTGAGTTTAAAGAGAGATTGACATTGCCAAAATAAACTTGAACATGCATTCAGTTGTCGTACGGAGTGCTTAAACAGGAGCGACCATAATAATAAGCGTATATTTTTCCAAGCATGTCAGGAATAGGTGATATCGGCTGGGAGGAGCACTGACAAGTCCTAACTTAATGTGTTGGGTTCTTTGCTATTACAATTTACAGCTTATTCCAATTTAGCAGTTTGGTACAGTATCGATCCCAGTTACACTCGATGTCTCTCGATTTTCAGATAGCTCTATTGTTGATCTGTCTAGAAGGCATCTTGACAGTGCTTGAGTTATAAATTCTGTATTTAAGCATACACATCTGATCAGCTACCTGACAAGGTCAAAGTTATCCTGGAGTTTAAATTTGAACTTAACTCTAACCCTACTCACTCTTAACTGACTCTTGATTAAACTTCCAGATCTCAGGTCAGGATGGGTAGTTAAGATTACGAGTGCAAACATTGACAACTTTTTCTCCTCTTGCTTAACTGCAATACTAAATCGGGCCATAAGTATTATTAGTATATATTTGTAGTAAGTCACATCTCTTAACATACATACAGTACGTAGCAGTTGCTTTTGAGGTAATAGACTAATTTTGTCTGGGCTGGTAGACATTCTGTAAAAATTGTATATAGTCCTTGCCTATTACTAACAAACATAATAGTGGATGCCAGGTTCATTTTAGAATTCTACATAGATCAGGAGTACTGGGTGACTAAAAAAATACATCAGGGTGGATATTTAGAACTAGCTGACGTGCCCATCGTTGCCCAGGTTTTAATCTTCAAGTTATTAAGTTATCAATGAGTTGGATGTAACTGTCACCATTTTAAAAATAATTAGCAGCTACAATGTCATCCAAATCCATCCACTGGAAGGTCCAGAACAGGTTCCCTGTGTCAAAGTTCTGCCCAGTGTACATCAATGGGAGGTCCGACCGGGACTCCAACCATTTCATTAGGCATCCTAGACCAATTCTGCCCCTCTGTGAAGTTTTCATCCAAATCTATCTAGTGAAAGACCCAGAACAGGCTCCCCGATTCAAAGTTCTGCCCAGCGTACACCAATGGGTGGTCTGACCAGACCACAAACCTATAGTATGTCTTCTGGGATCCAATGTTATCAGTCTGTGAAGTTTTTTGTCCAAATCCATCCAGTGGAAGGCTCAGAACAGGCTGTATGAGTCAAAGTTCTGCTCCGCGTACAACAAAGGGAGATCCGACTGGGACCCTAACCCCCACTAAAACTTTGCCAGGATCCAACTGAACCACCTCACATTGGTTTCATCCTAATTGGTGCAGAGGTGTCCAAACAAAACAAACAAACAGACCAATACATTTTATATATAATATAAGATTTAGCAAGTTTATTGTCACAGCATCTCAAAATAAATTGGATTATATAGCAAGGCATCCTACAGTTACAGATGGTAGAAATGATAAAAGTTTGGCTCAATGGAACATGCTGATTGGCTGTCTGACTTAATGCCAGCTGTTTAACTTACGGCCCATGATAGGTGCAATGTACCATGTTAAAATGCTTTCATTGTTCTGTATTCATGAATATTTGACCTCTGCATGGACCCTGACAATTCTTTGGATAGCTATCTGCTCCGAAGGTTTTGACCTTGTTTATGCTCACTTCAGTGAGTATTTCCCTATTTGCACAGCTCTCAATTTATATATCACCTTCTACTGGTTGGTTATCATTTCTGTTACTGTCTGTAGTACTGTAATGTAAGGATATACTAAATTGGAGATGTTACTCAGTAGTAAAGACAGTAGCTAGAAGGAGAACTAGTGTTGCATGGACACTGTTTGCAAGTATACATATTGGGATGCACTGTGCTTTGTAAAAGTGCAAGTGCTCACAATCTCACCGCTCGGCTATTGTCTGTACTACTCAGTAGTACAGACTGTAGCTGAGCGATGACCAATAGCAGGGAAGAGCAGGAAAGGAAGTGATGGAACACAGTTTCTGTGCTTGAAATAAGTGCTGAAACGGTGTACTGTAATGTTCCTATTCCACTCAAGTCCTGATGTTCACTTTATAGGATAGAAGAGATATAAGTGTTCAAATATATAAATAGGTATTGCTCAGTTATAGAAAGTAGCATACTGAAATGTAAAAGAATTAATAGAAGAGACATCTGAAAGGCAGGAGACAAAATTGTAACATAAAGCCTCATTCTTTAACGAAAAGGTGGTAGATACAGGGAATAATCTCTCATGAAATCAAAACAATGGGAGGTTTTATGGAGTCATACATTTAAACAATAAATAATTCATTGGAAACACTTACATGGGGCCGCTCCTAATTGCTGTCTAAACGTTGCAATACCAAACTAGGTTTCAAATCTGCAAAAAAATAAATATTGTTTTTATTAGCTGCGACAGTTAAATGATGTGTGTGATGTGTTGAGATGAATTTGAAGTTAGCTTTGAAGAGTACCTCAAGGCTTTCTATCCACACAAATACATCTTACAAATAAAATAGAAAATATACTATCTCAGAAGTGGCAGAAATCAGTCATTTTTCATTACGGCAATGTCCCTTGCTCCATCTAGACACACAATGTGCATATAAAACATTGTGTCTAAAAAGAACATTAAATAAAGCAAAATGATTCCACTGAAATAGCACCCTACTAGTCAAATTATAATGGAATTTTACCAATCAATAACTTTTTTAACAAAGCATTACTTTATCTTTACAATCAGCAACAACAACAACCACAAAAAACATCAACTATCCTCCATAGTCTTACAAGATCCAAAGTCCCTTACACTGACATTATGACAGAAAAGGATGACTTGACTTTACAAAACAATATGTTTTAAGGCATTGCACAGAAATGGCAGTACCTTTGTTTTGAAATTAGTTATCTGTGTAATTTCCCTTCAATAGCCAGTAAGAGTTGCATGTGTTAAATAGCAAGCTAAGGGTTTTCCTGAATTGGACATTTTGTTTTGTTGCAATGTAATTGATAAAAGCTATCTGATTTCTGGACGTTCATCTCTTCACTTTCACAGTTTGGGAGAACACAGGCAGGTGTTCGGAATACAAAACAAAAGGCCAATGATCAAGCATTCAGTAGTAATAGGTTTAATGCCATTTGTCAAGAACAAGCAATACGAAAATTAAATGCACAGAAAAAAACCCAAAAGAACTTGGACACTCACTGTTTTGACACAGGCTGCTGACAGAGTTTGTATCATGGTAAGGACAGCATTTTTTTTAATCCATGCAAAAGATTGTACAGTTTAATCCTTGCATAAACTATTGTAAAGCATGTTATGATTATGCTTGTGTTTGTTTTAGTGTAAGTATCTTTTGCATATTTTTAATTCACCATGACAGTTTTATCTATGTATTTTAGAGTTTATTTTCACCTGGGATTTGTGATGCATTTAACCAGAGGTCATTATAGTCATATTGAGACTTACATTTTAATGATCTCCTTCAAGTGTTTTTCAAAAGCAGGGATGTCGCTAAAGCTAACAGGTTTATCAGATGGGAAATCCAAAGCTTTATTAAGTTCACGCACCTTAATTAGTACCTTAAAGTCACCAATGTCATCTTTGTCTAGTAGTGCACAGAGACTGTCAGCCAGATGCAGAGTATTAGCAATGTTATTTAAAGCAAATAACACACATCTATGCCTTTGAATTATGAGGCTGTAAGGGACACTCCTGAAGTGTTTACCAGTAATGGCACCACCAACCTTGTTTCTAAACACCACGATTCCAAACTTTAAATGACTGCTAACAAGAATTTCGGCCTTGCTTTGCAACATACCTTTGAATTGATTTAAAAACCTACTGGTGTATAATGTGTCTTGGGAATAAATGAGCCAATATATAGGCTTGTGTTGCCCGCTGACTTCCAACCTTAACTGCACACAGGCAATATGGTTCACATCTACCAGATAACTATCAAGCTTGTTCTGTACAGCATCTAGTATGGCTTGTATAGCATTTACAAATGATGTGATTCAATCCAGGTTGACAAAATGAAAATGGTGGTGATACCTGACTATAGAGGAGTGTGTGTATAGGATCTCTTCAGTGACTGCGCCCTGTTCATTTTTCTGCCATTTTCCTGTTTCCCACAAAATCCACCCACATTGTCTGAGCACAATCATTGTTAAGCATTCCCTGTGGTTTCCTGTGATTGCGTTCTTAGCGCCCATTTGTCAGGCCCACCTTTAAGGTAGGCTTTGGATATGCCCTTTTCTAGTGTGGGTGGCATACACTATCTGGATTAGAAGTTATTAAAAAGTGTCTCTTTCTTTGATTAAATATATTGTTTTAACTTATTACTGATATTAAGGGTAATGTATGGCCCTTTTGAAGTTTAGAACGCTGACAGGTTTCCTATTATGGATTTAATCTGTCCCAAATTACTTACTATGTTTACATGTTACTTTCCAAACTTGCTTTGTCGGCATTGTATTTACTCAGCCTACATTTCTATCTATATTTATATTAGTCTTTTAGCATGTAGTACTTGCTACTGATTTAGAGGTAAGCATGATACAGCTAAGAAAGGTAAATAATCAACCAAACTAAGGAATGTAGATACTTAGTCAATAGAACTGCATTATGCTGATACATAGTGCTGACTACATGCATTCTGTTATTTTATTTAGAGTGTTATTTGTATCTTAAATGCAAACTAAAAATTGTAATGAGCAGAAATGCTGGAAATTGCTGCCATTGAGTATTCAATATTAAAAAACCTGGTAATTATTTGTGCAAAAGCATATACTGTAAATGCTATCACACTGCACAGTTAAATCAGTGTGCGACATGATAGGGTGAACAGTATGGTTTCACATTACCTGCAATTTGTTTTCTATTAAACCCATTGCAGAACTTGTTTTTTAATGTTTAGAAATATATAATGTTTTCCCCATTATATATAATTCATATACTTTTCAACAACTGTTATTTAATCAAAAAATGTAAGCTTAAATTGCAGTCTTATTTGATGACTATTTTATACAGGTTACCTCAATATACAATCTTTAGAGCAAAGACATTCTGTCTTTTTGCTTATTTTAAATACTGGAACTTTAATCATACAGTAAATGCAAACATACAGAACTATAATACAGTATAATACAGTACATATCCTTCCAGGTTTCAACTACAATATTCATGAATAATGAGACAATAGGGGATTATATTTTTTAAAATTCAGCACTGGCCAGTCATTCTGGTGTAAATAGACATTTTATAACATATTAAAACCATACACAAGATCCACTTTCTAAAAATACATTGGACATAGACAAACCAGCTTGTTCTTGTAGGGTGAACACAGTTAGACAGCACAAACACAGTTATTAATAGAGAACAGTCACTGTACAGATACATAAGTTCAGCCTATGCAGGAAGGTGAATGTGCCTTAAAACTCTATACAAACACTAACAGTAATAAAGCAATAAAAAGAGTTGTTGGAGGAGACACAATAATGTACTGAAATATGTATTTGTTTTAGCACTTAATAAAATATATTGTGAATGTGAGAATGGGCTTACTCTGTCACTCTGTATGCTTGATGATGCCCAAAATAACAATATTTATGTTTATTTAATTAAAAATGTAGCACCAAACAGCATTAATAACATTTAAATAATAAACCGCTACCAATCACACTACAGTGTGGCACAGCCAACACACAGCGTATAACGAAAACACCTCACCAGTATGGTAGTCACTCTTAGGGGGTGCTGTCCATCCATGCTTCTTCTGGGATGTAGACACTCTCCCATTTGAGGCAAACAGCAAGGTAGTGGTCCTTGGTCACTGACACTTCAGTTTTGGCAGACACATAGGACAAAGGCAATACTCCAGATACCTATTGTCCCTTTCCTGTTAGCTGGGGGAGAACTTAATCTAAATGCCATTCTGACTTCAGTTATCACTGTGTAGTGAATGACCCTTTTTTGTTTTAGGATGCTGTCTTTTAAAGGCAGAAATTACCTTCTACAATTATATTATATACTACTTAAATACTGCTGTAATATGCAATTCTCTTAATGTATATTGTTTTGTATATCGGAAATAGGAATGATCTCTTTATTGTATATCAATTATAAAGATGCTCTCTATTTTGTACAGAGATCAGTAGAATACTCTCTGCATTGTGTAAAATTCACTCAAATGCTCTATGTATTGTATGGCGCTCACTACGATGCTCTCTGTATTGTATGACATTCACTAAGATGTTCTCTGTATTGTATGGTGGTCACTAAAAAGATCTTTGTATTGTATGGTGGTCACTAAGATGCTCTCTGTCTTGTATGGCAGCCAGTTACATGCTCTCTGTATTGTATGACGGTCGCTTGAATAGTATCTGTATTGAATACTAGTCAGATAGAAATGTGTTGTATTGAGCTCATTGACATAAATATTTTTCATCTATTTTATTGGCTAGATAAAGCTACACTCACGTTAGACAAACCATTGCTGCATGGTTTTCATCATTCATAAACTTTATGTTGCAATACACTAATAGAAAGCTTGTGTTTGCCCCCCAGGCCAAAAAATGCCAGTCAGTCCTTAAATACCTTCTTCTTACTAATTGTTCCTTGTTGGCTGAACCTTCAAATGACAGCTGTAAAATGTTTTATTAATTGTTGGGAACAATGTAATGTTGTCTTTCTTAGGTTCATAAATGTGTTCTGGCTGTGACTCATACTTTCCCAAGTCAGTCGATAATTATTAATTTAGACTGTTCCTTTGTTTCTGATTGACTAAACAAGAACACCATTTACCTTGATTTTTTTGTTAGTTTCCTGCACAAGCCTGAAAAACCTGCTACTAACCACAAGTAACTGCCATGTATTATTTGATGTTATTGTTCTACATTTGTAGAATGTGTCTAGAGTTTTTAGCCATACAAGATCAATGAATCACATTAGCTAGACCAAAACATCACATTAACAGACCTTTTAAAATAAGGGCTCTGCTGAAAGTTGTATGTGCTGTACATGGGAACGATAATGGATAAGCAAAGACAAATGGAGAAATAACTGTCCATTTGCTGTAACTCATGATAATGCAACTCAATAACAGTAATGCATACATCAAGACTTATTCTGGCTGAAAAGAAGAGCATTGCGGGATGAGGGTAAACAGTATGTTGTGTATGGAGCTAATGGATAATATATTTGCTATAATGGATTGTGTTTATATCTTATTAATGAGACAATATCATCATTCTTGTTCATGTTGCCCTTAAAATGATGAATTATTTTGGCAATTTATTATTTTAATGTTTGATTATATGTTTCAAATGTTATTTTCTTTCAAATTATGTTGGTGGTTTTCATTAAAAATATGTAAATAATAATAAATATTATTATTATATACCTTACCAAAAAATATATTTGTCTGTAGCCCCCGTTCGGCTATTTGTGTAATGATCAGTGGGTGCAATCAAAACTCCTTCTCCCCCGATTGCTTGGATGCCACCGACGACTCCGAGCAGCTGAGTGGACAGGCCAGTATGATTACACGATGAGTGGCTCTCTGCACCTCATTGTGCAGGTAGCACAGTGCTCCTGTTCCGGTTATAGATGATGTTTTGTTTTTATTTTGGTTCTGACCTCTGGATTTGGATTCTGACCACTCAGTGGATCACTGCCTGTCCTGACCTTAGCATTTGACTATTTGAACTCTCATTGACTACTCTCTGGACCTCTGCTTGCCCTGATACTTGAATTAGACTCTGGCTATTCCCTAGAGACTGCCTACCTGACTACTGCACATACATAGGGCCTTCTTTCTGGCCTGTGTGAGTACCTGTATTTATTATTCATTCTCCAGTATTGTTTTGTTGGTGTATCCAATATATCTAGTGCCAGAGTCAGTCTTGAAATACTATCTACTATTATGTGCCTAAGACCCGGAATCAACCAAGTAAGCGTGAGCAATTATTGCTGTAAGGTAAAGGGTAAAGACAAAGACCATGAATAGCCTGGTGCTAGAAGTACACTCCAGGGGGTAAATGTATCAAGCTGCGATTTTGAAAATCCTGTGAGAGTTGAAACTCGCTAATGTATTAACCTAAGGCTTGATGTAAAATCACCAGAGATTATTTTTTTTAAAATATCGCTGGTTTACAACTCAAAGCAAAACGCTGTCCCGACTTTTTCCCCACTTTAGCTATACAAGTCTAGAAATGTATGAAGCTCTGATTTTGCTAACCTGACAGAGATTCAAATAAAAATGGCCATATACCGGCAGTTCCCAAAGTGTGCGCCGCGGCTCCATGGGTGCCGCGGTGCTGTCACTGGTGTGCCGCCGGCCAGCCCTAGAAAAAAGAAAGCAAACAGAAACTTACCAATCCGCGCGGTGCCGGGACCCAGCAGCCTCCTCACTCCCACAGCTGTCACTGAATATCGATGTCAGTGACAGCTGCGCGAGAGAGGAGGCTGCAGGGTCCTAGCGCCGCGCGGATTGGTAAGTTTCTGTGCTCTTTCTTTTTTTCTATAGCTTGCGCCTGGCGTGGGGCAGAGGAGGGCAGATGGCAGAGGAGGGGGACAGATGGCAGAGGAGGGGGACAGATGGCAGAGGAGGGGGACAGAGAGCAGAGGAGGAGGGCAGATGGCAGAGGAGGGGGACAGAGAGCAGAGGAGGAGGGCAGATGGCAGAGGAGTGGGACAGATGGCAGAGGAGGGGGACAGATGGCAGAGGAGGGGGACAGATGGCAGAGGAGGGGGACAGATGGCAGAGGAGGGGGACAGAGAGCAGAGGAGGAGGGCAGATGGCAGAAGAGGGGGACAGATGGCAGAGGAGGAGGACAGATGGCAGAGGAGGGGGACAGAGAGCAGAGGAGGAGGGCAGATGGCAGAGGAGGGGGACAGATGGCAGAGGAGGACGGATGGCAGAGGAGGAGGACAGAGAGCAGAGGAGGAGGGCAGATGGCAGAGGAGGGGGACAGATGGCAGAGGAGGAGGACAGAGGGCAGAGGAGGGGGACAGAGGGCAGAGGAGGGGGACCGATGGCAGAGGAGGAGGACAGAGAGCAGAGGAGGAGGGCAGATGGCAGAGGAGGGGGACAGAGAGCAGAGGAGGAGGGCAGATGGCAGAGGAGGGGGACAGATGGCAGAGGAGGGGGACAGATGGCAGAGGAGGAGGGCAGATGGCAGAGGAGGGTGACAGCGTGAGAGAGGGCAGAGGAGGGTGACAGCGTGAGAGAGGGCAGAGGAGAGTGACAGCGAGAGAGAGGGCAGAGGAGGGTGACAGCGTGAGAGAGGGCAGAGGAGGGTGACAGCGTGAGAGAGGGCAGAGGAGGGGACAGAGGGCAGAGGGGGCAACGTGAGAGAGGGCAGTGTGCCTGGATGCAGAGGGGGCAGTGTGCCTGGATGCAGAGGGGGCATTGTGCCTGGTTGCAGAGGGGGCAGTGTGTCTGGATGCAGAGGGGGCAGAGTGTCTGGATGCAGAGGGGCATTTTTGCATACAACTAAATAAGTATATCTGTTGTGACCTAAATACTTATTACAATTTTTTGACCCAACTACTTCTAAAACAGGACTGCTCAGTAATTATTTTGGAGGGGTGCCTTGAAAAAATTTGGAGACTCTAAGGGTGCTGCGAACTGCAAAAGTTTGGGAACCACTGCCATATACAACACGCTACTTTCTAGCTGTGAGATTAGCAAACACACAAACATATCAATGTTACACTGCAGAGCTATACAGCCGCAGGTCCCTGCGGCTATCAAAAGTTTAATGCGTTTGGTCTTCCTGCCCGAGCACTATTAACCCTAATGCTGCCAGCCTACTGCTAGTTGCACGAAGATCAGGGGAAAATTTGCGTGGGGTCCCCCCCTATTTTCACATAACCAGCACTATGGAAGCCAGCCCTATAGCAGGGGGACGCATGGCAGGGGTCCCCCTGCCATAATGACAAACCAACCTCAGGCTGTTCAGCGCTGGGCTGGATTCCCTAGGCAGTCGAGTCTGCAAACAAAACATGTGGGCCCACCCTCTAGGAATAACCATTCCAGTGCTGAAAGCACTAGCGCTCTTCCTACACCTGGACAGTAGGTGTAGGGTAATAACGGTGATGAAAGTGGTAAACAATCAAACAAACGTCATTTTTGTTTGTAAACTACAAGTCACAGCAAAACTGGACTGCCTTAAACAATCTGAGCATGCTGATGTCTGTAGAACTACAAGCACCAGCATACCCATGGCAACCAGGTCAAGCTGGCACTTGGAGAACCACAAGTGCCAACATGGCCTGACACCCATGCCTGGCTGCGACCTGTAGTTTTAAAACAAAAATGATAAAAAACCACAACACCCTTGAGAAATGTGATTTTCCTAAGCTGACGCCATCTTGTTGCCTTATAGCCATTTTGTTCTGTTATAGCTTAAATACAATTAGATGCACCTGTTTTGTAGGAGTAATTCATTATTTGCAAGGCTATGCTTATAACCTTGGACATACCAGACAGGAGATAAGCTAGCTCCCCCCTGTGGAGTTTTCCTGTCTGATAATGAGAGACTGTATTAACATCTGTGTGAAGGGAACATGAGTGGTTAAAACATTTTGGGGCGTAGTTTTCTGTAATAGGTGATTTTTGCTATATAGATAGGGACTTGTAACTAATAAAGCAGAGTTTACTGTACACTCAAACCATGCAGTGTATTTAATTCTCTCCAGCTGATGAGCTCATAACTGATAAACTGACACTTACAGGAGAACAATCTGATTTAGATTCGACAGCATTGGAGGTACCACCGAGACTGCTGACCTGAGCCAAGGACAGACAGAACTGGAGGTTGCCCTGGACACAGGACCCTGACTATAACCCGGGTGAGTAGTTTTCTACTCGTCAGGCTCCTATGTTTAGAGCTATCTCATGTCCGTCTAAGGTATCAGGCACGCAGATCTGTAAGTCTCAGGATTATACAGTTACTAACAATTTGTTTATTGTAATTGTATTGGTAATTAGATTTCTGAAAGATAAGTGAATTTTGAGTGCATGTGTGATACATTATCCCCAGAACTTTGTCAAGAAGTTTAGAAAGAGTTTTCAGACCTTCATCCCAGATACTGTCAGGCTATTCTGCACAGGGGCATTCAGTGTCTGGAGTCCAAAGAACCGGACATCCAGTGTCTGGAGTCCAAAGAACTGGACATCCAGTGTCTGGAGTCCAAAGAATCGGACATCCAGTGTAGGGAGTCCAAAGAATCGGACATCCACCCCAATGTGCCCACAGAAACTGGACCAGAGTCTCTATTGGGACTTAAAAGTACTGTCAATATAGGGGAATATAGACAGTAAGCAGATAGATGACAGTAACCCCCCCATAGAAATGATGCGCAGATTTCTAGGATGTGTGGGAAGTTGAAGGTCTGCAAGTAATTTTGTCAAGAAAGCGGGGATAGCCAAAGAAGGAATTGATATGTGCTAATGGAGAAACAAGGGTGTTGCAAGTGTTAATGTGACAAGAACAAAGGGGTATTGAGCCCAAATCCCAAGAGATAGTTTGAGGTGGCAAAGGAAAGTTCAGAGATCTAGAAAGTTGCAAAATATGTAGATAGGCTAAATGTATCACGAGCTAAATGATATAATGACTAAAACAATGAATCAAGTAGGTTGTGTACTAAAAATGTATGTTTGATGTTGCACAGCTTAAAGAGTGAGATGTGCCCCTCCCTTATTCTGTGTAAAAGATTTCAGTGTGTTGAGATAAGAAGCACGCTGTTTTTGTTATCTGGCAATGTATCTAACATTGATAAAAGGTTCTTCAAGTATGCTTCAATATTTCAAGAGGGAAAATATGTCCGGAGTGCTGATTGATAGTAACATGTTGAAGCTAATGTATATTTAGTCTAATGCTGGGATTTGTAGTTCCACAGCAGTAGGCTGGAAGATAGCAGTTAATTTTTCTTTTCTCTCCGTCTTACTGCGTGTGAGGGAGATCTGTGCTTGTCTGTCTTGACCGTTTTACAAGAGACATGTTTCAAGGTTGAAAATGTAATGCTTTTGAATAGATGCAAATGAAGTTTTAAAATCTTTGGTCCGTCACAAGACTGTAAATAATGTACATTATCACTATTATTACTAGTGTCAGAACAAAGTTGGCTGGGGTCCAACAAGCCGTTTCTGTATTTGAACAAAGTAATTTTGTTTCTGAAGTTGAGAAAAATAGCTTTCTCTTTAATGAAGTTGAAAATTGAGGGAGTGAGCTTTACATGCAGAGATATTACAAGCTGTTTTTATCTGTGTAAAATGGCGCTGATAAATGTTCTCAGAAATCAGGAGGGTTTTTTATGCCCATAAAGAAATGTTACGAGATAAAATGTCATCTGTGAGCGAGAATTGTGAATATATATTTGTACTTTAAAAATGGAAATCACAGAATCTGGAAATATGTGTGAATATTTGGTTTACAAAGAGATGATGAGAAAGGAGTGGCTTTAAACACTCGCCCAGGCCTTGTCACTTTGACATTCCCTGTTTGTGAGATTAGGGACTGCCCCTTTGAGGAAATCAGTTTTTCATTGCATGGAACGCATAGCGTCACAGTTAAGCTACAAAGAGAAACTTTTAAACAAGTGTCGTATTAGCAGCTGTTCAATGTGAATTAATAACAGTTACTGTAATTCCTAGTGAATAAATGTTAATCTCTATGCAAAAGCTTTTTTCTTCACAGAAGCTCTCCAGCTACAAAGCACCCTTTCCAGATTGCATTGATCCAACTTCCAATGAATGGAAGTTTGCAATATGTTTTAGTCTACAGCCACAACAAACATAAGTATAAACTAATGAAGGATTTAAAGAACGTAGATTCTGCTGAGTAATGATTACCTTGTTTTGGAAAGAGATATTAGAGTTTATGGGTTATTTGCATAGCACATGCATGAACTAGGTGGTTTTTCTGTAAGTCGTAGAAGGTGAGAAGATGTTTTTAAAGAGTAAAGGAGAAATGGACTAACATAGTTGAATATGAAATAGTGTTTAGGTTTATTTTTGGTTGTTTTTTTTTTTTTTAACCAAATTTTATATCAGATGGTTTGAAAGAAAGTAATGCAATGTAATGTCAAATTATGGTAGATAACAAAGGTTTTTATTCTTTTATCCTCATAATAGTTTTGTCAATCAGTGTTGTAAAGACATTCACTGCCCTTATTTACTGTGCTATAATCATCATATACTGTAAATACCTCTTTGTATCATGGATATGGTAATGCATTGATGGGAATTCAATGTTTGTACATAAATGAAAAAAAAGCCTTAAGTCTCTAAGAGCTATTTATTATCTGTGCTCCTGCAATAGCACTTCTGGATCATAGTAAGCCATTTATACTCTCCTCTGAGCAGAGCCAAATGTTTAACCAATTTTAAATTGAAGTAACTTCAGTGCAAGCACTGACTTTGCCAGATTATGACAAGCCTTTCACATTATTTTGTTATAAAGTAAGTGCACATGCACAAGGAGTACTGACACAGATACATGGTCGTAAGCTAAGGTCACTTGTATACTACTCTGCACAATTAGACCCAGTCATATGAGCAATGGCTACAGCGGCCATGGTGTTTGGAAAAGGTACAGATATTGTGCTAGGGCACCCAGTAACCCTAATGGTGCCACATGCAGTAATAGAAATTTTAAATCAAGCACAAACAAAACACTTCTCAGCAGCCAGACTAAGTAGCACTGCTAACTCCCTGTAACATTACACTTAAGTGATGCACAATGTTGAATCCTAGTGCCTTATTGCAGCAAGTTTCAAAAGATGGGAGAAGTACCTATATATATCGGGGTTCCCCTAGGAATTTGGGGGAATCCCATCCCAGTTTGAACAGGAAGAAAAAAATGCAAACACAAATTTTTTCTGAATATGATTGTGTAGAACTAATGAGACAAAGATCTTTGGTTTTATCTGACATAGATACACTGCTACCAAATGCAGACATCTTACGCTACCACATAGATGGTGTTTCTTATACAGGGTGTGCAGTAACCACACACACAGAAAGAGTGATTCAACAGAATCTACAGAGTCACATGTCAGCACAAGAAGCTGAATTAAATGCCCTGACACTTGCATGCATATATGCAAAAGGAAAAGAGTAAATATTTACACTGATTAAAGTTATGCATTTGTAATTGCGCATGATTATGGCCCTATATGGAAAAGTAGGAACCTTATGGGTTCAGCAAGCAAACCAGTCAATATGCTGAACATACCAGGGCACTGTTCACTGCATTCTAGCTGTCCTACAAACAGTGATGAAGGTGAAGACACACACAGAGATACTACCCCCAAAGCTAAGTGAAATAGACTGGTAGACCAGGCCGCATGAGAAGCCACCATAGCCCCAGTACCCCAAGGGGAGTCTATTTACATGATGACCCCCTGACCCCAAGGTTGACCGTACCACACTCCAACTTATGCAGAGACAAGCAACAGAGAATGAGAAAAAGACTTGGGCAAAACATGGAGCACTAGAAGTGCAAGGAGAGTGGTGTAAAGGTCAGCGTTTGTGTCTGCCAAAAGCCCTTTACCCCATTATGGCTAATATAGCGCATGGGAAAGTGCAATGGTTGCACTCACTAACAGGTTATGGATAGCACCAGGGTTAGCCCAAGCAGCACAGTCATTAGTGGTAGGATCCCTAAATCTGTGCACAGAATAACACTGGTAAGTCTGTCCCATGGAAAACCACACCCCAGACACAGAATCTCTATAAGAGGATACAGATAGACTTTATACAACTTCCCAAATGCTCGGGCTTTGAGAATGTGCTAGTCTGTGTCAACTTCTTTAATCACTGGCTGGAGACATGGCTGTATAGAAAAGCAAATGCTAAAGCAGTAGCCATGAAATTTACGAGTGAGGTAATCTGCAGATATGGGGTACCAGAGGTTATTGAAAGTGACAGAGGGACACACTTTACGAGGCAAGGATTCCAGGAACTGTTAAAAGACATGGGAATCATATCTGCCCTTCACACCCCTCACAGATCCCAAAGTTCGGGATGTGTGGAGCGCCTTAATGTTACTCTGCAATTGAAAATGCAGAATACAATGGCTGAAACATGTCTGCCATGGATCTCATGTTTACCTATCGCCCTGCACTGAGTAAGAAACACTGCTAGGAAAGACACAAGTTTAGCACCAAATCAGATACTGTTTGGCACAGCACACAGAACAGGCTGTTACTTTCCATAGCAACTTCAGCATGTACATGGTGATTTGTTGAACTATGTTGCTTTATTATAGAAACAACTAACTGAAATACATGGTCAAGTGATTTCTTCCATTCCAGGCCCTAATTTTGATGCAGGTACCCATAAACTGCAACCAGGGGACTGGGTGGTTGTGAAAAAGCACATCAGGAAGAGTCTTGAACCCAGATACGAGAGTCCTCTCCAGGTTTTATTGACGACTCCCATGGTAGTGGAAGTACAGGAAAATGACACCTGAATACACGCATCCCACTGCTAGATCTTCAGACAAGGGGAGTCTGAGTAAAATGTATTTTACAAGCTTTTTAAAGGTCCAAGGGAGACCAGAGAGTGGTGTTCATTGATATTAGCAGGAGGAATATTGATTGCACATTATGTTCCTTTGCTGTAGTCTGTAGATGTGTACTAGTCTAAAAAGGAAAGCTAGGTCTGGAAGAACCAGACTCATGCCAATAGTAATGTAGAGATCATTATACATAATGAGAAAAATTCTAATATGAAAGCTTAACCCAACCAAATAAGAAAAGAGCAACCCATGACTGTAGGGGTTTACACCCAATACAGAAGTGTATTTGTGAGTATTGTGGCCCAACACTTTATTATATTTACACAAGACAATAGGTTAATATTGGACTACCTGGCAGCTTAGTCTGGAGGGTACTGCCTGACCCTAAATATGTAAATTGAAGCCCAGGGTTACACCTTTTTAACTAGTGACGCAGATGATCCAGAGAAAATGTTTGATGAACACTTTCAAAAAATTAAAATATTAATTTTTAAAGGAGCACACTGGAGATGCTTATCTAGAAGGATAGTTTTCATGGCTATACCTGACCGATTGGTTCAAGGGTATAGGAGGATGGTTATCAGGTTTTATACCTGTTGTACTTCAAGGACTGTTACTAATCCTTATCATTATATATATATACTAATAAAATTGATGATGTGGCTTATTAGCAAGTGTATTAAAGCTAAGTGTTTCTCTTCCAGAAAAATTAAAGTTACCACATCTGTCTTAACCGCTGTACTGTACACCCCATCTAATGAGTGTGAACCTTGTGGAACTCTCAGTACTACTGCCAGTTGTGATCAGTGCAGAAACCAAGAACATTTTTCTTGGAATCCACATGGTCATTACTGAAGCCTATCCTTATGAAGATATACAGCACAATGGACAATCCTTCTATTGTGAAATAAGTAACATATAACACTTGCCGAGCGCACTGTGTATTTTCTCCCTCCCTTTCCTTTTTTCCTTCCCTAAAAAAATCCACAGTTAAAAGACAAAAAGGTAGTATAAGAGGCCCCAGAACCTCTTATGTTCACTGATATATGTGAAGATCTGACATCAGGACATGCAGTGGCTGCAAGACGGTTGTCGACTCATTGACTATCTATCAGCTAGAAGAGGGATCATGGATTTATTATTGATGGGGGATGGGTTGTTCTATGTATCCAGTTTTAGGCAATCCTATTCATATGTTCTGTTAGAAGGGTGTATGTGTATAAGTACCCATTAAAAGCGACAGCAAGAATGTGATCTCTGATAGGTAGTGTTAGGGCAAATAATGAATAAAAAGATGGTAAATGAGAAATGTGATTTTGCTAATCTGACGCCATCTTGTTGCCTTATAGCCATTTTGTTCTGTTATAGCTTAAATACAATTAGATGCACCTGTTTTGTAGGAGTATTTCATTATTTGCAAGGCTATGCTTATAACCTTGGACATACCAGACAGGAGATAAGCTACTCCCCCCTGTGGAGTTTTCCTGTCTGATAATGAGAGACTGTATTAACATCTGTGTGAAGGGAACATGAGTGGTTAAAACCTTTTGGGGTGTAGTTTTCTGTAATCCGTGATTTTTGCTATATAGATAGGGACTTATAACTAATAAAGCAGAGTTTATTGTACACTCAAACCATGCAGTGTATTTAATTCTCTCCAGCTGATGAGCTCATAACTGATAAACTGACACTTACAGGTAAACAATCTGATTTAGATTCGACACCCTTTTTTAAACAAATTTTTAGTAAAAATAATAAAACTCCAATATATACATAACACACCCTCTTTAATACCACATCTATTTATTAAAAATAATAAAACCCCATATACTCACCAATATGATGTCTTCTTCTTTTGTCAGCAGCTTTTAATCCAAAAATGCTTGTAAACCATGTCCACAAATATTTGTATTTCAAAATAAGGTCCATGAAGATGTCCCCAAAATATTTGTAATTCCAAAAGTCCATGCTTGAATAAAATCTACTGTTCTTCGGGTTTCATAGACCATCCATATTTGTAATTCCAAATGTCCATGCTTGTAATCAATCTTCGGGTCAGGGGATCCCCCATTTGTAAATCCATCTTAATTGAAGTCTTCTTTCTTTGGGTCAGGGGTACCCCTATTTTGTATATTCAAACCGGAACATGCTTGTTAAAAAAATAAATCCAGTAAACACACAACGGGAACTATGCTTGTACAGTGTACAAGAATATACATTCTCTGATCAATCATAGCGAAGATGTGCTTTATTTATTAGCTACTTACAGGCCTCCTGGCCTGTCAGTTGTCATAGGGCCCTGCAAGCAGCAGGAAAACTTTGTCAATGTGTTTTATTTTTATTCCATTTAAAGAAGAAAGAAAAGGACCTGTGGATGAATAATAGCTTGTTGAATGAGAGATCGGAGGAATATTTCTAAATATAGGATTGTTCACAGTGTGTGTGTATGTGTTTTTTTTTTTACAACACTTTTTTATGTGGCACTACAGGTCCTAACAGACTCTGGATGCTAATGCTTAACGGCACTTATACTTCAACAAGTTCCACCATGCCCTGGGGCTCGACTTTTTGTGGATGATTCCCCTAGAGAACTCGTATCTTAATGCGGATACATTTTTTTTGAGTTGCACATATTTAAAGATAACCGCAAATCAAAATAAACATGTAAATGGACTTTTTGCAGCACACATTTTAAGTCTGCATTTTTCACTCTCTACGAGTTGAAAATAGTAACGTTCAACTGGTCTGGTTATGAATGTGATGCTGACAGAAAGAAGTATCTGAGAGATTGTAATTTCCTGTACCATAATTACAGCTGTGCAAGGTTTAAGACGAAAAGTTGGAATCCGAGATTGTGAGAACACACTAATGTGAAAATGATATGTCAACAAGTGAGGAAATCCATGGTTATTATTAATATTTATTTATAGAGCGCCAGAGTACTCCATAGCGCTTAACAATTGGGAATAAACTCATTAATAAAATGAGACTGGATATTAACAAACAGACAAAGACATAAGAGGGCCCTGCATGTAAGCTTACAATCTACATGACAGCAGTAGTTTGATATATGAGGTTAAATGCCACATATTCCTTATTGGTCTGGCCAGATTGCAATCTTAAAAAGTGTATAGTGGGCTATATGATCCAGTGCAAAAGCAATGTATGTCTGAGTTCTGTGATTTATGTGAACTGCGTTGGGTAGTGGCAATTAGGTAAAATAGGATAATGGGTGGTAATCAGGTAGAGCAGCCTAGGAAGGTTATTAGTATAGTTCAGAAATTTGATCAGATTGCCTGAAGAAGTGAGTTTTCAGGGAACGCTTGAAGGTTTGGAGGCTAGAGGAAAGGCTTGTTGTGGCAGCAGGGCTATATCACAGAGTGGGGACCCCCCAAATAAGTCCTCTAACCAGGAATGGGAGCAGGTAATGAGTGTGGATAAGAGATGCAGATCTTGTGCAGAGTGGATTGGTTGAGTTAGGAGATATTATTGAAGGCTTTCCACAAGATGTTGGAGTGTGTCTGTGGAAATTTTTGCTCATTCATTCTGTAGAGCATTTGTGAGGTCAGGCACCGATGTTGGACGATAAGGACTGGCTCTGGAATCTCCGTTCCAGTTCATCCCAAAGGTGTTCAGTGGGGTTGAGGTCAGGACTCTGTGCAGGCCAGTCAAGTTCTTCAACACCAAACTCATCAAACCATGTCTTTATAGTCTTTGCTTTGTGCACTGGTGCATAGTCATGTTGGAGTAAAATAGGGCCTTCCCCAAACTGTTGCTACAGTTGAAAGCATAGCATTATACAAAATGACTTGGTATACTGTAGCATTATGATTGCCCTTCATTGGAGATGAGGGGCCAAGCCCAAACCCTGATAAACAGCCCTATACCATTATCCCTCCTTCACTAAACTTCACAGTTGGCATAATGCAGTCAGGCAGGTTACTTTCTCCCAGCATCCACCAAACCCAGACTCACCCATCTGACTGCCAAACAGAGGCGTGATTCGTCTCTCCACAGAACACATTTATACTGCTCCACAGTCCAGTGTTGGTGTGATTTACACCACTCCATCTGATGCTTGGCAATGGTCTTGCAGCTGCTCCGCCAAGGAAATCCAGTCCATTAAGCTCCCACCGCACAGTTTTTGTGCTTACATAAATGCGAGTGGAAGTTCGGAACTCTTCAGCTATGAAATTAGCAGAGCATTGATAACATTCACGCACCATGCGCCTTAGCAGTCGTTGACCCTGCTCTGTGATTTTGCGCGGTCTTCTGCTTCGCATGTGAGTTGCTGCTGTTCCTAAACGCTTCCACTTTCTAATAATATCACATAAAGTTGACCGTGGAATATCCAGCAGGGATGAAATTTCACAAATCATATTATTGCAAAGGTGGCATCCTATCACAGTACCACGCTTGAAGTCACTGAGCTGTTCAGAACGACCCATTTTGTATCACAAATGTCTGCAAATGGAGACTCCATGGCTAGGTGCTTAATTTTATACACTTCTGGCAATGGGTCTTACTGAAAAACCTCAATTCAATAATTAACAGATGTGGTCAAATACTTTTGTCCATATAGTGTACATTGATATGTAGAAAGGCAAGATACTATGTATATATTGAGACTATAAATATATACATCTATATCATTTATTTATCCAACAATGACCTGCCATTATTGACACCAGTTAAGACAGTGCACATCTACACCTGAGCCATCTGCATAATACCTGCACCATTATCTTCAAACCGGTATATGAAGGGATAACCGTTTGTCAACTTTGACACTCAGAAACCTGAGGTTGGAGAGCCCGAGTTACAGCTGGATGGTTGACCTTAGGGTAATACTAGCTGGGGTTATGTAGAACACACTAGCACAACATGGTTACAAATATTTTAAAACAGTTTAGTATTGAATGAAGTGCATTGTCTGACCTTTTCTATTATAATGTTTCAATTTATATGGCACACTATTCAACCAGTCTTGTAAATGCATTTGTGGTAGTGTTTTGAAGCTGTGCTCAACTTAGGGAATACTAAGTGGGCATAGCTGTGATTATGCAATTAGTGTCATTATATACATTTACCCTACTCATTTATTACAAAAGGCATTATCAAGTCATCTGCATATCCAAGAGGGATGGAAAATTAGACCTTTTCCCTCATCATAGCCAAGCAGCAATTCTTAATACCCAGCTCCTCCACTCTTATTAGATGTACAGATAAAATAAAAAAAAAAGTTTCAACAAATATTGAATTGCCAATAACCAGCTGGAACTTAGTGAGCAGACTGTTGCCTCTGTACTTCTTCCCACTGTACAAGGGTCTATGTGGTATTTCAACAAATCCAGGCCTGATAGCACAACCAGCTAATTACTGATAATAGTGATACCTACTGTTGTAATGTGACAAACTATTGAGGTTGCCAACGAAAAGTTACAGATAAAAAAACCAGCTCTGTCGCATAGGGACATTAATTACAGTAAACCATTAAACATAGATTAACTGTAAATGTTTTTTTGATATTGGAAATAGATGATCTTTAGTTCATATTACATAAACAACATAGACTTTGACGGAAGATAAGAACTACTTGGCCGATCTAGCCTGTCCATTTTTTAACCTATGGTAACCTCAAACCCTATTTGATCCTTAGTTCTTTGTAAAGATATCCTTATGTCTATCCCAAGCATGTTTAAATTGCTCTACAGTATTAGACTTTACCACCTCTGATAGGAGGCTATTCCTCTTATCCACTGCCCTTCATGTGAAGTCATTTTTCCTCAGATTTCCTCCAAACTTACTTCCCTCCAGTTTCAGTGCATGTCTCGTGTTCTAATACTTCTCTTGATCTGAACAATGATTCCCTCCTTGTTAAAAACCCTTGCTATATTCAAAAGTTTCTGTAATTTCCTCCCTTTGTTACGAGCGCGGCGGCTCTGGATACCGCCGCGACTCGCTCCCCGCTGTCATCCGGCGTCCCGGCCGTCGTCATGACGACCAGGACGTCACTTCCGCCTTACCCCGACCATTGCCAGGGCAATGTCCAGGACGCTTTGAGAGGCAGCGCCGCGTCCCGGCATTCAGGGAAGCCGGGCGCGCGCGCTAATCAATACTTTAGCCAGGTGCCTAAATGAAGTTCCTGCCCCCAGTCCCTTTCTATTGGCTGGGGCACATTTTTAAGGCAGGGAGAGGCAATCCTCCCCTGCCGGTTATAGTTCCTGCTTGCATACTAAGCCTGCTGTGTACCTTTGCTCCCTGTGTATCTTTTGGATTCTGATTACTGTTGCCGACCCTTGCTTGTTTACTGACTTTGTTTGTTTGCCTGTGCCCATTGACCTTTGCCTGGACTCCTACGCTGCTGATTTGCCTGTGACCTCTGACCCCGGTTTTGTGTACTGGATATTCTGTCTGCTGCCGGCCTCAACCCTTGCCTGGACCTCACTCTGCCATTGCTCCTACCCTCTATCGCTGGGTTCCCCTCAGTCAGCGCACAATTCCCGACCCTCGGCTGTCTGCGGCCAAGCCTGTCCCCACCACTAGGGGCTCCAGCGAAAACCAGACTTCTGAGCAGACTCCGGGTTTTGTGTTGGGGTTCCTGACACCCTTTCCCTTCTTTGCTTCAAACTGTACATATTTAGATCTTTTAGTCTTTCTGGGTAAGACTGTGCACCTTCTTTGCACAGTCTCTAATGTATTTATATCCTTCTGGAGATATGACCTCCAGAAATGAACACAGTATTCTAGATGAGGCTGTACCAATGACCTATACAGTGGCATTATTATTTCTTTATTTCTTCTACTGATCCCTCTCCATTTGCAACCAAGCATCTGACTTGTCTTTCTAATTGCTTTGTTACAGTTCTTACCTGCCTGTAAGTCACCTGAAATAGTGAGTCCTAGATCCCTTTCCTCCACAGTAGTTTCCATTATAGTGCCGTTAAAATTATATTTAGGCTTTGTGTTTTTGAGACCCAAGTGCATGCTTTTTGCATTTTGTTGGCATTAAACTGTAGTTGCCACACTCTTAACTATTCCTCTAGTCTACATAGATCATTATTTTTTTGTTCTGGTGTGTCTACCCTGCATATCTTTGTGTCACTTGCACAATGGCATACTTTCTCTTCAATACCATTTGCAATGTCAGCAATAAAGGTATTAAAGAGCACTGGTCCAAACACAGATCCTTGGGGTACTCCACTTTTAACCTTTCCCTCCTGTGAATGCACTTCATTTACTCCAACTCTCTGGTTTCTATCCTGCAGCTAAGATCTTATCCACTCAACCATCTTAGAGTCCAATCCTAGGCTTTCAAGTTTATTTAACAGTCTGTAATGTGGGACAGTGTCAAAAGCCTTACTAAAGTCTAGATAAGCTACATCTATGGCTCACCCTTGATCTATTACTTTAGTCACCCAGTCAAAAAGGTCAAAAAGATTTGTTTGACATGATCTCCCCCCCAGTAAATCCATGCTGTTTAGGACCCTGTAAATATATGTTCATGTTCTTTTTCTCTGAAAATTGCAAAAGTTGATCAATATTAGATTCACAGTTAAATGCGCAGTGCAGTTTTTGCCTAAAGGTAATGATTTTTTTTTTAAAAAAGGGGGTTGTCAAATAGGATATAGACAGGCAATTGTTAGTTATGACTTTGCTTAAATGCTATAATGCTGTGAATGTGTAAAATGCAACTTATTGGCATCTCACACCAGCATCTTTAGACATTGAGAGTTGTGTAGAATTGTAAAGCGCTACGGAATTTGCTGGCGCTATATAAATAAATGATGATTATGATGATGCATGAGCTTCCACATTCAGGCATACTTGCGAACAGCAAATCATTGCTTTGCCTGAGTTTTCACGTTGCAGAACTTTGTAACGGATTCTAGATATATTCATTACATACAGTATCCCTGCTGCCAAAACTGTTAAAGCTTATGCCACTCAAATCATTCACCTGTGTCGCATTTATACAACACCTACTGTCTTTCTGAATGCCCTACTACCCATTACAACACATTTCATGTAACTAATTTGTTTTACGTTGTGATTGATCCCCGAATCAATACCACTGTCAGTCAAGATGTTCTGTAATGTTTAAAAGGCATACCCATATCTAAAATATTTTGCTATTTTATTCAACTTTAAAAGACAGGAGACATGAAGACATCCAACAATGTTGAAACTTAGGTAACATCAACAGGTTGTGTAATATAATGATGTAATCCAAATTTCAGCGATTATTTTATGGGCAATTTATTATTCCTGTTTTTAATTTGTTTTTTCACATGGAAAATGGAAAAAAAATATGTTAAATATATAAATATACCATGAAAATGGAAAAACTCCATATAAATTTGTGTTTACCTGTTTTTTATTTTAAATAAATATTGTAACAATCATATAAGAGATTAACCAGTCCTCAAGTAAGGATTTGGCACAATGTGAGGACCAGGACTATTAATATAGGACAAATCCCCGTGGACTCAATTTCGTCCCAAGGTTAATAAAGGGCTAAATAACTAAAACTAATTTTTTGTCTGAATGTGGAAATATTGTTGATGGTTCTTTTGCATGTTTAAAGTATTTATGTTTAAGCATTGTATTGGGAATAGCTTCCAGCAACCAGGATAGAAAAAGGCAATTTATCCAAGAATGGGTTAAAATCACTTGCCTAAACTGGCGCTTTCTCAGGTAATAAGTCATTGTCTTCAATACTTGTCCTAACAGTCCAATTTACAGAAAGAGTAGAGCCCAATACAGACAGGGTGGGCATGGAACGACGGTCTGGGAGATCTGTGATAAGGACTTACAAATAGCATTCCTTACCTAGGAGACTAGGCATGGGAAACTAGTATGTGTCCTAGTTTTACAACACTGGCTTGGGGTAAAGACAAAAGTCTTCTGCATAGTCCAGGCTGAGGAATTTTGTCAGACCAGTGTTTACCGTGGGCTACAGAGAGGCAAATCAGTGTCTGGTGCTAGGTCAGGCTTGCTGAGGGAGCCTGTCAAAAGTAAGTAGGCGCATGGGCTTGGCTGCTGCTTGGTCCGCAGGTACATTTTACCTGGTGTTTTGTGTACTGAAGTTAGTTCAATATATTTTTTTTAGTGAGATGGACAGACTATAGCAATCTAAATTTTCTGTCTGAGATGTGAGTTTTATCCATGTTAAGGCACCAAGGTTTCCTACTTCCTAGTCCTTAGCGAGGGGGCTTCTGGGCTCTAAGTTTTAAACAAGAACCCAGGATCATCCTTCTCTAGGGGTATTGTCACAGTTGTTTAGATTAAATAGAGACAATTCTGAAGTACACAGAGTTACTGCTACCCTGTGCATTAATTTCCTGCTAACACCCTGGCCTTTATGGATTATTACTTAAATAACTAATAAAATATAAAATAAAAGTAATAAAAGCCAGCACTTGAATCCCTAATTGAACACAAATCATAGTGCCAGTTATACTGAAGCACTGCTTGCCATTTGTTTTAATGGAATCAACAAATACTCAGAAACTCTACTCAAGTAACTGATGTTTTTCAAATGGAGTAAACTGTAGTATGTAACATATGTTGCATGTCCAAAATCATTAAGTGTCACCCACTTAACTTTATAACAGATACTTTTGTCCTACGATGTTAAAAACAATATTCCCATTTGGGTTTTCAGATTCAAGATTTTTGATGATATTAACAACTGGGGACCAAATGTTTTGGTTACAAACTTTAAGACACAGTTCACAGTATTTCATGTGCCTTTAATGCTAATACAGAATGTCCTATGAGACATTTACATTTCTTCTGACAGTATTAGCACTAGAAAATCAATGAATGATCTCCACATTGCGAGCAAGGCCTTCAAACTGAAAATCACCTTGATTGAGTGACCCTTGGTTTTACCTTTTGTTCTACTTCCTGGCAGGCACAGATCACATTATATTTTTTCCTTAGTTCCCTTGCATACTTAAAAACAGCACAAGAATGCATAATGAAATCAACAGTTACAGCAAATAAATTCAAAGCAAGGTTCCCATAAAATAAAAGGATTAAAGTCTGAATTCACATCCCTTACATATTTACATTATTTCACTGATGCTACAAACAACATCAGGTAATATTTTAAAATATTAATTGAGTAAACTTCATAAGATTACTGCAATAAATACAACATTGCAGCTTTCAACTACTCCCATTTCTGCTAAATTGGTACGTTGCACCAAACCATTTGCTTTGTCTGCGAAATTAAATTGAACAGTCACTGCAGGATCACCATGTATTACAGGTGACTTTACTAATTCAACTAACGCAATAATGTGCTGTCAGTGGCATATAATTCAGATCGGTAGTGCACACTTCTTATGGCATAGCCGGCGGTTCCCAAACTGTGCGCTGCGGCTCCCAGGGGTGCCGCGGCGCTGTCTCAGGGGTGCCGCGGGCTAGCCATAAAAAAAACCAAACAAACAGAAACATTTACCAATCCGCCGGGCGCCGGGACACAGCATCCTCCTCTCTCACGCAGCTGTCATATCAGTGACAGGCTGCGTGAGAGAGGAGGATGCTGGGTGCTGGCGCCCGGCGGATTGGTAATTGCTTCTGTTTGTTTGTTTTATGGCTGGCGCGCGGCAGAGAGGGCAGAGGAGAGTGACAGGAGGGGGACAGAGGAGAGTGAAAGCGTGACAGGAGGGGGATAAAGGAGAGTGACAGCGTGACAGGAGGGGGACAGAGGAGAGTGAAAGCGTGACAGGAGGGGGATAAAGGAGAGTGACAGCGTGACAGGAGGGGGACAGAGGAGAGTGACAGCGTGACAGGAGGGGGACAGAGGAGAGTGACAGCGTGACAGGAGGGGGACAGAGGAGAGTGACAGCTGGGGGACAGAGGAGAGTGATAGCGTGACAGGAGGGGGACAGGAGAGGGATAGCGTGACAGGAGGGGGACAGAGGAGAGTGGCAGCATGACAGGAGGGGGACAGAGGAGAGGGACAGCGTGACAGGAGGGGGACAGAGGAGAGTGACAGCTGGGGGACAGAGGAGAGTGACAGCATGACAGGAGGGGGACAGAGGAGAGTGACAGCGTGACAGGAGGGGGACAGAGGAGAGTGACAGCGTGACAGGAGGGGGACAGCGTGGCAGAGGAGCTGGGACAGTGTGACAGAGGGCAGAGGAGGGGGACAGAGGGCAGATGAGCTGGGACAGCTTGACAGAGGGCAGAGGAGCTGGACCAGCGTGACAGAGGGCAGAGGAGGGGGACAACGTGACAGAGGGCAGAGGAGGGGGACAGCCTGGCAGATGAGCTGGGACAGCGTGACAGAGGGCAGAGGAGGGGGACAGTGGGCAGAGGAGGAGGACAGCGTGAGAGGGGCAGTGGAGGGGGACAGCGTAACAGGAGGGAGACAGCGTGACAGAGGGCAGAGGAGGGGGGGCATCGTGACAGAGGGCAGAGGAGGGGGGACAGCGTGAGAGAGGGCAGAGGAGGGGGAAAGCATGAGAGGGGGCAGTGTGAGAGAGGGCAGAGTGTCTGGATGCAGAGGGGGCATTTTTGCATACAACTAAATAAGCATTTCTGTCCTGACCTAAATACTTATTACAATTTTTTGACCCAACTACTTCTAAAACAGGACTGCTTGGTAATTATTTTGGAGGGGTGCCTTAAAAAAATTATGGAGACTATAAGGGTGCCGCGAACTGCAAAAGTTTGGGAACCACTGGCATAGGCAAATGATGCCTAAGCCCATGACTCTAACAAATTGACGCCCCATATCTTTGTCTCCTGATCCAAGTGTGGAGCAGTGGCAGGATATTTGTGAAGGGCCTCTGTGCCTTTAAATTAATATGCTCGTCTCTAATTCTGCTTGCTGTTTTGCTCTTGATTAGTGGAATTGTTACTGCTACATGTACAGATGAGTTACTTCTGTCCACTTATATCTTCCACTGTGAAATCGTTGTTCTCTTGTGCAAACAAGTCTCAGTGGTCTAAGATTTTCTAAACATTTTGCACAGAATGGCCTGGTGTAATGTGTTAAGCCAGAGATATTGTTTCCACACCAGAGCTGGATGTTGTTAAAAAAAAAATATGAAAACAGGTGCCATGTTGCTTCAAAAATTTATTAGATCCAAACAAGAACTGTGGAAGAAAAGTGTAAATTGAAATGATAAATGTATCTTAAGCAGGAAAGAAAGGGGTGTTGCCAAGGTATTGGAATCTTGGAGTGAGCCCCTGGGGAGAATAGGCTGACATGCAATAAATCAGATTTATTAGACCCTACATGGATATGCATAAAAAAATAACAACTAATACATTAACTAATCACAGCTCTCACTAAAAATGGGGGCAAACAATTTTATCTATAAAAAATAGTTACGGCACTCTGCATAATATATACACACTATAGCACTATATGATTGAAAAAAGAACAATTGTCAGCATTTAATCTTGCTCGTGCAAATTTGAATATGTATGTGTCTGGATCCCTTACTGTGGCTCATTGTAAATGTACTGATTTCTATATTGAAAATGTATTGATTTCTGAGATAGTAAGCCATGTTGAAGGAAATTTGTTTTTTGTAACATTTATAAAGGAAGACCCTTGCCAATTAAGCCGTTTCATCATAGAGTGACCAGTACATCTTTATAGCCTAAATGCACAGCAAGGGATTGTAATCTTGTGTATCCTGGTTCTTAGAGAGAACCATTTCAATAATGTAACTGAAAGTAATTTGGGAAATCACAAATTCATTTCAATTTTGTCAAGTTTAAATTGCGCTAAATTGAAGTTTAGAGAAATTATTACATGCTGATGCTAAACATTGAATGCAATATCTTATATGTTGTGGTGCCAGGAATAGGCAGGGGACGGGTGTACCTCCTCCTGATATGTGTGTCAGAAACAGTATATAAAAATCTGTGTTTTGTATTTCAGCTGTATATATCATTTCTACTTCTGGATGATCACTAGTTACTTCAACGAGAGTGTAAAGGTCCTTATAAGGACTATTGAGCAATAAACATCACTGCTTGAAGAATCTGCCTGATGCCTTTTGCCTTCTGTAGTCTCCGACCAACAGACAAAAGCTTACAGTCTAATCAGTTCCACGGCTGTCCTGTGTTGAACCCAGCATCTCTGTTTTCAATGCTCTGTTCACTACCCAGTAGTCCTGAACTATAGTAAGTGGTCAGGAGGTACCAGCCAGCCCACAGCAAAGGAGCGCTGTAGCAGCTATATCAGATACCCAGAAGTAAGCAGTTCCAGATGCAGGTGAAGAATCACATGATTGCAGTCTCCTATGTGTTCACAGAGGTGTACTCCTTGCCCTTAATTTTGATTGACCATTCATTGCTTAAAAAGCAGGATAGGCTTAGTCTTGCTGCTGGTTATAGTGTCTTTTGAATTGCAATTGCTGTGCCTGCTTTGAATCTGCATTCTGCTTTATGATCACCTGCTATCTGGACTATTCTCGCTTGCTGCCTGCACTTGACCCATTTGACTCTGATACCTAGACTACCCTTGTTCGCTGCCAGCCCCTGACACTCTGGTTTAAATTTTGACTCTCCCTGTCTGCTTTTGACCATTTTGACCCTTGACCTGCTGCACGCATTCACCCATGAGTAGCACTCCAGCCTCCAAATCCTCGCTACCCGTTTCTTGATATAGCCTTTTACTATTCTTACTGAAAGTCCCGGGAGCATCCGAGTACCTGTGAGAATATTTATCTCTCTGGGAAAGGCGGCTGTTATTGATGAAGACCTCTAATACAGTATCTGTTCTAAAATCTTATAGAGGATTCAGGGAAGCCCTAACGCACCAAGGATAAAATCACTGCTGTAAAAAAAAAATATATTGCTGCACATCTGAAGTACGCTAGTGATACTGGCAAATTGCTCTGGACAGATGAAACAAAAATTTTGTTGCTTGGAGTAGCGCACAACAGTATGTGTGTGTCACTCACCGGACTGTGAGTGCCATTTCCCGTGTGTTCAGGAACCGTGGCCGTCCGCCATCCTGAGGGTCTGCGCATGTGCAGCCCTTATCAAGCCTTCAATACCTGTTGCTTTTAATTGATTGGATGATCAGGCAACCCTCCCTATTTAAACCACCTGTGATCATTACCTGGTTGCCTGATCTTGGAGTCTCATTCCCCATGAGCCTCTGAAGGTGTTCCTGTGTTCCTCGTGTATTCAGCTTCTGCTGGTTCCTGTTTACTGCTATTGTGGCTTCCAGACCACTTCAACTCTCCTGTGTTCATCGTGCCTGCACTCAGCTGATTCCTATCTGCTGCCTCCATTATTATTACAGAGCTCCTGTTCGTTTCAACTCTCCTGTGTTCATCGTGCCTGCACTCAGCTGATTTCTATCCGCTGCCTCCGTTACTACTTCAGAGTTCCTGATAGTCTCAACTCTCCTGTGTTTATCGTGTCAGCTCTCCGCTGCCTCCGTTACTACTACAGGGTTCCAGGCCGCCTCTACTCTCCCGTGTTCAGCGTGCCTTCTCTCCGCTGCCTCCACCACTACTACTGGATACCAGACAGCCTCAACTCTCCTGTGTTCATCATGTTTCCAGTTTCACTTACTACTGCTTCCTGAGTATTGCTTCGTTGATTCTGGATTACCTGCCGTGCGCTGCACCAACCTGATTACCGCTTCCACCCTCCAGTGGTCTCTCCTCCTGCCGGCCTTCAGCCGTTCAGGTATCCCTGCACGTCGCTCTGACAGCCTGCTCTCCTGAACCGCGGTATGCATACTTTCCATTGACTTTGCTTTTGTATTGCATATCCATCTGGACTGAGTTGTGTTCTTCTCCGGAGCCTCCTATCCACTGAAGCTATTGTTACCATTGACTTTGTTTCCTATTGCCTGGATTGCTATTGTGACTTTGTATACTTCAAGCAGCGCTTGTCAGTTATTGTTGTATTGTGGATATCATCGTGGGATCAAGTTCTGTGTGCCCCATGTATACTCTGCTTTACATTCATCTCCTCGTGCCCCTCCTCACATATATATAGCAGTGGTACAACTTGCTGACGTAGACCACTGAATCCTGTTCCCTGTGACACCAGTTTCAAGTATCCTCTCACATAGCAGTGGTACAACTTGCTACACGCAGACCACTGACTCTCACTACCTCCTCGCTACTCCTGGACATTCCTCCTCACTATAGCAGTGGTACAACTTGCTATACTCAGACCACTGACTCTCCTCACGTTTCCTTGTCCATCTGGTTCCTCGTGTACATTCATCTACTCATTACCAGTTGCTGCTAGTCATAGACTTTCCTTGAGCATTCTCTCACCATCTGCTGTTTCTCCTGTTCCGTTGTCACCCTGCTACCAGAGAACCATAGTACCAGCTATATTACTCTGGTAAGTCCATCATCTGGTGATATCCTGGGCAAAGACTCCTAGTGCCCGTGACAGTGTGAACAAAAAAGAAATAGCACACCAACATGAAAACCTCATCCCAAATGTAGGGTCGCAAGTGTCCTTTGTGCTTGAAGCTTAATTGGGTGTTCCTGCATTCACTGGCATATAGTCAGTTTCTGGGCATGTGCAGAGTGATTTTACGGGAAATATGGCACATATCGGCATTTATGTTCCTGGGGAGGAGGTGAGTTGCCTCCTGAGACACTATGCTGTGGTGAGCAATAATATGTTGACTGTGTGTTTGTACACAATGTCCAACACCTGAGAGAGGGTCTTGTTAAATGTATTAACTAGTAGCCAGACGGCTAGGATTATGTTTATGTTTTGTTTAGTTTGCAAGCTGGTGAATAAACTAGCTGTGGTTGTTAACCTGAAATCTCTGGACTTGTATTTCATAGACAAAAAACCTTATGGTTTAACATGTCCGATTAAGGTTCCTTACACACCATCTAAAATTTAAAAACACTTTTGAAACTCTTCCACTCAAACTCCAAAAAGCAATGAAATTACAATGATTAAGGCAGGAACCTTAGTGGACTAGTTACTTGAGCAATACAGACATGGTTTGCCATCACATCCTGTGGTTAGCTGCAGATTCAGCACTATCATGGAGTGAGATTGCTGTCACTCACAAAATGGTGGAGCTGCTAATTCACAGATTTGTATGTTCACTGGAATACACACATGCAGTACTATTACCAGGGCCGGTGCAAGGTTGCCCAGCACCCTAGGCAAAGCTTAAGCTTGCTGCCCCCCCCCCCCCCCCAATAAAAAAAATTCTAATTTCCCAGCCACTAACACACTTAAAAATAATAACTCTTACCTCCTCTTGGCTGGCTACAATGCAGTCCAGATGTCTGATGCAGCACTGATGTCTGATGCAGAATGCTGTCCAGGCTTCACTGCTGCCCAGGAGCAAACACAGGATATCTAGACGGGAGGCTCCAAATGCTAGACTTCAGAACAAAACAAATGAAAGAAAAGAAAACATGACATCACTCACCTGTTACACACTGACATGTACCCCGCTGCCCACCAACTTCACTCACACATGCCCATCTGCCCACTAGCTGTTCTCACATATGTCACCCCTTGCCCATCAGCTTGTGTCACATATGCCAGCCGCATAGGCGACACCAGCTTTACTCATATGCCCCCCTGCCCACTACTTGGCTTTTTTTTTTAGTATTTGGCCACTACTTGGCTCTCTTCTGTTGCTGTCTATTAATGTATTCTGTAGATGATATATTAAACATACTAATACATGCAAATAAATAGAGAAAGGTAATCTAAATGACAGATAATCCAGAGCGTTCTATTTTATTTGCATTTGTTAAAGTATTCTGCAGATGTAAAATTAATTATACTAATAGAGGGCAACAAAGTAGAGCCAAATAGAGGGAAAATACTAATACACATAAATGGTTCCTTAACTATCCTAGAGTAGCCCCAGCAAGGTGAATTAAAGCTGTGCTTCATTATGCATAGCTGCATTTTGTCATGACACTATTTTAGTACAAGACCCCAGAGTCTCTAACTCAAGGACATTTCTAAGTGTAATCCCCCGTCTCCCTATTTTCTCCAGCCTCCTCCTCCACCCCCCAATTTTCTGTAGCATCCATTCTCCCCCCTTTCTGTAGCCTCCATTCTCCCCCCTTTGTATAGCCTCCATTCTCACCCCCTTTGTATAGCCTCCATTCCCCCCCATTCTGTAGCCTCCATTCTCCCCCCCTTTGTATAGCCTCCATTCTCCCCCCCCCTTAGTATAGCCTCCATTCCCCCTCCTTACTGTAGCTTCCATTCCCCCTCCTTACTGTAGCTTCCATTCCCCCCTCTTTCTGTAGCCTCCATTCTTCCCCTTTGTATAGCCTCCATTCTCCCCCCTTTGTATAGCCTCCATTTTCCCCCCTTTGTATAGCCTCCATTCTCCCCCCTTTTTATAGCCTCCATTCTCCCCCTTTGTATAGCCTCCATTCTCCCCCTTTGTATAGCCTCCATTCTCCCCCCTTTGTATAGCCTCCATTCTCCCTCCTTACTGTAGCTTCCATTCCCCCCTCTTTCTGTAGCTTCCGTTCTCCCCCCTATGTATAGCATCCGTCCCCCGTCCCCTCCTGTTATCTGTAGCCTCTTCTTTCCTGTACTCACCTTAACTTCTTCATTTTCCTTTCTTTCTCTTCTTCCTCGCTTCTGTCTTCTTTCTCTGTCGGCTCCTCTTCGCTGGCAGCGTCGTGCGTCGTGACGTCACGACGCTGCCAGGTGCGGGTAAATTTTAAAATGCGGTGCTGCTACAGTGCAGCACCGCATTATAGCGAGCGAGCGGGCGGTAGTATTTATTTAATTATCACTGGGTCCCCCACTTCAGTGCCGCCCTCCAGAGCCCGGCGCCCTAGGCAACTGCCTAACATTGCCTAATGGGAGCGCCGGGCCTGACTATTACATTTTCTTAGTTTAGCTTTATCGTAGTGTGATCAATTTTATGTGTTGCTCAAAATTACAATGCATAAATCACTTGCTTCCAGCTGTACATCATACCTTTATATGTATATGTAATTATACAACATATAAATATATACTGTATATTGATTATAGTTTTCTATTAGTGACTTGTGCACGAATAATTGTTTTAGCGGAATTTCAAAATGACCATGTTTTGTTTTCAAGTAGCTCACATTTAAGTCATATAAAAATAACTGTCTATTTATATAATTTGTTGGTACATAAATAAAATAAAGCGTTTTATAATTCACTTTAAGTGTAACAATGCAGAGTTGACAGGTAGCTTTAACACAGGCTAATTAAGTGATAATTGATTCAAATTTTACACCTGAGATTAAAGTAGAACATTATTCTTCCCTGCTTTGTAAAACATCCCATCTCCCAATAACATCAGCAGCTTTGGCAGATAAGAATTGTTCAATAAATAATTATATAAAGAATTCAAAGAAGAGACACATTCGGCGTATTGGATGCACTGTATTGACTATGTGCAGTCTAAATTTTGTCAAGTGTTTTCCACTTATATAGTAACCTTTCATTTAACTAATTGAACACTTTATTTAACATACTCCTACGTGTTTCATTAGCACAATTAAATCAAATTAGTGTCTTATACTGCCTGGGAAACAACTCATGTATTCTGTGGGATAACTTCCATTAATAACTAATGTTTTTTTTTTGCATAAAAACACATATGGGGGTAAATATATCAAGCTGTGGGTTTGAAAAAGTGGAGCTGTTTCCTATAGCAACCAATCAGATTCTAGCCGTCATTTTGTAGAATGTACTAAATAAATTATATCTAGAATCTGATTGGTTGCTATAAGTAACATCTCCACTATCTCAAACCCGCAGCTTGATAAATTTACCTCATTGTAGCTTTCAGTTTATAGTTTGTATTTTAGTTTAACATAATATCTCATTTAAAACCATAGAAATTTGGGGGAATAATATAACTCATTTTCCAATTATACCTGTCCATTTGTTTTCAGTCATCAACTTTTATTTGTTCCATTAATTACATTTATTTTACATAGTTGTAGTGGAGGCTGTATACATTGAGGTCTGTGCTGTAATGCCAATACGAGGGAAAGCGCAACTTTTCTTCCATATTTGCCTCCTCATGGCAGCTTGGCACGGCAGCTGGGTGTGTCTGGAGGAGGAGTCTTGGCAGAGCTAGGACTCACTCACATAGTAATGGGATTAATATGTGCTGCTCTCTTCCATCCTCTGTACTCCAAAATCCTCAGCCACCTCTGATGTGACAGAGGACAGCTCTGCTACACTTTTGAGCAGAGCTGCTTTTTATGTAGTAAATAAATATGTTAAGGAGCTCATCGTTTTCATACCATCCGCTGTACTCACTACAGGTCACTAATTGCTTGTTTGAATTTAAGACTGCCCAGACACCAATAAACACAAATAAACAATTTAATAAAAAATCTTCCGGCACACAAAACTGCTACCTATAATAAAGACAGGCCACATACCCCATAGCTCTTGTGATTACTATAAGCTATAAATGAGCAAAACAGAGCAGTATTTTTAGGAGGAGAAAAAGAAAAAAGTTTATTTGCTTGAAAAAGATGGTACTAAAGTGTTCGGAGGTAGGGCTTAGATGTGAAGATAACACTTTTTCACCCATGTCTGGAGATATGTCTACCTCCCTGCATATCAAACGCATCAAGATGCAAAGTCAAGATGTTCTGAAGTGTGCATTGGGTGTGCTTTAATATAGTTGACCTCCAGAATATTGTAGGGGTTATTTTAATGGAGACAACCAACTTGTTGACTAATCCCTCAGTGTGTGGCCAGAGTGTCTGCTCTCACATGCTGTAGGCACTGTTGGATTATGTTTAGGCCTGCAGAAATTAAAATAATGAAACTTGGAGGTACATACAATGGTACCAAAAGGGATGGTGGGTCAGCTACAAGTGAAGCTGTATTATTGTTCTTGACAGTAACATATAGCCAGCCACTTCTATGGGCCCCCAAACCTAGAGGTGAATTTTCATGCACATGATGTAATTGTTCCGAACCCATCAGCCCTGTGTACAGCACGATAAAACAAAATGGGGGTGGATGACTACATGGACTAATAGCAGTGGCTGTTGCTTTCTGTTGGTAATTGTGTTCACACCCCCCAGGTGGTTGTGTGCAAGACCCCGAGGTTGCACAATAGCCATTATAAGAGTTGTAAAGCAATGATATAAGAGCAATATGATTGATACATATACTTAAAAATATAATATCAATTTAAGGGACACTAACACAAAATAGCTCATACTTTGGCTCATTCACAAAACTATGTATGTGTGTTCCCATGTCATGACGGAACTGAAAAGGTTTATACTTGTCCTTCTGCAACTTTTATTTAATATACTGATTTACTCATATTGCTTTCTTATGTATTATGTCTCCCAGGCAGATTTGTTCACAGAACTGCTCTTTACATTCATTTATATAAAATGTACAGACCAAAGTAGATTTTTATTATCAAGGTTGAATGTAAATAAATCTACACAGAAGACATAAAGGCCTTGTGGAAAAATCATAGAAGGACTAACCAATGTATTTAGTAAGAGTTTCAGGACAGCCTGTCCAATTTAATAAAGTTGTCGGAAGGCAGAACACCCTTTATAACTGTACAGCATGTCCACATTTATCTAAAAGCGTTTATGCTGTTGTCCAGTGAATCACTTGTTATTTCTAACAGGGTTAATGTCTTTTATGCATAGGAATACATATTGCCCATGAAGAACACTATTATATCAAATGTGTTTCTCATAAGTGCCTGAAACGCTTTCATGGATAACAAATTTGCAAAGTCAGGTTCAATTAAAAAAATCTATTTCAGACGCAGATCGGACATTGCAGAAACAGGGAGAAAACGAACTTGTCTTTTGTGATATTAAATATAAATGTCTATTTACAGTATAAAATTGGTGTATTGAATCTACAGTTGACTGATATATATATATTTCCTTGTGGACAATTTGCATTATAGTCTGATACTGGAAATATATCTTTATTTAATAAAAAGTGAATCAAAAGGATCATCATGTTTTCCCTATAAAATATAATAACTACAGAAGTGCACATTCAATTTCACACATAATACAGAGTATAGATGTGAACAACATTTGATAACCCAGGTTTTGCTGAACTTAAACTAATGATAGATATGGGTTTATTGTGTGGGTGGGTGGGTGGGTAACCTATACAAGTACACTGGGCCCCATAAGGAGAACCTAAAGCGACAAGGGGTATCCCAAGCAGATTTTTTTTATTAATTTTTTTAAATTTTTATTTTTGAATGGTCAAGTAACAAACAAAACCGAAATGCACTGTCAGTAAGAGAACAAGCAACAGAAGCACATCACATAGAACATAATATAAAATCAGTATAAAGAGGTGAATTTTCATGCACATGATGTAATTGTTCCGAACCCATCAGCCCTGTGTACAGCACGATAAAACAAAATGGGGGTGGACGACTACATGGACTAATAGCAGTGGCTGTTGCTTTCTATTGGTAATTGTGTTCACACCCCCCCAGGTGGTTGTGTGCAAGTCCCCGAGGTTGCACAATAGCCATTATAAGAGTTGTAAAGCAATGATATAAGAGCAATATGATTGATACATATACTTAAAAATATAATATCAATTTAAGGGACACTAACACAAAATAGCTCATACTTTGGCTCATTCACAAAACTATGTATGTGTGTTCCCATGTCATGACGGAACTGAAAAGGTTTATACTTGTCCATCTGCAACTTTTATTTAATATACTGATTTACTCATATTGCTTTCTTATGTATTATGTCTCCCAGGCAGATTTGTTCACAGAACTGCTCTTTACATTCATTTATATAAAATGTACAGACCAAAGTAGATTTTTATTATCAAGGTTGAATGTAAATAAATCTACACAGAAGACATAAAGGCCTTGTGGAAAAATCATAGAAGGACTAACCAATGTATTTAGTAAGAGTTTCAGGACAGCCTGTCCAATTTAATAAAGTTGTCGGAAGGCAGAACACCCTTTATAACTGTACAGCATGTCCACATTTATCTAAAAGCGTTTATGCTGTTGTCTAGTGAATCACTTGTTATTTCTAACAGGGTTAATGTCTTTTATGCATAGGAATACATAATTCCCATGAAGAACACTATTATATCAAATGTGTTTCTCATAAGTGCCTGAAACGCTTTCATGGATAACAAATTTGCAAAGTCAGGTTCAATTAAAAAAATCTATTTCAGACACAGATCGGACATTGCAGAAACAGGGAGAAAACGAACTTGTCTTGTGTGATATTAAATATAAATGTCTATTTACAGTATAAAATTGGTGTATTGAATCTACAGTTGACTGATATATACATATATTTCCTTGTGGACAATTTACATTATAGTCTGATACTGGAAATATATCTTTATTTAATAAAAAGTGAATCAAAAGGATCATCATGTTTTCCCTATAAAATATAATAACTACAGAAGTGCACATTCAATGTCACACATAATACAGAGTATAGATGTGAACAACATTTGATAACCCAGGTTTTACTGAACTTAAACTAATGATAGATATGGGTTTATTGTGTGGGTGGGTGGGTAACCTATACAAGTACACTGGGCCCAATAAGGAGAACCTAAAGCGACAAGGGGTATCCCAAGCAGATTTTTTTTTATTAATTTTTTAAAATTTTTATTTTTGAATGGTCAAGTAACAAACAAAACCAAAATGCACTGTCAGTAAGAGAACAAGCAACAGAAGCACATCACATAGAACATAATATAAAATCAATATAAAGATATAAAGAATCAGTGCAACAAAATGCGTGTATAATAATTTACCAGGGATTTTTTAAGATATAAGGGAGGGAGAGAAAAATGCCACGACAGAGAGTGGCATGACGCAGGAGGAAAAAAAAAAGGAGACTAGTACAGTACAGAACAGAAAAGGAAAGGAAAGAGAGAAGAAAAGAGAAAAAGAGGGGTTCACGGGAAGAGGACGGACATATGTAGGTGTAGAGTCAAGTGAAAAGGGAATAAGCCTGAAAAAATGAGAGCCATGGGCTCCATACCTTAGTGAACGATCTTGATGTCCTATTGATGATGCTGGTCATGTATTCCGGTGGTGAACCTGCCAAACTCTAGTAATAACGGCCTGAAGCGAAGGTGGAGTTTGCTGCCTCCAGTCTGCTGCTATTTGGCAGGTAGCTGCCGATAAGATGTGCCTAGTTAGCTTATTCTTGTGTCGAGTCGCCGTTGGCGCTCCCAATGGCAAGAGAAAAAATTTAGGCTCTAATGGTATCGTTAGCTGAATAATCGATTGGATCAGGTGTTTAATCTCGGCCCAGAAGTTTGGGACAAGTCCACCATATATGGATAAAGTTACCCTCATGGGAGCACCCACGCCAACAGCGATCAGAAGAGTCTGGAAGGATTTTATGTATCCGGGAGGGAACGTAGTACCAGCGGTACAATACCTTATAGGCATTCTCTTTTATTTTAACGCAGATTGAGCTGGCGGCAGCATTCTCATATATCTCCGACCATTCCTCGTTCAAAAGAACTTCGCCCAGGTCATGTTCCCAGGCCAGTTCATGCGAAACTCTAGTGTCTGAGGAAGGTGGGGCAAGTTCATAATATAATGTTGAAATAAGGCCTTTCGTGGAGGACTGATGGAGACAGAGATGTTCAAATGTGGTAAGGGGACGGGAGGAGAGGCGAGTTTTGGCAGTATGGTGAAAATGGCGGAGCTGGAGGAATTGGTAAAATAATTTAGTGGGAATATTTATTTGCGATTGGATGTCAGAAAACGAGGGGAACACAGCCGTAGAAGTGAGATCGTTTAAGAAACGGACCCCTTGTGAGGTCCACGAGGAGAATGCTTTAGGGGTAAGGCCTGGAGCGAAGTCTGAGGACTTAAACAAAGGAATTAGGGGAGAGGGATGGGGGAGAGGCCAAATTTCTGAGAGCATGAGTCCCAGACCGCCAGGGAATGTGTAATGACCGGATAAAGTGAGACACGTTTTGGTCGATAAGCCCGTGGGAGCCATAGGAGAGTGGATAGGGATAGCATACCCAGACTTTCAGCCTCAATCTCGACCCAGACCCTGGAGGGAGTTAAACTACACCACAGAATGCAATGAGCAAGCTGAGCGGAGAGGTAATAGCGTAGAAAATCAGGGATTCCCAGTCCCGCTCCCCGCGGGGCTCTCTGTAAAAGCTTGAAATGGACTCGGGGGAGCTTACCCGCCAAGATAAATTTAGATACATGGAAATGGAGAAATTTGAAAACATAGGGGGGGACCCGGATGGGGAGGGTTTGAAAAAGGTAGAGGAGTCTAGGGAGTATGTTCATCTTGACCGCATTAATACGGCCTATCCAGGAGATATATAGTTGTAACCATGAAACAAGATCTGACTTAACTTGAGCAAGAGTGTGAGGGAAGTTGGCCTGAAAAAGCTGGTGAAGTTGCTTAGTTAAGTATACCCCAAGGTACTTGAGTTTTTGAAGGCGCCAGTTGAATGGGAAGGAACTTTCTAAAGACACCTTGTCTGCTGAGGAAACATAAAAGTCTAAGAACGGAGAAAATTGGGTTAGCAATTGTTAACAGGACGTCATCTGCATATAATGCTATTTTATGGGAAGAACTACCCACCGGGATGCCTAGTATCTGCTGGTTAGCCCGGATTCTAGCTGCTAAAAGTTCTATGATAAGGGCAAAAATGAGCGGAGAAAGGGGACAGCCCTGCCGTGTGCCATTGGAAATAGTGAAGGGGACCGAGGTCAGACCATTTGCAGAGACTGTGGCCGACGGAGAGCGGTACATGGCTGAGATGGCCGTCATAAATTTGCCAGAGAAACCCATCGCTCCTAGTACCCCAACCATAAACGACCAGGAGATGCGGTCGAACGCCTTCTCAGCATCTAATGACATAAGGAGGGAGGGGAGCTCACCCCTGTGAATTGTGTGTATCAGGTCGATTGTTCTCCTAGTATTGTCCGGGGCTTGACGCCCCGGGATAAATCCCACCTGGTCGGGATGGATGAGGGAAGGGAGGAGGGGATTCAATCTAGAGGCCACAATTTTTGCGTAAATTTTAAGGTCCACATTGAGGAGGGAAATTAGTCTATACCTAGAGCAGAGAGTTGGGTCCTTCCCTGGCTTTGGAATGACAATAATATTAGCTCTGGTTGTGGCTGCATCAAACATGGCACCATCCAGGATCTCGTTAAAAAAAGATGTCAGATGGGGGCCTAGTACTGCAGCAAAAGTTTTATAGTATTGCGGGGTAAAACCGTCAGGGCCTGGAGCTGAAGAGGGTTTCAAGGATTTAATAGCGACCAAAACCTTGGTCAGGGTGATAATCTTCATTCAAGGACTCTATGTGAGGTGGAGTGATCCTAGGGAGGGGGGTGGCGGCTAGATATTCGTCTAGAGACGGCACCGTATGAGCTCTTAGAAGGGTGGGTGGGGGGGGCTAAGTTATAAAGGGAGGAATAAAATTCCTGAAACGTCTGGACTATCTCCTTAGGGTCATATGTAGCTCTGCTCGTTTGTGGGTCCTAAATTTTATCAATGTGACCTAGAGCCATCTTCTTACGAAGCTTTCTGGCTAGCACAGAATCTGCTTTGTCAGATTTGTCATAGTACCGTTGCTGTAATTTCTGCATAGTAATAGCAGCCCTACTGGAGAGAAGAGTGTTAAGTTGGCCTTTCAGCGAGGTAATCTGAGTGAGCAGAGCAGGGTCATGAAGAGACTGATGTTGGGAAAGAAGAGAGGCTAACCTGCGCTCTAAACAAGCTATCTCTTCTGCAGCCTTTTTCCTAGAAGCCGCAGACAGGCTAATCAAGTGACCCCGTATAGTGGCTTTGTGTGCTTCCCAAATAATGCCTGGGGGGACATCTATAGCAGAGTTATCTTGGAAATAGTTGGCGATTGAGTTATTGAGGTCTAAAAGGGTCGTCTGATTGAGCAGGAGAGAGTCATCTAGGCGCCATTTTCCCTGGGGTGATGATGTTTTGAGGAGGTCTAGAATAATGAACGTCCCCGAGTGGTCAGTCCATGAGAGTGGGGTGATGCCCGCCTGAGTCACATTGGGAGTGAGTGCATGGGATATATGTATCATGTCTATGCGGGAGTACAATTGGTAGGTGGCAGAGTAATGGGTGTAATCCCTAGCGTCTGAGTTACAGAGTCGCCAGGAGTCATACATGCGATGATGAGAGAGCAGTGTGGCTAGTGAAGTAGATTCTGCTGAAATGGGAGAGCCCCGCCGGGAGGAAGAAGGGGAAGACCTGTCCAGGACAGGATCAAGAGTCACATTAAAATCACCGCCTACTATCACGTGGCCCCGCGCCAGCCGTTCAATGCATTTAAAGAGTTTGGTAAAAAAAGGCTTTTGTTTCTGGTTAGGGGCATAGACCGAAACCAGGGTAACAGGAATAGATCGGAGGGTACCACCCACTAGAACGAAATGACCCTCCGGGTCTGCGTAAGTGTTGGAGTGCAAGAAGGGAATCTGACTGTGGATCAAAATAGCCACTCCCCGCTCCTTGCAGTCCACCGAGGCAAAGAAAGTCTGGGAAAACTGCTTACCCTGAAGCTGAGAGTGGACTCCAGTGAAGTGTGTCTCCTGTAGAAAGACAATATCCGCTTTTTCTCTCCTACAGGCTCCCAGTAGCGTCGTACGTTTACGGTGGGTGTTGAGGCCGTTGACATTGATCGAGAGTACTTTTAAGGCCATGGCATTGCAGAAGTGATAAATCCCGGCAGCTTGACTAATAATGGGGAAGAATGGAATAAGTTAATAAGCCGTCCTTGAAAACAGAGAGAAGGCAAAGGAAAAGGTGAAAAAGGAGAATCGAGAAAAGAGAAAGGAAAGAGAAGAGGGAAGAGGAACCCAATTGGGCATAAACCCTGTATGAAAGGAACCCAGGAGGGGTTCAAAAACATAGTGAGGTTAATTACAAATAACAGTAAACAATATCAAAGGGTGCATGGGGGGGTGGTTCTGTGTATAAGGTGAGATGAGACCAGGACCGTAGACCCATGACAAAATCTTAATAAAAGGCAAACAAACAGAAGAGAAAAGGAAAAAAGGGAAGAAAGAGATCCTCCCTCCCTCTCTCCTCCTCTCCCGTAGTATTATTAACTAACCAAAAAAAGGTGTGCTTTAACAACATATTAGAACTTTAAGATTCTACATCTTTAGGGAAGGAGGGAAGGGGGGGAAACATAAGGGAGGGATGGGGAGAAAAGGGGGGAGGGATCACCCTACCAAGAGTAAAACACCCAAGCAGATTTTTTATAATTACAAAAATGTAATAAATAGTTCACTGTGTATGCCCTTCATCGCCTTCACAAGACCTTTACATACTTAACGTATATAAAATAGAGACACGGAGACATAAGTAAAGTGGCAAAAAGCTCACATTTTTTTTAATTAACTTTGGGGGCGGAGAAAGAGCACTGCGGGACAGCTACCAGACTGATACCCAAAAACCAAGCGTGGACATGGCGCACTGCCTTGAATCCACCTAAACGTAACATAGCCCTTAACTGCTTGGCCGGCCTAACCTGGCATCAGAGTACCTGCACTCCCTCTAAACTCACCTGCCCTCCCTCACTGAGCTGGACAAGGACCCTCCTCACTGAAGGGCCAAGAGTTACCATTGCATCGAAGTGGACAGATACTTGTGGCCAATCACGATAGTGCCGTGTGTATCAGCCGCTGATCGCAGTGCCTTCCTCCCAAGCTGCTGCCCTAGGGGCAAAGAAGCCCACCACCATCCAAACCAATCAAACTCCTCAACTCCGACCATATCCTCTCCATAAACAAATCCAACCCCTCATCCGAGAGGTGCACACCATCTCTCCTGTAAAGACTCACCCTATCCGTTGTTATAGCAGGGTGATCTATATAACAACACCCAGGGACCTAGTAACTTTCCTGAATGCACTATTCAGCTTTCCACCATTGTGAGGATCTTGTTTACTGAAATTACAGACCTCCAGGACAGTCATGGGATCATGGCGGACCAGCCTATACTAGTGGCAGGCCATGTTGTACTAATATACGGCAGATCTTCTCTAATCCGAATGATTAGTTCCAGAGATTTTCCTCTACCTATATCATTCCCGCCTAAATGAATGACAGAATATCAGGGGCTCCCCATTGCTCTACTTGCCGCTTCAACCAACGGGCCAACAGAGACCCCATCTACCTAGCCATCTAATGCGAACATTACCCAATCTCTCCAACTTCAACTTAAACATAGCCTGCTTCGCTGTCCAGAATATATACAAGTGACCGATGATCCAAATGCTCTTGGTAGCTGCCATACATCCTGCAGGGAGAGAGAGAGTGTTAAGCATCGCCACAAGTACCATAGGCATCACACACAATGTACCATAGTGCACATATAGGTTGACAGAAGCGACCAGTATGTCAAGCATGGAGAAAAGCTAGAACTGAGGAAAAGGGGTGGGGGTGTGGTAGGGTTTCAGGGGAAGGGTAGGTCACCCAAACGAAGGTAAAAACCCAAATCAAACCCTGGAGGCTCACCAGGCCTTGATCCAGGGAAAAAACTGGAAAAATCCCTTCATGCCCTCGCTTAATGCGACGAGTGGAGGAGCCTTGGTTAACCAGGGAAGGGAAGGAGGGATTCCACAAAGGAGGGGTAGTGGGAGCGGAAAGAGGTTGGGCGCAACAGGAAAGGTGAGGTTTTAGCTAGCTCGAGAACAGCGAGGTGAAACCAAAAACAAACAAAAGAAGGCATATTAGTACACAAACCACAAAGCACTTCAACATTAGGCCTAATGTAAGTTTTGTAGGCCGACGATTGCCATCTACACAATGCCTTTATGTCTCCATAAATGATCCCGCTAAGGCTGCGGACATAGCCACCCCAATCCTAAAGAAATGGGCACTATATAGTAATGGGTTTAAACCTAAAAATTTAACTGACTGTTTTAAAATGGCATTAAATTTATACCTACTTAACTGTGAACTGTTCTTGTGGACTAAGAAAAATGAGTTGATAGGCCTGACTAGCGAAAATTGTGTGGAAAGAATAACCATACATATTTTCTTATCCATTTGCAATTGAATCTGTAACCAACACCCTCTACCGGCCTGATCCGCTTTGGATTGATCTATTTTGCAATTCAAGTGATCTTCCCTTCTAACCAGATTTTTAGTCAGCAAGCCTGAGGAGCTTTGCGTTTTAGATTGAGCGACCAACTCCGAAACCCTAAAAGCGCTAAAAAACGCCAAAGTAAATGCAGTGCGAAACAATAGTACCTCATAATCGTCCCTAGCGACTGCCGCAAGGGCCCGCATGAGTGGTGGTAACGCAATAGGATGCCTTGGATCCTGTGTGGTGGGTCTCTCCCTTGCGCAGCCCTTAAGAGCCTTCGATATAATAAATCCCTTGGTAACATCAACCCTACCATTAAGACGAGCCATGAAGGAAATACCAGGCAGGACAGCTGACATACTCGCTTTGGAGGCACCTTCGTTGAATTTCTGCCACATAAATTCTATTACCCAGTCCCTCTGACCTTCCTCATATGTGTCCCTGGTGCTTCTGAATTGGGACCACTGGTGCCAAGCTGCTTGGTACGCTCGTAAAGTGGATTGAGCTAGCCCGCGTTCCACCAGCCCCTTTATGCCGGCATGATGATCTGCCAAACACAAGAGGGACAGGGAATGCCTACGCTGTTGGCCTGTGAGGCAAATAATTTCAATCTACGCCACTGAAACCGAGACAGATCATCAGCTATGTCATTATTGCCCCTCGGGACATGGCGGGCGGTAAATGTGATCTCATGCTCTAGGCAGCACAGGATGAGGTGGCGTAACAGAGCTATAGCCCGGGGAGAAGACGCACTCTGTTTGTTTATTGACTGGACTACCCCTAAATTATCGCACCAAAAAATCACGTATGTGCATCTTAAGGAAACAGCCCACAGTTCAACGGCCACTATAATGGGAAATAGCTCAAGCACCAGGAGGTTTTTAACTAACCCGCTCTTGTGCCAGATTTCCGGCCACGGCTTAGCACACCACTGCCCACTTAAATAGGCGCCAAAGCCATGAGCGCCTGAAGCCAATCGATAATGTTACACTTGAACAAATCAAGTGTAACATTATCGAGTGGCGGGGTGGGCCATATTCTCTTTCCCTTAAAATCTCAGCCATGCCCGAAGATCATCCTGTATCTCTACTGACAGGCGCATAGCCGCGTGAAGCCTATTCCTACCCACTGTGGCTATTTGCAGCTACATGCAAAACACTCCACCCATTGGAATAACCCTGTATGCAAAATGAAAAAGGGAACCACTCCTATCGAGGACACTTCCAAATTGGGAATAGGTAAGCGGGTAAATGGACCCAACATTCGCCCTAGCCGGACCTCTTTAGCTATTTTATCATCCAGAACCTCTGGATATGTGAAGGCCGAATTAAGATTACGGGGAATCGGGTGCTTTAAACGTCTTAAAACAAGGATTTTAAAACCAAATTTGAAACTGTCTCTAATCACTTTTGCAGAATCTGTGTCGTTATACAGTTTAAGCCACCTATCTATTTCCTCTAATTTAATTGGGGACTTGGCTCTGACCAAGAGCTGCTGGTATAGCCCCGCGTCCCCTACCTCTCGTGATTTGTATCTGTTGCACTCCAATGCGGGTGGTTGCACCCTCTCCGCCCCAGGAAACCGTCTAGACGTACCTGACTACTGGGCCTCATCTGGTCCATCCAAGTGTCTATGTCCTTAAATCCGAGTGGGAGCCAAGCTTGACCGGTCATTTTATTTTTAAATATCTCATCACATGCTCTCCATATAATGGGGCCGTCCTTTATGTACATGTCACTGATTAAATGTAAATATCTCCAAACCTCTATGTGCTCCTCTGGCCTAAATTCGATGTAAATGGCTGCAAATACACAGAACCCATTAACCCACCTAGGGAATGACCTGTAATTTTCCTCCCCCATACCATTTTTTTGCACGCTGCTGCAAAACCTTTCTTGCTCTTATCCGTAAGCATATCCACGTAAATTCCCCTCTTAATTTTGTCTCTAGCGCTCGGCCTAACACCACACATCAAGGCTTCATTCTCTACTCGCCCTAAACTCCCAGCCCTCAAGATTATATCCGGGCCCAGCGCCTGTAACGGCTTGCTGGCCTGCTTCCCACCTAGTTGTGTTTGCAAAATTCTAATCAATTTACGTGGCCTTGATCAGACCCGGAGGACTCCTCGCAAGTGGTTGAAACAGTTGGGCTAGTGTCCAGAGATTTTCGTTCAACAGGAGGGTTGTTCTCACCTAATGGCCTGGGAACCTCGACATTAGAGGCTGCACCCGCAGCTGGCTCACCATCACTCGACCGCTCCACCATTGGCTACGCAACCGCAGTTAGAGCTTGAGTTTCCTGCAAAGCAGAGAAAATGCCGGATGCTACTCCCTTTTCCTCCGTATACACAGCCAATAACTGGGGTAGCTCCAACTCCACAGGAGGATGTTGGCTCTGCGAAACTGAAAATAAAGGTATGTTAGATTCCGGCCGGCCAGAGCTGACATCCCCTAACAATGTCGCTTCGAGTTTATGCAATCTGGTTCAAACAAATGTGAACGAGGCACCAGGCCTACTGCCTGCCATTCTGATGGGATATGGCTCATATCTCTCGGACCCGAGCCCCCTCCCTCCCCTGGCACTAGGATGTATAATGGTTCGAGAATAGGTAGGACTGCGTTGGCGAACGGGGAGCCCACGGAAATCCGCTGGAGGAAAAGGCCATAGAGATGGGTCATTAACACTACCGTGCTGATAGTCGAACACATGCTCAGCCACCTGGCTATATTGGGCCCCATACCGGGTGTCGGGATCTAATGAAACAGTGTCCTGCCCCATTATTGTGCGTATGTACCCACTCGTGCCCGCTACGCTACTATCAGTAATTTGAGAAAAACAAGGGAGGGGGGTAATAAATGATGCTGCACAGAGCTTTGACTATAACTGCTCCCACTTGCGGTGTAGGGGAAATTATCTGCACATCGGCTGGGATACTGCCCCACTGACAATTCCCTTTGAGGCAGCAAATCCTGCACCATTCCAATGTGGTGGCCCCAATCAGAGGTATGGGGGAACCCAGCCTGGTCGAGCATGATAGAGTGCGCTTAGGTCGGGGCATAGCTGCCTACTGAACAGGTGCTTGGAAAGTAGCAATAAAGGGGGGGAATTAGGGGCAGACAATAGGGGGGGAAGAACCGGAGAGAGGAGTGGAACAAAAACCCACAAAACTAACAGTACTAGGGGAATACAGGGAACAAAGAACCAAACACACAGTTAAAGAAAAAGAATAGGATGAAAATAAAAGAAAATAGAAAAAAGACACTTATAAGGAAATAAAACCAAATCTTATCTCCCAACTGCGTGTTCTCCCAGGGATCTTGCAAAGCAGAATGGGATTACCAGGAAATGAGACACTCTATAAAAGAATTCAAGACCCTCCCATCTTCCATTCATTGGTCGTGCCTGAAACAAGGTTAACCCCTTCAGGTAAGTGTACGCTCGAATGCAACACTGTCAGTATTTAATTGTGTTCGTCTCTCTTGTAATCATCAGCTTATGCTGTCAATTGATCTGATTCCACCATGACCATATCGTGTTCTCCTGAACAGCTAATAGCCTATTCACTGGCTGTTCAGAATCCTACACTTAAGATCTAATTAACCTACAATGCTGGGACCTCTAATAGCTGTTAAAAATTTTCTCAGGCTGATCTCAACCTCCTTCTTACGGTATATTGTTTCTGCAGCGATCACCACTAAGTGAAGTTGTGTCACTTTTGTGTGTTTTTGTATGTATAATATGGTTTCACTTATAACCCATATTGTGCTATATTTAGTGTAAAATATCAGTTTCTGCAGTCAAGAGGAGACACAGGCATTTTATCTTCTTTTCCAAGTTTGGACAATACTATAATTGATAGATATATAAAATAGACATCTGGGAACAGTTGACCAATATTATTGTGATGTACTACATAAAATATCTTAATTAATTTGCTATGTTTAATTTGTTTAAGATTAAAAATACAGCTATGAAATGTTGGAGTTTTTCAGAATAACTTTATAATTAACTGCATGCTTTGCTACATGGAGGAGAGGTGAATACAGACATAACTTAAGCTTTTTACAAATCTTGGTTCAACAACACATATTGATTCTCTACTTAAATATGTGATTCAGTCTTCATTCTTTTTTAGAGATGAGCAAATTGATTCATCCCAAGAAGGACTGAAATTGTTGTCCAGTCATTTTATGTGACTTGGCCATTGGCATTTGGCAATGAACAGTTGAAGTGTATCAATACAGTTACTATTTTATCTTAGCTTATTTATACATTTATATTTACTTTAATTGTAACTAAAAGGAACATCACAAATTATAAATGCAAGTTCATACAGTATGTAATCTTGTAAAATTCACTAAAAGTTCCATGCAGTCAATTCCAATCAATGTATATTTCAATTAAAAACTTTTACAGAATAACCATTGTTGTGTTGTTTTTATATTTTATCTTGACCCTTGCAACATAATGTTTTCAGGAGTTTCTATTCAACTTAAGGCAGTTCTGGTGCTACCTGTTTTTATTTATTTTAATTTGAAGTGAATTAATTTGAAATGAAAAAAAAATTGTTTGGTGTTTTTCAAATCTTTCTCATCACTCACTCTCTAGGCAGCTTACAAACCAGTGACTACATATCCCAGGCATGTTTCTGCTCTTAACAGGCACATACACACCAGGCAACATCAGGGAAATGCTTCAAATGTTCAGCCAGAAGAAAAAGAGAATAATATATTAATTAATACTCACATATCAGGCTTAAAAATGTGTCTTTAGGCAGGGGCAGGCTGGGCTGGGGGTCAGGGGGGCATCTGCCCCTTGGGCCGGTCCCATAGTGGGCTACCTTGGGCTGGGTCACTGGGCCACCTGCATTTTTTGCATTAAAATAGGCTACTTAGTCAAGTCTTGCCCACCAGGCTAAAGTCTGTCAGCCCTCCCCTATACTGTATTGTATGTTTCATATATCATTTATTATACATATTGATTATTGGATCAATCGTTTTGTTGTAGGGCCAATTAACACTAAAACACACACACACAGACACACATAATTAAAAAAAACAGGGAATGTTAGTTACAGATATTGCGATATAGTGTATGTTAAGTTGACAAACTCACACAAAAGTCTTCACCTTGTGGACAGTCTTAAAATGATCACTTGATATACTTTTTTATCTGAGTTGAAGCCTACATGCACACATTTTAAAAGCAAACCCAAAAAGGGGAAGATTTTGGTGTGAGTTGGTCAGCTTAACATACACCGCAATATGTGTAACTAACATCCCCTATTTTTAATATAGAAAAGTAGTTAGAACAGCATTAATTGTGTACTTGGTGAGTGCAGAGTATATAGATGCACATATTTTTAAAGACTACAGACAGGAGTTACTATGCTTCAATGAATCACAATGCATTTTATCACTTCCAAGAAACCTTATAGAGATATCAGCTGACAGAGCTGCAGGGTGGTAATACATCTGGTCCCTGTAGACAATGCTCATCGCTGTCGCTAGAATGGTATTAGTAGTGAAGTATGAGAAGGGTGTGGTGAGAATGTTCATAATGAATGAATGCCCCAAGGAATACTCTCAGGTTTAGTTCACACCAGGCATTTTTGGAATAGATATGATTGTGTCAGTTGGAATGCTTCTCATGAAATTAGTTTCTTTTCTGCAATACTGAACATGTAAATTGTCTTTAAAAAAATAATATATATATAAATAATTTCCTGTGCTTAGTTTATTCAGTTTTGCTAATAATAAATAATGACAATAATAAGCAAAGTGGTAAAAATAGTTTCTAGCACAGAGTAGAGAGCTAGTCTATAATGAACCCTTATTTAATATTGTAGATATATTCCAGATTCTAAAGGTAATTTTTCTTCACATTTTCTGAACATTAAATAAAACATCTAACAATGTATGGCCTCAGTATCGTGCAGACCTCTGCAGCACAGTGAAGCCTAGTATGCCTACTGTTCCCATTCGCTCCTTTTTTCTCTCCTTTCCTCCTCTCTTAAGAATGTAATCTCTCATGGGTAGTGTCCTCTACCCTATGTCTCATGTCTGTACTCTGTTTCTGCCTACTCACTCTTCATTCTCCTCTTTGTCACTGTTTTTTCTTATGCCGAATTGTGATTTGTTCTGTTAATTGCATCCATGCATTATGCTTATTTACACCCATTGTTCTTATATGTATGTACTTCTGTCATTTTGTTGTATGTTCTAAACCCTGTGGAAGTCTTTTGGCACAATGGAAGCCTTGTGGAACCTTAGAAGTAAAAGTTAATAATAACATTAATCTGACTGTTTGCTATAGCAGTGATGGCTAACCTGTGACACTCCAGGTGTTGTGAAACTACAAGCCCCAGCATGCTTTGCCAGCTATCAGCTAGTTATCTACTGGCAAAGCATGCTGGGGCTTGTAGTTTCACAACACCTGGAGTGTCACAGGTTAGCCATCACTGTGCTATAGGTTACAACACATTTCTGCACATAGCACCATATTTTAAAAAATAAGCTTGATTGTGTGCAGGAGTGGCTGGAGGTCTGTAGAAATATGATGTATAGCTGTATTTCCTAATAGTCTCATGGCAGCCAGCCTAGCAATGCTGGAGTCATAGATATGAAAGCATGGCTAGCATTACAGCATCACAGGAGATGGGCATGGAGGTCAGATGGGGATCTGGTGATGCTTTTCCATTTGAAAACTCAGCACCATTCTGCTTTTCTAGGGGCCCGTGCGCATGCTCAGAAGATCAGAGTGGGGACCTTGTAAAAGTATTATTGAGGTGATACACACATTAATTGTAAGAGAAAAATAAAATCTTGCGCTCAAAATTCATCTCAGTATATAAGCTTATATACTGAGACGGAAAATGAGCGCAGGATCTTAGTCTCTCTTTTTCTAGATAGCTAAATTTGACAGGTGTGGACAGCTCTTTTGCAGCTCATCCGCGCCTCTTTTTGATATATTGTGCGCACTGATTGTTTTTTGTAATAATTGTAAGAGGCTACAGGTGATTTGAGTACTAGAAATTGAGTTATTAAAATTATGAAAGCAGCCAATGTCTGGGGCCCCTATTCCTGTCATGGCCTGAGTTCCTACCTAAGTTGCCTAGCAAATAATTTGTCCCTGTATATATGAAGAGACAGACTACTCCATCAATATCTGCTCTTATTAAACAACACTGTACAGGATTGTAAATTAGTAGAGAGGGTCTACATTTGTGTGTGTGCTCATGATAAACAAGACTTAGGGGTAAATTTATCAAGCTGCGAGTTTCCGGTGGGTTTGAAAAGTGGAGATGTTGCCTATAGCAACCAATCAGATTCCAGTTATCATTTATTTAGTACATTCTACAAAATGACAACTAGAATCTGATTTGTTGCTATAGACCACACTTTACAAACCTGCCGGAAACTCGTAGATTGATAAATGTACCCCTTAGTGTATAGTTAGAGTTGCCAAGAATTGGGTTACCATGTATTACAGTTATCCTTGAACACTCACATTTTTAAATGGATTTTGATTAACTAACAAGCACTTTTTTCCTTAAATCAGACGTTTAATGTTTCCAAATACACAAGATAATAAAATATAAATTTCACTAATAATTTTACTGTATTACTTATGATCAAAGAAAGGGTTGAGTATTGCTGCAAACCTAACGTGTATTTTGTGAAATCCGACCTGTCAACCTGAAATTTTTTTTGCATTTTTTACAGTAATTCCCTTGAACAAATTAACATAGCCAAGTTGATGTTTTCAATTAATGTGATTTAAATCTATGTACCATTGCATTAACTGTCTCTTCATACCACCCATATATATATAGTATCGTACAGCCTTACATGCTATCATGTAACTTCATATGGTCTCATAATGGTTTAAATCTTCTCATTATATATAAAAGTGGAAGTTTATTTGTCTGTTTATTTCTTTCTTTGTTTGTTTGTTGGCAAATATCTTCCACAACTCTCAAGGTAAAGATGCCAAATCTTACGGAGTTATTTAGCATTGAAAAAGTAACCTATTAGATCACATAGCGACAAAGTGACAGAGAGACAAATATTGAAAACATCATTTTTTTGTTGCAAACAATTGTTTGACTGCTGTAAGGAAACCTCGCCACAACATAATGACAACGCGACAAAGCAACAAACCTTATTTTCTAAATCGCATATTTGGTCTATTTACCAAATAATTTGCTAATATATAAAAACTGCTACACATTACACATCAGACCCGCGCAATGCCGAGTGACCCTGCTAGGGAACTAATAAATAGTGCATATGCCTCCCAAACTTATATCCCGGCCTACTTACTAAAGCAGTTTGGGTGGGTATTACAGTTTAACTTCCTTGAACAAATAGGTGATTAAATATATTTGACATACACAGTAGATTCTGATATTAGAAAGCACAAGAGCAATTTTAGAGATTTGGATGATGGAAAGTTATATGATAATAAAGTACCATTGCTGATTTAGAGAAAAGAATAAAATATAACACGGAAGGCTTCCCATATAATACTCAGCACACATTTCACAATTTGGTTGTGTGCCCACTTGCCAAATCAGCAGATTTGGGTCAATTTGAAGAGGGGGCATGTATGATGAAGAGGGAGAGGGGTGTGCATTGTGAAGAGGGAGTTGTGTGTGTATTGTGACAAGAGAAAGGAGATTCCTGCCAGGTTAATTTTTACTAGGCCCCTAATGGCAGCCCTGTATATGGGCAGATATTTGTGAAACTGTTTTAATTTAATTTAATGTAATTTAATTAATTTAATGTATTTTAATAAAGTATTAGGAGGAATATTGTTATGGAAGCAACTGTCTGCTAATCAACATTGTATACAATTTATATACATGATTAATGCTATTTAGTGAATTTCCAATAATCTATTGTTTTTTTTTCTACTATACCCATAAAAATGTTACTGAAATGGTATATTAAACTCAGTAAATAGCTTTTGCTCCTGACTTTAGTTGCAGGAAGGTTGAATATCAAGTAACTGTCAGATTGTGAATATCTTGATATAAGAGAAAGAAAATTTTAAGTGGATGTATCACCAAGGGAACATCTCATGTTATATTTATAACAGAATGTTTTCTGCACTAAAAATAAAAAGTGTCCCTTCCATCTCTAATTTTCCTAGGAGAGCATTTGCAAAATAGTGAACTCTGAACATAAACTTCTCATCATATACAGTACTGTCTAGGTGGCCCATCGTGCACTATAATCCCTGAGTTAACATGCTTGGTTAACTTTTTTTTATATTAAACTGAATTATTTTGGGGATCCATGATAATCTGGAGAACGTTCAGACGCCACCTGTAGACAGAGACCAGTAACTATTAAGTAAGTAAAAGTAACCAATCGCACTGCAATGGTCACTCACTCATAACCGCAACCCTGTAAAAGTAGCAGGTAGCAAGTTTTACACTAATCTTTCTTAGTTACCTAAAAGTACAAATGTTTCAGAAGTGTTCATTTGCTAACATTGCATTTATCTTACATTGCACAGAATAATTTTGTAGGAGCAAATCTGAATTGTCTTTCATTTTACCCAGATTTTCAAATGTCAGTACTTAACTGAAATAATTACTGCAATAGGTGGGGTTCTGCAGTATTAGAATATACTAATACCTTACAGAGCCAAAAAACTGCCAGAAATGCTTATTTTACACTGAAATACTGCCACAGTGTGTGTGGCTTCAAGTGATCAAAATACAATTTTTTCTCATAGAGGGCCAGAACTTTTTCTCTATAGTTATTACGCATTAAATAAGTGTTTATCTATCTATATATCTATATCTATCTATATCTATATCTATATATACACACACATATAAAGAAGTTTGTTTCTTGGTTTGCTGGTGAATATCTTTAAAAAATCTGCGCCGATTGGGATAAAACCAATGCAAGGTGGTCCAGTTGGATCCTGGCCAGGTTTTAGAATGTTTTGGGTTCTGATCGGACCTCCTGTTGGTGTACACTGGGCAGAACTTTGACCCGGGAGGCTATTCTGGGTCTTCCACTGATTTGGACAAAAATTTCACAGACTGGTAACATTGGATCCCAGAAGACATACTAGGGGGTTGAGGTCCCGGTCAGACCCCCCATTGGTGTATGTGGGGTTAGGGTCCAGGTTGGACTTCCTGTTTAGGTATGCTGGGCATAACTGTGACCCGAGGAGCCTGTTCTGGGCCTTCCATTGGATGGATTTGGATGACATCTTATACATAAAATAAGTTGATCTCTTTGATTGTTTGTTTGTTTGTCTGTCTGTCCGGTTATGCATTCAGACACCGCTGCACCAATTGGGATGAAGCCAATGCAAGGTGGTCCATATTGATCCTGGCCAGATTTTGGGGCTTAGGGCTGTGGTCGGACCTCCTGCTGGTGTAAGCTGGGCAGAACTTTGACCCGGGGAGCCTGTTCTGGGCCTTCCACTGGATGGATTTGGTTTGTTTGTCTGTCTGGTTATGCATTTGAACACCCCTGCACCGATTGGCATGAAACCAATGCGAGCAGGTCCAGTTGGATCCTGGCCAAGTTTTAGGGGGGTTTAGGGTCCCGGTTGGACTTCATAATTGGTGTATGCTGGGCAGAAGTTTGACCCTGGGGGCCTGTTCTAAGCCTTCCACTGGATGGATTTAGGGAGAACTTCACAGACTGGTAACATTGGATCTCAGAAGAAATACTAGGGGGTTGAGATCCCAGTCAGACTTCTCATTGGTGTATACTGGGCAGATGTTTGACCCAGGGAGCCTGTTCTGGGCCTTTCACTGGATAAATTTGGATTATATATGATATAAAAGCAAAAATGACAATGAGCAGCCACCTCATGGGTGTGCTGGAAGAGCTGCTAATTATTTTTAAAATGTTGACTATTACATCCAATTCATTGATAAGTTAATAACTTGAAGATTTAAACACGGGCGATGCCGGATACTTCAGCTACTTAATTATAAAACAACAATATACATTTTACTAAGCACTATACTTGATACAGGATAATGATCTGCAATAAGAAATAAAAAATAGTAGACAAGCTCAATTGAATTCTAGCTCTTGAGCACATGAAGTCAGTTAGTTCACGTTGGCAGTTCTGAAGACAATGTAAAACCCAATTTTTTATCATTTAGTGACGCTGAGCTTTCTTTATTAAGTAACGATTTTGAGGGATAGGATGAAAACAAAATTTGCAAAAATTCAAGTTGCTCAATTTTGCTTAATGTATTTTTAAAGCACAGGACTGGCAAATTTTTCCCTGCTTTGCTTTAGAAATGACCCACTGTATCTTAAGTCATCACATCCAGGTTTTCCTAAATGTTACTACAACCGAATTCCAGTAGTTCTAATACCGCCTACATTTGTGTTGGCCCCACCCACAGTTGATTTGGACCCGCCCACATGAGGCCACTTCAAGAATTTTTTCCAGGGCCACTTTAATCCGCCCCTGACTATCAAGATATACAAAACAATGCTGGTGAATATTTTCCCTAGCTTCCAATCATATTATTCACACCTGAGACAAAGATGGCTCTAGGAGTTGAGGAAACTGACAGGACAAGAAATCCTGTGGGAAATACTAGAGAAATCAACATATTGCTTTGTAGATTTTAGAATTTCATGAGTGAATTTGCAAATTGGTCAAAAATCGAATTTTGAAAAATGTATTCAACTTTAGCTGTAATGTAATTTTTTGGGTTTGTAAATTATTCTATTTAATTCACATTAATTTAGAAATACCAGATAATAAAAATAATTCATAATAATTATATTCACTATATAGAATTTAAGACATATTTTGCATAGTCAGAATTTTATAATATAAATGAGTACCTAAAAATATAAATTGAACAATTATCCATTATTAAAGTCCTTTTTAACTTTTAAAACAGCTGTACTGTCTTCCATGATAAACCAATGTTAAAATATTTTAATAAATAAATTTTATTGAACCAATAATAAAAGGTTCATAAACGCTACTGAAAATAAAACTGAAAGTGAAATATGACAGATTCAATCATTTCTTGTTCTGATTGAGGTAGAGCAAGTAAGTCAATATAGGCAAATGATGATGTGATTGATTGCTGTGAGTTTTGGTACACGTGCACTTGACAGTATATTCATTAAATGCTAATAATACCTATCTAAAATCAACAAAATCACAGTGCAGAATATAAATAATATATTAACTCAGAAATTACTTGAATTTACTCTGATTGTAGAAAGAACATATAATAATCAATTCAGTATATGTACATATTTGTGTATTTATATTAGAATTGAGGTTTATTTAACAAAAGGATTTATTCAAGCTGACATAGAGTAAAAATAAGAGATATTTTTAAATTGTTGCAAGAAATACTCACATTTAGTTGCCAAATTTTGTGAATTTTTTCAACAGTCCTACCCTAGCCACCATGCTGAAATGCAAATATAGAAATATGGTGCAGAATGGCATTCCATGAAATGGCCAAGCAAAAGAGAATATTATATTTCCATATCTTAGCACCTCTGCAAAACTCCATTTCCCATTTGAAAAATTCTCTTTACTAAACGTCAAATTTTATTGATGCCCTCATCTCCAGTGTCCACATCTTGTCTTGATTGAATCCCTTTACAGTCTCTAATGTAAAGGAATTCTTACATTCTTGCTAGAACATTTTACCAGAGATTTATCAGAGAGTGGTGGGAGCTAAAGAGAGGGGGGATGGGGGCGCTATGAACCTGAAGGTGAGGTGCATTGCTGTAGTCTTCTGAACCAATACATCCGATACATGTACAGTGGGCACATGCACCAGAGCGGGGTGCCATAGAGGCTATAACGACATTGCTCCAGCACTACACAAATTTTGCCATGAGATCCGCACTGTGTCATATAATAATTTATATATATATATATATATATATGTATGAACAGGTAGTAAATGGAGGATCCTGGGGTAGACAGTGGCACTTTACAGTGCGGCAGGCAATGTCACAAGATCCAGTAATCTGGTGCTACTAGCCATAACTAGTTTTATTAGGCAGAAAAGTAAATAATAGAACAAGAAGATAAATCCTATCTGACTCTTAGTAAAGATGTGTCCCTCTCTATTTGTGGGAGACCTAGTGTCCAACCGCAGACACAGTAATTGAGAATAAGTTTGTCTCACAAGCAAACCAGGTGGTAAATGTATCAAGCTGTGAGTTTCCGGTGAGTTTGAAAAGTGGAGATGTTGCCTATAGCAACCAGACATATTCCAGCTATCATTTTGTAAATTGTATTAAATTAATGATAGTTAGAATGTGATTGGTTGCTTTAGGCAACATCTCCACTTTTCTAACCCTCCGGAAACTCGCGGCTTGATTCATTTGCCTCCAGGTCTCTTTCTTTGCATAGGCTCCCTCTTTCCCCAGGTAGTGAGACACACACGGAAAGCTGTCACAGACATTTATAGACCTTGCAGGTGCAGCTGTTAATCACACTGATGTCTTTCTGGAAGGCCAGAAGACCCAAACTGGCCCTCAGAAATGGAGTCAGCCATCTCCTCCATTTGCCGTTAAGCTGGCACTTTCTCAAGCTGCACCTTTTTGAAAGCTGTCTTTCCAATATGCTAAACAATTTCCCTGGAGTTACAAATCAAAAGATCATGGGACATATATACAGACAATCTATACTTCCCTTTGTTTCTCTCACAATATATAATCTGTACCTATTTCTATCTATCTATCTATCTATCTATCTATCTATCTATCTATCTATCTATCACATCTATCTACCGTACCCTAGAGGATACACGGCTAACAATGTAGCATAGAGTCCATTTCAAAGGTAGATAATTAATGCATATAACATTGGTCACTGAATAAAGTTCAAACTGCAGTGGTGATACATATATGATAACTGCCATGTATGATACAAATCTTCAATTACAAACCCTTACCCTGAATATCTGTTATGCAAGTCCTTAAAGGCACAACATTCTTTACTTTGATTCATATGAGTTTTAGCCCTGTGGAGATACTCACAGGTATTGCTTACAATTGTCCTGTCATATTGTATGTTTAAAAATGTCACATTTTCACACACATACTTTTTAGCAGTATTACCACTGTTTGCTTACATACATCCACCATGAACTTACTCAAATATTTTATTGACAGCTGAGAATATTTCCATCTTTTATAATTTTTAATAGGTTTGTCTATATGCATGATGTTACTTCATTTAGGCAGAATAAATGAAAGAAAGAATTAAGGAGACCTTTAAAAGTTAAGATTTAAGAAAATGAATATACAAATAAGTCGCACCTCTTCAGCAGAATAAAATTTGAGCTGCCACCTGAAGATATTTCCCAGGAGTTTATTTTCCTAAATAGAAGCTTATTCTAATTTAGAATAATAAAAGCGAGACACATACTTTACCCTTCCGCTGCCGACATGCTGTGTCAGATTTGCCCTCAGATGGGACTTGTTTTGTGGGATTTTTTAACTATAATCTCTTCTCCACAAGGGACTGCTGTCAACCTTTAAGCAGTCATTAGCAACTTATCTTTCTATTCAGAAAAGCTGAAACCAGTGCTTTTATCAACTAACATACAGTTAACACAGACATTTTCAAAATTGCCATCCCACAGGGTAAATGCCAATTTGCGATGCTTATCTTTGCATAAATGCACTCATTGTTATTGGTAAATGCATTTGATGGCATCTGCAAAGGTGCAAAATTTAGATTCTTATCATGTACAGACTTTGTGTTGCAGGATGAGACTCAAATGCGATCAATGGGTGTAGTAGATGCATTTTGGAGGCGTTCCCTGTTTAGTGAGATGCTGCAGAGCATTTGTCTTCCAACAAAGGAAGTGGAAATTTTGTAAATGGGAGGAGCTAGGTGATTCAAAAGATTTCATGCGTAGTGCAGGCTAAGCATCTTAATCTATCTAGTGATACATCCATATCAAAAAAAGATTTCCTATGTGAAATAAGATTATTTACATAAAGTTCAAAGGTATCAAGGAGTGGAATATGCACATTGAAGGGGGCGTTCCCTGTTTAGCTGAGGGCAACTTTCTCCCCTACAAATAGTGGATTTTTACACATCCTCGGAGGCAGTAGAAACGAGGCTTCGGCGTAAACTTTCAATGGGACACTTTTCAGTTGTACTCTATATAGGACAGCACATTTCCAGGTACATTTTGACCAATGTAATAAAAACTTTCAAAGTGACACCTCACTCTCATAAATAATTTAAGGAGTAAATAGAGATCAACCAATCAGTGTTTGGGCAGAAAAACAGAAATTAAAGGTGGTAGAAGGAATTTTATTCTTTGCTCCATGTACATTTTTAACTGGACTCAAACAGCTCCAAAAGGTAACAGATTGCTATAATTGGTGCAGTTACAAAGTCCATAATAAAGGTGAGTGTACTCTCTTATGCAGGCAGCAGACCAATAGATGTATTTATACAAATAAAAAGTATTGCACGCCTGCATATTCTGCAGCTATTAAATGACCTTTACAGTGTCCCTCTAGTTTATTTTCAATTGCAAGCCCTCTTTACCCGTTGTTCAGTTGGTTCTTAGTGCTTTACCAATTGTACTTTTCTGGTTATGTTGTGGTGTTTTATAAATGCTCTCTAATTTGTATTTAATAATAATATACACAAAAATAAATGCACACAATTTGTACCCTTGTACATTTTGAATTAATAAAAAGAGAAGTTGCATTGCACAAATAAACCCACCTTTCTTTCATTTTAATACTTTTTACATCTGCAGTGATTACATGCAGTACACTTAAGACTTACAATTATAGTGTTGTATAATAATTTACCTAATTTATGTTCCTATTGAGTTTTCTCATAAACCTTTTTTAATACCACAACCTGCTATACATGCACTTCTCTCTTAATGCTACTAGGTTATTTAATCTTCCAAGTACATAATAAATCATTGTACAAAAGCAGAGAAAGGGCACAGTTCTTCGTAGTACTAATACCATAAATACATTTTAAATGAAAGAGATACAAGTGAAAGCTCACGACCTCTAATCTGAAATGTACCTTATAAGAATTGCAGTGAAAAAGTAGTATGGATCCAAAAACTAAGAAGCACTTTTTTATCCTATTTATTTGAAGGAATACACACATTGTCATTTTAAATTAATAGGCATGAAAAACAAAAGTATACCCTCGCTGGAATAAAATCTTAACCAACAATAAATTATCGTATCATAAAATGTATCTCATTTATAATGTGGGAAGTGCTCTCCTGAATACACATAACATTCAAAAAAGAAGAAGATAAAAATAGTTTTTCTATTGGAGGCACTCAGACTATAAGTCAGCACCAATCACAAAATTGAAAGTCCTATACTTTATTATAATTAATTATGTATGGCATACACAATAAATCTTATGAGTCCCCATTACATATACTAACGAAATATTAGAAAACAAATTACTAGAAATATAGTAAATGTGCTTGTGAAAAAAAAGAGAACAGCGTTTTAACATGTGTTACTTAAAAGGAAGTAGGTATCTCTTTACTTATAATCAGAAATAATTAAGAATCATTCTCTGCCAGTATATAACTTCTTTATTGCACACAGCACATACACCACTTCTTCCTTGGTACAAACACCACCACTATTTCTGGTAGTTACAAACACATACACTATTCCGAGTAGCTGGAAATACCAACACTTTTCATAGCAGTTACAAAAACCACCACTGTTCCTAGTAGTTACTAACATCACAACTGTTTCTAGTAATTACAAAACTACCATTGTTCCTAGTATTGACAGGAATCACCACTGTTCCTAGTATTATAAACATCAACACTGTTCCTAGTAGTTACAAATGTCACCACTGTTCCTAGTAGTTACAAAGCCATTTAGTGGGGTTTAGAAATGTGAGGGAGGGTCAATTTACAAACACCACCACTGTCCCTAGTATTTACACACACCATATTATCCTATATGCACCATAGTTTCAATATTATCATATATGCACCACATCCTCCATGTTATCCTATATGCAATGCAGTCCCATATTATCCTATATGCACCACATCAGTCTCAGCATTATCAATCAATATCACAACTCCAATCACTATCCCATGTAGAACTACTCCAATTAAACTGTATTGTCTCCCAGTCTCAGCCATATAGCCACCCAATATCAGAGAGAGAGAGAGAGAGAGAGAGAGAGGTGAGAAATTTGATGTCTATTACCCTAATGGCCAGGTGAAAAGAGAAGAGAAAACTTTGCACTTTTGTTTATATGTGTCTGTGGGAGAAGCGCTGTTCAGGAAGTCACTTTTATTAATATGTAATGGTGAGCAAGTGTGCCAAGACATGAGGAAAATTTTATGATTCATTAACACATCTAAATAACTTAATAAACACAAAATTTAACACTGCATTTGGACACTTAGACATGTTTGTAAATAAACATTATAGGTAAGTGTAACGTTTAAACCTTTTGCTATTTGTAATCTTTAATTTAAATCTGTCTTTACATGTAACACAATTATATGGTAAAATGACCTTCATGCATACATTCCTTTCCATCCTATATATTTGTATTTTGTTGAAATGTTCCTGATGTACTATTATTTTTTGTGTATATTTGCAATATGTTGCAGAATAAACTATATTGTATTATTACTTGCTATATAAATAAATGGTGATGATGATGATGATGATGATATTACTTGGGTGTGCCTTCTCCTCTTTGGACAAATTATCCCAATCACTCTTTTGAACAGTCCTAGCTAGGCAAGCTTATTCTAGTAGCAATCACTGTATCTGATATTATGACATTTTAGAGCTCTGCCTTACCAACAAATGAGAATAGCATCATTCAACTGTGTGATAGGTAGTTCTATATCTTTATGTTTTATTTCACATTAAGCTTTACTATGTGGAACAGTTATGTTGTGCCACCAGCAGCTATCAGAAAGCTTTACCAAGATGACAGAACCAAACTTGTGGAATTCATATAAGTCATGTTTATTCCTAGTTTTCAGTTTTTATTAACCGCCAGTTCTGATGACTAGTAAGGAACAGTAGAAATTAACCAGTAAATGAAAAACCGGTTTGCATTAGTTGGATTGTTGTTGGCCCATACTCCGCAGTTCACTTTACAATGTGAAGTCTTTCTTAAAGGTTTGAAAAAGCATAAGATTGTTGCCAAACTTACAAACCTATGCCATCATCCAGCATCATTGTGTCACAAATTAAAGGTATTTGATGGATCCTTGTGGTCGGCTGAGCTTAGCACTAACCTGCTAGGAGGCGCGGAGTGTAACGAGGCAGAAGGTGTTCCCCAGTGACAATGAAAGGATTTGTGGGCTTTGCGGCTTCCACCTCGTAGGACACGGTTTCTCCGAGCGGGTTCCGGGTGAGACCAGTGGAGAGTACTAAAGGTAGTAGGTACTGATAGAACAGGGAAGCGGCTGGTGGAGATGGATTGCAGGCCAGAGATGTCTGAATAGCCAGATGAAGCTGGGAAGCTTGTGAGCTGCAACTCAGGTGAAATAATAGCCTGCTGCCATTGAACCACACAGAGGACAAGCTAAGCCTGGAGGCTGCTGGATACAGATGGAGTAGAAGTCTGCAGGCACAGAACCAAACTGGAGACCAGGTAAGCTGAAATAATGCTGAATACTGGTGTAGTAATATTCTGTATACAAGGAACCACCCAGAGGACCAGATTCTGGATACATGTGGAGTAATAGTCTGCAGGCACGGAACCCCCCCAGAGGACCAGGTGAGCTGAGAAGCTTCTGGATACAGGAGGAGTAATAGTCTTCAGGCCTTGTGATAAGGAACCACTGGGAGCCTTATCTGAACTAACAAAGAGACTCAAAGATCTGGCACCATAGCAGTGGGTCAGGTGTCTTGAATATTTAGAGAGCCTTAATGCATTAACCAATGACTGACTTAATGCGATTGGAGAGGCCTATACCTCTATAATTATAAAACAGAAAATCCTTTAAGTGGATTACAATTACCCCATGAAAAATTTTAATATGTAACAATTCAAAACTTTACAAATTACACAATTTAAATTTTGCAATATAAATATTCATATACATAAGAGGAATATGACATTTAGAACAGATATTATATAACAATGAAGATAAAATGCCATCGCAATGGTTACAAAAATTAAATAAATAAATATGAATATAAATGTCCTTTTGCTTCTTCTTTCTCTTTCCACATACAAGGAAGAGCTCAGATAAAAAAATGCAAGAAAAGACAAAAATATACATCAACAATTATGCCTATTAACAATCATACATCATAAAATATGTATATGACATATTCCTTGAGGCCATAGATTCTGAATGGGAAACAACATTTTAAAATAAGGAAACATTTTAATTCAAAATATTTATTAAGACCTTGTGGAATCAGACAATCTAATTTAAAAATTCGGGACATCTATGTCCCTGCTAACTGGTTCTCTATATTTCTATATTTCTGTTGCTTTAGTTTGAGCCTATGCATATAAAATGAACAAGATCTTTTATCGAACGTCCATATTTTTCTTTAAAATGTGTAGACACCGAGGGTCTGAGTCATTAAGTCACGTATACTGAGCGCATTGTGCAGTTGTTCTAAAAGGCACATAAATCGGCTCTGCATATGTGTGGTGTTGACTATGGCTGTAGGTTCACTCTGCTGTTCTAGACCAGACACTGCAGGATGCCTACAATATGTATTTGGAATATGGAATCTTAAAAAAACATACAGAAAAAATAATATTAATCAATTAATGTTACCTGTCAATAATATAGTCTTTTGTGATTAGAAATGATAATTGTATATATAAAAAAAAATATATCATTTTTTTTCCCTTTGAAAAGCATTAGGGTTAGGCTGTCCTTAATGTCTACTGTACAATACATTTTTACAGTTGCCCCTGATTGCAGACACATGTTAAAGCATGCATACAATACTGACTCAGGACTTAGACTAGCCCCTTAGCTGGTGCAAGAGATATGGAGAAAAACAAGAAACTTTCACAGACGCAGAGTTTCATTCCGGCGTGGCTGCATTCGATTGAGTACGGGCACACGCCCCGTTCACTCCATGAACTCGTAGACCATCTTAACTGTCATGTGCATTGGCATACGAAGCGGACTTGTTTTCTTTGCCAGCCAAGTGTCCCCACTCTTGGCATGCGCAAAAGAGAATTGTGTATGATACGCACAAAAAGCAGAGATACGTTTCTAAATGACTCAGGCCCAGAGTGTGTTATGTTTCCTTTTTTAATCTTTCCAATGTGTTCAAAAATACGTTTTTTTATGTGGCCTAGTTGTCTTTCCTATATAAATCAAACTACATTTGCATATTTTAGGAGAGTGCTTTAGGAGAGAACCTAAAAAGTTTAATAAAAAAGTGGTACTGAAATGATGCAAGGTTGGGTTTTGATGGAGTTGGAGATAGAGTTTATCGCGATGCTCCTCTGGCCATTTTTCCATCTCTCCACACACTTCTAGTTTGCCCATCACTTGAGAGCTGAGAATAGACATGTAGTTTGATAATGGGCAGGCTATCCAGCTGCACCTATGTGAAACCAAGCAGTGGTGACTGGTGCACTTTAAGAGCAGACTGAAGAGAGATCCTACACTACATGTCCCACAAGCCTTTGTTTGTCATTTAATCTCCAGCTTGACTTTTTTCTTTCCTTAATATTAGACTTCAAAATCTGTTTGCTTGCTAAAGGGATTAGTAGGAATAGAAAACTATTTTTGGCATCCAAAAGGGAACATGGTCTGGCTTTTATGTATTAGAGAATATTCCTGTTACGGGAGTGATTTTTTTATTTTTCTATTTTTTAATTTAAACACTTTCTCAGTTGGGTGAGTTAAATGTTACAATAACAAAGCTATGCGATATAAGGTGTTCTTCAATGTCAGTTTCAGTAGTGAATTCACATCTAAGCTATTAAAAGTTAGTAATATGCTTTAAAATAACATACCACTAAGAAGTAAAATAAACTTTGAGACGATTTTATTGAAGCCACAAAACTGCCTTAATAGTAGATATCATAAACTTCCTACATAGCCAGCAGAGTCATAGCAATGTGGAATGCATATCAAACAATCTGAAAGAATGCAAAAATGTGACAGATTCTTACACAGATAGAAAACTTAACTCCCTTTAAATAATTCTTACTGTAGATTGAGGAATATTTAACACCCAAATAACTGCAAATAGGGCAGCAAAAGCATCGCTGTGGATGAAGCAGAACATGTATGTAAAGGTAAATAAAGATTATAAAATGTTTGTAAGAGGAAAATGCACTTAGTTTATTTGCACACAGGTGAGTAAAACAATACTGTTGTTAAAGAATGAGCGCAGTTCAACCATGTCTATGTTCCATCAAAGCCAGATGTATGAAACTCGCAGCCCGCGGTCTGTATGTGGCCCAAACGCATATTTTTTGTAGCCCACATAAAATAAAAAATAAAAATGTAAAAATACCCTTATCTGATGAGGCAGTGTCCGGCACCCTTCGCACTGGATGTTGGACATGATGTCATCATGCCCAACATGTGCAGTGAAGAGGCAGAAAGAGGAGCTAGAAGAAAACAGAAGAAAAGAAGAAAAGAAGAAAGAAGGCAATAGAAAGGTAAGTGAAGGGGAGCAAAAGCATCATGGAGGGCACAGTGTAATACAGGAGAGACAGGTGAAGGGGAGAAAAAGCTGCATGAAGGGCACAGTGTGAAACTGGGGAAACATGAAGGGAAGCAAAAGCAGCATGGAGGGTGTAGTGTGAAACAGGGCAGACAGGTGAAGGGGAGCAAAAGCAGCACGGAGGGCATAGTGTGAAACTGGGGAAACAGATGAAGGGGAGCAAAAGCATCATGGAGGGCTCAGTGTGAAACAGGGGAAACAGATGAAGGGGAGCAAAAGCAGCATGGAGGGCTCAGTGTAAAACAGGGGATACAGGTGAAGAGGAGCAAAAACAGCATGGAGGGCACAGTGTCATGCATTGGGAAGAAAACATTAAACTTTATTTTTGTTTTATCTTAATAATAAACCTTACAAAATTGCAAGAGACTTTTTCTTTTTTTTGCAGCCCATACAATCTTAGACTTTGATTATTTTGACTCAATTGGGGTTTTGAGTTTTACATGCCTGATCTAAACCAATGATACATGGTAAAGAATTTCCATCTCGGAGATATTGAATATTATAAATAATTCAAATGTTCCTAAGGCCCTTTAGAACGCATAGTTCTTAAATAGTATAAAAAAAAAACACTGACACCACATTTAAAAGCATTTTAACAAAAAATGTTTTACAAATATTCCTGAAGTATTCCAAAGGGAAATAAATTAATTTAAATTTAAAAACTGATAAAGGAAATGTGAAACAATAGCACAATATGAAACAACCCCTACTATTAAATCCCATGCTAAGCTTACAGTTTCTATTTGTTTCTATGTTGAGCAATCCATCTTTTAACTTATGTCTGTATGACAAGTTACAATACCATGAAGGTAGCCAAACGTTTCTGACATAACTTTTTATTTTATAAAGACATAAATGCACCCACACCTCAAGTTCAATCAGAATGAAAAATATGTACAAAATAAAGTTGCGTCCTGTGACTATCACCAAGACAAAGCATGTAGCTTAGCAACTGTTTTCCATAGTGATAAATGTCTAAGAATAAGGTGGGAATTCCAGCTTACAAATCAAACTCTGCTACTAGACAAGGATTTGGGAAAGAAAGTTCCCAAGATAACATTCTGATGCAAAGAAATAACATCTTAATGAATTCCAGATCAATAAAGTAAGCTTGAGATTGTGCACTGCAAAATGTTGTGTTTGTTCCATACTAAGAAGAGTTTACTGAAAAGCTACCTTCTTCTGAGCAAATGTTATTTAATTGCTGAATCTTAATATATATATGTACAAGAAGGTAATAGCTATTGTTTAGCTAGAACTCACTAAGCTATTGTGCTTATAGATAAAGCTTTTATGGGATCTTGCCAATAAACCTTCAAAGCTATTGGAAGAAATTGTGCCCAACAATATGATATTATATAATTTAATTAGGGTTTTTAAAAAAGCAGTTGTGAAGAAATGCCAATCAAAATATTCCTGTTGTATTACTTAATACCATTATATGCTTTTTGGTAAAGTTTCATATTGCATTCTGAGTGTTTCATCTATCCAGAGTTACATGATTAAAAGCTAGGAGCACTGTCTGTGAATTGCATCCAAGAGAACAATATCTAATAGCAAAGAGTATTCAACCCCCATCCACTGAGTCACTTTTATTTATTTTTAGCCACCCAGAAATGCTCTTACAGTGTCATTTTGATCATTGTCTTGTTGAAATACAAACTGTCATCTTAATTTGAGGTTTTGGCAGGGGGTAGCAGTTTTTGTCCAATATTTGTCTGCAAGGTGCACCATTTACCTCCCCATCAATCCTGGCAAGATTGACAGTCCCTACCGGTAAAAGCATTCTCATAAAATGATACTACTACCTTAACCATACTTCACAGTGACTACTGAAAAAGATAATGCGGTAGCGCCTCAATCTCCATACGCCTTTCCTGGATATGCTCATTAAATAACCACACACTTTTATACTTTTCCTCTTTAGACACGCCTACTCCAGTCCTTTATAATGAATTAACTACCAATTCTCACAGAGTTCTCCATATAATATTTCCTGTCTCAAGGTAGCATAAAATTTATAATCACAATGCAGATATATAATGTATGAAATTTTACTTGTACAATAATGTAACAATATAATTTCAACAACATAATACATGCGATACATATAATAAATAGTTCAATATATATGACAATCTGTGTGTAGGTGTAATAAACTATATTACTAATTTCTTACTAATTGTGTATCGATATTTTTCTCATGTATGTGTATATGTGTGTGTGTGCATGTATACAAAAATTTATTACAATTCCTATGTTGGCTACATTATCTCCAATAGTGCAGTAATATTCTAAGAAGTTACAGATCAGGCTTCCTCTTACATAGACTCTGTAGCCTTTTTCCTCAGGTAGTGAGAGAACGAATCCACTGCCTAGCAGCCTTTTAAAAACAGCTCACAGGTGCCAGCATTAATCAATCTCACAGCAGCACAGAAGATCCGGATTGGGCCTTGTAAATGGAGTCCACTCTTCTCTCTCTATCTACAACACCAGGGACCCTTTACCAGTCCTACTCTAAAGCTGAACACCTCTCTGGAAGCATTTCCCAAATAGAAAAAAAAGAAACCGGGGACTAATATACCAGCCTGCAAACACTATCTCATCATCTTTCTCTTTCTCTTTCTCTTTCTCTCTGTCTCTCTCTCTCTCTCTCTCTCTCTCTCTATATATATATATATATATATGATGATCATATATATATATATATATATATACATATAGAGAGAGAGAGAGAGACAGAGAGAGAGAGAGAGATATGATGATGATGATAAATATATATCCTCAGCTATTATACATCACCACTAATTCCGCAGCACTGTACAGAGAACTCATTCACATCAGTCCCTGCCCATTGGAGCTTACAGTCTAAATTCCCTAACATACACACACACACACGCATGCACACACACACAGACAGAGAATAGGGTCAATTTTGATAGCAGCCAATTAACCTACCAGTATGTTTTTGGAGTGTGGGAGGAAACCGGAGCACCCGGATGAAACCCACACAAACACAGAGAGAACATACAAACTCCACACAGATAAGGCCATGGTCGGGAATTGAACTCATGACCCCAGTGGTGTGAGGCAGAAGTGCTAACCACTAGGCCACTATGCTGCCCATATATGCATTGTGACTCAGGCACCCTTCGGTGATTCACACGGACATTAGACGCAGACAACTTCAAGTCGCAGGACTTTTATTGTTCCTTCAAATAAACTTTCGTCATGATGATACCTGTAAACAATATCACGTTGTTTACACCTCCTTGTGACTCTAGTGCCAACTAAAACAGTACAGCTCTGTAGCCACTGGCCTATTTGTTCAACATCAGTTTCCCCACCAACAAAGCAGCTATTTATGCACCCTCCCAAGCACTAAATAGCTAAACCCATAAATGATCACACTCAGGGGCTCAACCTGTGTTCCTGTGGTCTGTGTGTGGAAGAGTGTGAGAAATTAACCCTATCTGCAGCCTGAGCTTGAAAATTCCCATGGAAACTCTTAGACTCTCCTTTAACCATCTGAGCTAAACTGACTATTTTGCCATACACCACTCCCATTAGCTTTGTCAATCTAGGTGAAGCAAACACTGCGGGGAGCGCATGTTTATGGGAAAGTTATCAACCTTACATTTCTATTTCTGAAACTGATGTCCATGTATGCATCACCTAAGGGTGCCCATGCCACTAGTGGTTTCATTGTGGAATCGCAAAGGATAGCCAAAGCACAGCTGTCCACCCAGGCAACAAATCCAAGGTGGCGAGTGATACTGAATTTGCTCAATGTCACAGTTGCCCTCAAGGTAGGTTCACTGATAAATTACCTTCTTGATTGGCAACTAAGTGTAGAGGAGCATCCTGATCTAGGTAATATGACTGTAGTTTCATATATCTTTCACTTCTGTGCAATGGACTTGTACCCTTCCCCAGATATGTGCCTATCAGTAATTATACCTCTGACTTATTTGAAATTTTCTTTCATCTGCATTTGACAGTAAGACCTCAGAGATAGAAGGCTATTTATATTTACAAAAAGATTTGCAGCAGGTGATCTAGTATTACAGATGGGGTCAGTGAACCAATTTTGTGGGTTTTGCGATAATGAGTTTGAGTTTATACTTACAATGGGCTATAAATATTTTTTAACTATCATAATTTCTGTTTTCATTTTAATACTTTGAGGAATGGTTTTGAAATATGCATTTTGATTTGATTCAAGTTTTTGAGGATCATTGCCAAAAATCCTATTTAAATGTATTCCAATTCAAAATCTGCTTCAACAATGTATGAAAAATGTTTTGGTGGCTGAGTACCTTTTCACGGTGGTAATCGTTAAAATGATTACCACAATGCTGCACCGAGAACACCTACAAATAAAAAACGAATTTAGTAAAAAAACTATTTAATCCCTGGGTTCCGACATTGCCGCTTTAAATTAACATTAATAGAAGTCGCAATGACGTCAAAGTGTAGTGCCGGAGAGCTCTTCATTCGGAAAAAGTTGCAGTCAGGATGCTGGTGCCATCGGAGATGTGCAGCGTCGGTTTTCAGGTAAGTCTATTTATATTTAAATCAGTTTTTACATTCAGTTTTTTTCAGGATTGAAAAACCGTACCCAACCCCCTTTTCAAGGTAGTGTAGCTTGAACAGTAAATCTGTATTTGAGTCTAGCATGTTGTAGTTCATTGATGGGCTCACTGACCTTGAACTGGCCATTTCCAATAATATTTTTAAAATGGCAAATAATGCAACATTATAATAATAAGACAATTTAGTCAAACAGAAATAGACAATGTTCTTGTTAGAAGTGAATGTTTCAGTTTCACTTCAACTAGGGGTTGGCTGTACAATTGTAAAATATTGATGCAGGGAATGAATAATAAGAGACAAAGAGATGAAATGGTTAATGAGTATAATGTATGCCACCAGCTTCCCACATAAACTAAAAGAACTGTGTCTGATCTTTACCTATAACAACCCCTATTTTCCATAGAAAATAAACTAAACACTAAATTTCTTTCACTTGCTTCCTCCTTTGATCTTTCCCAATAGACCTCATCTCCCCCTCACTGTGATGGGCGCTTCCTTGATCTTGTCTTCTCCCGCTACTGCTCCATCTCTAGTTTCTCTACTTTAGCCTTCCCACTCTCCGACCACAACCATCTTTCTTTCAGCCTCACCATACCTCATGCCCTTCCCCCTGCACCATAATACACATAATATACAACAAAACCTAAATACTCTTAACCCAATCCAGCTCTCAATTTCACTAAAACAACTATTTTCTCCAATGACTGCATTCTCCTGTCCTAATCAAGCTGCCTCTTCTATAACAAAACACTCACTTCAGCCCTAGACAATGCAGCTCCTGCTACTACATATAGTCTCCGACAATCCAAACCTCAGCCATGGCACAACAAACAGACCCACTACCTGCAAAAGTGCTCCCGCACTGCAGAGCGCCACTGGAGGAAATCTCGTTCCTATCCCGATTTCCTCCACTATAAATTCATATCTTCATCTTACAGCATTGCCCTTTCAATTGGCAAAAAACATTCTTCAAATCTCTAATATCCACCCATTCTTCTAACCCACGTCGCCTCTTTGGTACCTTCAACTCACTTCTCTGCCCACCTGCACCTCCTCCTCCCTCACTGCCCATGATTTTGCCACCTATTTCAAAGACAAAATTGACACCATTCGACAAGATATTTCCTCATGCCAAATTTCACTCACTCCACCCACCTTTACCTACACTCCCTATTCCACCCTTAATTCATTCTCTCCAGTAACTGAAGACGAAGTCTCTGCACTCATCTTATCATCTCACCCTACAACCTGTCCACTTGACCCTATTCCCTCCCAACTACACCGCTCCCTCTTTTCCACTACATGCACACCTCTAATTCATATCTTCAGTCTGTCTCTTTCTACTGGCACATTTCTAAAGAAACTATCTCTCGATTCAGCCTCTCTCTCCAACTACTGCTCTATTTCTCTCCTCCCCTTTATCGCTAAACTATTTGAGCAATTAGTGTACAAATGCCTGCTTCACTTTCTTTCCTCTCATTCCATTCTCGACTCTCTGCAATCATACTTCTGCTCCCAACATTCCACTGAAACTGCTCTCACAAAAGTGACCAATGATCTACTTACAGCAAAATCTAATGGCAATTTCTCCATACTCATTTTCCTAGACCTCTCTGCTGCTTTTGATCAACCTCTTCTCCAACACACCCTTTACTCCATTGGCCTTCATGACACAGTCCTTTCCTGGTTCACTTCCTACCTATTGAACCGCTCCTTTAGTGTTTCTACCTCTGGCACATCCTCCCCTCCACTCCCACTACCTGTTGTGGCCCAACAAGGCTCTGCTCTCCACTTTACTTTTTTCATTGTACACCTCTTCTCTAGGGGCACTAATTCACTCATTCGGCCTCCAATACCATTTCTATGCTGATGACACCCAAATCTATATCTCTCCCTCCTTCTGTACTATCTCATGTAACCAACTGTCTTTCTGCTATCTCCACAGGGATGTCCCAACACTACCTAAAGCTCAACATGTCCAAAACAGAACATATTATCTTCCCTTCTGCCAGAGTCGCCACCTGCCCTCAAATCTCCCTCACTGTCAATAACACCACAATTTCCTCAGTCTCCCAAGCCTGCTGCCTTGGTGTCACACTTGACTCTGCCCTCTGCTTTATTCCTCACAACCAGACTCTCTCCCAGTCCTGTCGGTTCCACCTTAAAACATTGCCAGAATACGCCCTTTTATTACTCAACATGCTACCAAAACTCTTTTCCATTCTCTCATCATCTCCAGTCTTGACTATTGCAACCTCCTGCTATCTGGCATTCACACCTATTTATTCACACTTCAATCCATCCTAAATGCTGCTGCAAGACTGATCTTCCTTTCTTACCGCTTCACATCTGCTGCACGACTTCGCAAATCCCTACACTGGCTCCCTGTGTCCTCCAGAATCAAATTCAAATTACTCACACTTACTTACAAAGCCCTCAACAACAACACCCCTGCATAGATTTACCTCTGACCTGCATCTTGTCTCATCTCTGATAACCACCTCTCACTCCCGCCTACAAGACTTCTCCCGTGCTGCTCCCCACTTATGGAATTTCCTACCACGCTCAATCACACTTTCCACAGCCTTCAAATCTTTAGATGCTCTTTGAAAACCCATCTCTTTTTTAGAGGTGACCTTATCCTTGATAACACTATGCACACTACTGCACCCTCACAATTATCCCAATCTCCACTCTGAGCCACACTCACTCCTCTTGTTTCAGCTGTGCCCTCTTCCCTTTAGAATGTAAGCTCTCTAATGAACAGGGTCCTCCATATCCTTTATTTTCATGTCTCCATTCATTTTGTCTGCCGTGTCTGTTCTTGTTTTACGTATGTCCTGTTTTATGTATGTACATGACTTCTCTACTGAACGGCGCTGAGTAGCACTGTGGGTCCTTACAAATCTTACTTTGATAATAATACTAATAATACTAATAATAGACTGCTATGTGCTCACCAGTACTCAGTTGACCACAGGTCTTGGGTGCAATAGTATAGGTTTAAATTCAGAGCTGGTGCATACAAACGGAATAGAATAAACTAGACATAGCCTATGCACAGACAAGGAAAATGTTAGGTAAACAAACAAAGGGACCAGCAATATACATTTAAAGAAAAGTCAGAAACCACCCAAAATTTGGTGCATGAGGCTAACAGGATTATCAAGATCATAAACTTTGGTCAGTGTGGGTTGCAGATTCAGAATAGTTAGAACAATTATGGTCAAACACATGTAGACTTAATAACAGACAATGAGTCAATGGTGGAGACAGCCTTATAAGCCAGCAGAAATCAATCATAGCAGTGGATCAATTAGCCCTCTAAACACTGATGTAATTCTAAGCACCTGAGAAACTCTGAAGTCATAGGAATGTTTTCTATTCCAGCTTTTATTCCAAATCCTGACAATGAGAGTTTTTTTTACTTATGTTTGTAGGTTTATAAGCTGTCAAACAGTGCTGGAAATATCAGTCAATCTACATTGCAAGGCCTTTACCGATAGAGCAACCAGGGCGCTTGTATGCAGTTCACTGGAGAGATTGAGGCTCTTTTCTATACTCAATATCAGACCCAATAAGATTATGCTACTAAAGTGTACAATATGCGATCATTACATATATTGGTTGTCAATAAACTATGTGGATAATTTCAAAATTCTCTGAATACCATGTAAAAACATTTGAGGATCTCTTGGAGGAACTATCAATTCCATTGCTTCACAAACTGTAAAACTATGAAGAGAAAGGATGTAAATTCAGCAACAAAACTTTCTTTTTTTAAAAGTAGTGAATCGTTATAGCTAATAGTTATTAAAAATGCTTTTTTGTTTTAGCAGAGCTTGCATTTAAAGGAGGTATTTCTGTTTTCAAGCTAAATATCAATGTACCTATGTAAGTTTAAACAGATCCATGATCTCTAAAGGCAAATAACTGAAAGACAAATTCTTGGCAGTGAGGTTAGAAAATGCAGTTCTCTTGAGGATACAGTTTAACATCCTATCCTTTACACACACAATGCTGAAACATTGACTTTCATATTACTCCCATATGGAAATAATTATTGCATATAACCTGCTTCAAAATCAAGAAAGCACATGAAATTTTGGATTTTATAATATTATACAGAATTTATTTGGGTATATATTGTCATAGATACACTGCACATCACATAATTACATAATTGGTTAATTTTGTACTCATCCAGTTTGCACATTGTAGATTATACACACTTTATTACCACTAATACACAATTATATTACTTTTCTACATAGACATAATTCACCTAAATTGATGTTTATGCATTTCACATTTCATACAGAAATGCAGTTACTTTTGATTGGATGGCTTTGCCCTAGTTTGATTACATCTATGCACAAGTTAGAAAGTTACATTAAGATTAAAGGATAACTGCACAACAAAACATTTTATTTTCGGTTTTGGGTGAAATTATGTGAGATTAGTTAAACAAGAAAATCTCACAGTCTGACTACAATACAGGATAATGGTTCAGAGCAGGAGATCATCTCTTCTTCTTGTGCTAGCTTTCTCATATTGCTACCTGGCTGTAATAGTCTGTCCAGGCAGGAGAGATGACCTCCTTCTCAGCAACATTAGATATATGTATATATTACATTATATGCTGGACTAGAGGACCATACAGAGGAGCAAATATGATAGAAATACATAAAGGGACATGTACAATTGTCACTCTCTTAAGATGTGATTTGTCTGTATCTGTTCATATGTAGATGTGTAAATCTTAGACATGTATACCCTTACTACTGGAGAGAGCTTATGAATAGGATAGTGCAGTGGTTCCCAAACTGTGTGCCACGGCTCCCTGGGGTGCCACAGCACGCTCACAGAGGTGCTGCGGCCAGGGCCGGTGGTAAGCAAGGTGGGGGACTACTTGGTAATTATTTTGGCTTAGGGGTGCCTTAAATAATTTATTGAGACCCTAGGATTGCCTCGAACTGAGAAAGTTTGGGATCCACTGGGATAATGTGACTTTTGCCTTTACTACTAACACTCTCAAGTCGCATCTCTATGCCATCATGAGGTGTAAGTACGCCTGACATAGAAAAATTAGTGTGTTTTGAGTTGGACTTACCTTGAGTTAAGTGTGACAGAATTTTTTACACATATGTTCGAAGTGCAAAATTTGTCTAATTCTATTTAAGGCCATTAATGGGATTAAGTTCCATCCTTATTAAATCTTTTTTAATGACAACATGTTTATGTGTGTGGCCAAACTGGACACGTATCCTGATGGTCACTGCTCAGATGCTATGTCTTAAGAATCATCTCCTCAGATTCCCCCTAACAAGCTACATGTACAATGTATGCAAGTTACTTAGTCACTTAATGGATTCTTAAAATCCTTGCATATAATAGAACACTTTAGGGGGCAACCAGTAGAATAGTAATATACGCTCAGCTGGCATTAACTAGTTTTAATCCTACTCCGTGTTATAGCACAAGTAGTGAGGGGAAACAGTGAAGATGTGGCATATAGCAACCAATCAGATTCTAGCTGTTATTTTGTACAATGTACTAAGTAGTTGATAACTAGAATCTGATTGGTTGCTATAGGCAACATCTCCAGTTTTTCAAATCCACAGCTTGATAAATTTACCGAAATATGTTGCTCCTTGATTGGTTTTACTCTTTTCAAGAACTAAGAGTCGTGGGTTAAGCCTTTGGTATACTTACATTTCTGTCTGCACAACACTGAGAACTAATCTGGTCTTATGGGACATTGATCTTTTTAGAGGTTAAATTATGTTGTAAGAAATACATTGATTGAGATCACAGTGAATTCCCTGTGTATTTCTAGGTAGACAATGGCACTAATAACCTAAACATGTTGTTTTTGTATCAGTTAACAAATATACCAGTTGATATCACAGTTAGCTTTCTGTGTGTTTCTACACCTATGTAGGTAATTCATGGTATTAATGACAAGTACAGAAAATAATTATGTTTCACAGGAGTATTGATAAAAAACAAAGGTTAAATTATAATGAATTACCTGAGTGTTTCTAATATACCTAGAAAGATAATGTCTCTAATAACAAATACAGAAACAAAATAGTTTTGTGACAGTTAGTCTGTTGTAAAAAAGAAATCACAGTTTTAGCACAATGAATTGCTTGTTTATTTCTACACCTATGTAGCCCCTTTATGGTGTTGTATCCCAAGGCTCAGTGGGTTAGAGGGAAAAACAGGGCCCTTGAACAATCACGTTTATAAACCAGTTTAGTTGTCAGTGGCACAGGTGTAAATGACAGTTCACATCACAGTTATTGGAGTAAAGGCACCAGGCCATCTTTTAACAAAATTTTATTGAACTCCTCCAGGAAACACTTAGAAGATGCAAATAAATAGTTGACAGTGTCGAGTAACAAGTGACATACCATGCTTTGAGGATAGACACTCTACTTTCATCTTCTACGCTATCCTCCTCAGTAGTTCCCCATTGCTCTTAACATAGGGTCAGAGTTCACATCACTAGAGTGTCCCTTGTTACTGTAGCAAGGCATAGAGTATCACTCATATGGCAGATATAAGTGCTCTATGATTAAGCTCAGGTTCCTCGGCTTCACTGCCTTGCTAGCTCAATAAGCTGAATTGATAGTCTCAGGCTTGGTGTACTGACAGTCCCAGCGTGCCACTAATATACTTGATTTGTTTGGCCAGGGTAACTCTTGGTTGCAGTTGTCTTGTCTCTTCTGTCAGTGTCAACTTTTGTGCAAGATGCTTGAACTTGGGCATTACTCAGGCATCAGATATACTTGAACACAATGCCCATTGGAACCTACTCAAACACCACATAAGCACTGGAGAGTGCATTTTAAAACCTCGATATTCAGATTTCAGTTTTCCACCAGTGTGTTGCAAAAGCACACACCACTTGAGTTTGCAATTAATTAGCTGTGTATTTGTACACTTAGGTAGGTGATGGCACTAATGACAAGTACCCCAAAGATTGTGCTTTGCAGCAGTCAGTTTGCTTAAACAAATGAATCAATTGCAGATAATGGTGCTAATGACAAATACAGACATGGCCAAAAGTTGAGAATGACACAAATATTCTTCTTCACAAAATCTGCTGCCTCAGATTTTATGATGGCAATCTGCATATACTTCAGAATGTCGTGAAGAGTGATCAGATGAATTGCAATTAAGTCCCTCTTTGCATGACAATGAACTTTATCCCCAAAACAACATTTCCACTGCATTTCAGCCCTGCCACAAAAGGACCAGCTGACATAAGGTCGGTGATTCTCTCATTAACACAGGTGAAAGTGTTGATGAGGACAAGGCCTGAGATCACTCTGTCATGCTGATTGAGTTAGAATAACTGACTGGAAGCTTTAAAAGGAGGGTGGTGCTTGAAATCATTGAACTTCCTCTGTTAACCATGGTTATCTGCAAGGAAACATGTGCAGTCATCCCTGCTTTGTACAAAAAGGGCTTCACAGGCAAGGATATTGCTGCTAGTAAGATTGCACCTAACTCAACCATTTATCGGATTATCAAGAACTTCAAGGAGAGAGGTTCAATAGTTGTAAAGAAGGCTTCAGAGCACCCAAGAACATCCAGCAAGCAACAGGATCGTATCCTAAAGTTGATTCAGTTGTGGGATTGGGGCACCACCAGTGCAGAGCTTGTTCAGGAATGGCAGCAGGCAGATGTGAGTGCATCTGCACACGCAGTGAAGCAAAGACTTTTAGAGGATTGCCTGGTGTCATGAAGGCCAGCAAAGAAGTCCCTTCTTTCCAGGAAAAACATTAGGGAAAGACTGATATTCAGCAAAAGGTACAGAAATTGGACTGCTGAGGACTGGGGTAAAGTCATTTTCTCTGATGAATCCCCTTTCAAATTGTTTGGGGCATCTGGAAAAACGGTTGTCCAGAGAAGGAAAGGTGAGCGCTTCCATCAGTCCTGTGTCATGCCAACAGTAAAGCATCCTGAGACCATTCATGTGTGGGGTTGCTTCTCAACAAGGTAGTGGGCTCACTCACAATGTCTAAGAACACAGCCATGAATAAAGAACCAAAACATCCTCCAAGAGCAACTTCTCCCAACAATCCAAGAACAGTTTGGTGACGAACAATGCCTTTTCCAGCATGATGGAGCACCTTGCCATAAGGCAAAAGTGATAACTAAGTGGGGTTAAAGCTTTGAAATTTTGTTTCCATGGCCTGGAAACTCCCCAAACCTTAATCCCATTGAAAACTTGTGGTCAATCCTCAAGACGCGGGTGAACAAACAAAAACCCGAAAAAATTCTGACAAAACTCCAAGAATTGATTTGACAAGAACGGACGGCCATCAGTCAGTATGTGGCCCAGAAGTTGATTGACAGCATGCCAAGGTGAATTGCAGAGGTCTTCAAAAAGAAGGCTCAGTACTGAAAATATTGACTCTTTGCATAAACTTAATGTAATTGACACTTATGAAATGCTTGTTTTACCTTAGTATTCTATAGCAACATCTAACAAAAAGGTCTAAAAACATTGAAGGAGCAAACTTTGTTAAAAACTAATACTTGTGTCATTGTCAAAACTTTTGGCCATGACTGTACAGGGCAAAATTGTCTTTTGCAGCAGTCAGTGTTTTGTACTGAGGGTATAAAATGTGTGATAAAAAAATGAAAAAGAGCAATGCTGCAGTACTGTTTACATAGCTGTGTATCTGTGCACTTACAAGTGTAGAAGTAGTCTGAGCTACTAATATACAAAGATCCAAAGTTGATTTTCTCATGTAAGATCCTGGAAGAATGAGTGTCAGAGAGGCTTTGAGCTCCATTTATAAAGCTATAGATGTGTGTAATTTTTTGATGCATGCTTATTGTCTTGTTACTTTCCATGCACTGTAATTGGTGTGAATGTTTTTTTTGGACACCTGCAGGACCTTTGGAATATTATAGGTTTTTATGGTTGATTTCAAGCCTTTTTGGAGTAAAATCTTTCAAGATTGGATTGTTTACAGATGAAGACATCAGATGGTAAGTATATGGGGTTTTATTATTTTTAAGAAATATGTTTGGTTATAAGTTGAGTGAGACATGAAAAATGTATTAGAAATCCGAAGTGAATATGGTAATTTTAGTTTGACCGACACAGGATTGATCATTCAGAGAATTTTGTATGGCCTGATATAACGGGGTGCAAATTTCATGGATGGAACTCGAAGGCGTATGCTCTTGGTTGATTGCCAAACTTTGTCTCCCACTTTTAGTGGAGGTACTGCTTGACGTCTTCTTTCTGCGAAATGTTTATATCGGTGAGATGCTTTCCTGAGACATTTGAGAGTCCAATCCCATATGGACAAGAAGTCCCGGTGGAGTTTGTTGGCTGCAGGAACTTAAGTTGAATAAGCTGGGTAGGTTGGATTGTAACCCATAGACAATAGAAAACAGAGTGGATGAAGTAGAGTCATGGTAAAGATTGTTATGGGCAAACTCTGCCCATGGTAGAAGGTCCACCCATGTGTCTTATGAGGAATATAAACCAATAAAAGTCTCTAGATCCTGATTTACCCTATCGGTTTTCCGTTGGACTGCGGATGATAGGATGAGGAAAAATTTAACTGAATGTCCAGGAGTTTGCACAAAAAAGCATTTTTTAGAGCCTGGATTTGATTAACTAGAGGCCTTAACCAACCATTTCCTACTATATATCTTACATATTTGGTCTCAAATTTTCCCATGACACATTTCTTCAAACTAAGTCTGGCAGCATAAAGGAAATTAAGGACTGACACAGCCTATTTTGGTAAGCCTTCCAACCTTTACTGTAAATGACTATATCATGTAGGTATGCCACGGCATAAGTCTAGTAATGGGGCATCTTATCCATGAACCACTGGAAGGAAGCAGGAGCACAATGGAGCCTTAATGGTATTATTTTGAATTGGAATAATCCCACTAATGTGGAAAATGCAGTTTTGTGCTTTGCCTCTTCTTCCATCTCAATCTGCCAATACCCTTTTCTAAGATTAAGGGTAGTAATATACCAGGTAGACCCAGACGTTCAAAGAGCTTATTCATGAGGCATAGATATCATGTTGGAATTTGCATATGATTTGCAAATTCTAAGGTTTCATGTCATAGTTAAAGCAGTGAAAGCCTGAGGAACTTCCAGAACAGGAAAGAGGAGTCAGGGAAAAAGTTTGTCCAAATTCTTGGTTTAGTACTTTTGATAATAAATCGCTGTTCTATTTGGCTTCTGTATTTATCCCCCCCATATTTTAGGGTAACAGATTTTAATAGATATAGTGGTATAATACTGAGGTATCTATTGAAATTGCTTATATACATGTTGTATTATGAGTGCCTATTTTTATTCTGGCTTTCTATATTCTGCTCTGTTAAGTATATTATAAGTTCAAGACCCTCTGTATAATAAAGGATTAAGCCCCAGATAGCCAGATGAAATGGATGGATGCCAAATGAAGGTAGGCAAAGTGAGTATTCAGAGGCTAATTAGGGTGTAAAGAGCCAAGAGCAGAGGGAGGGTTGCATGTCACAGGAGGCCATGGTCATCGCACATGAGTCAGACTGGAGGAAGAGGTGAGTTGAAGGGGGAAAGGCGTGTTCCGTACTTAGCCATGGGGCCCATACTTGGTTGAAGGCATGGCCTCTGTCATGGAGGTAATATGTAATCTCCTTCATGGTGACCATGTGCCAAATCTGCTTTTTGAGGGCCGAAAGGGACGGGGGTGAGGTATTTTTTCAATTAAGGGTTATGAGTTATTTGGCAGCTGTCAGGATGTGGGCAGTTAATTTTTTGGAGAATTTGTCTAATTCTTGGGGAGGGTAACACAAAAGGAATACCCAGGTATCTTTTGGGATGGGGGCTTCAAATAGTTCATAGTTTCTTAAACACCCTAAGTCCCAAAAGGAAATGATTGTCGGACAAGTCCACCAAATATGAAACATAATACCCCTGGGGCCACAGCCCCGGCAACAGTAGGCTCATGTCCTCCCAAGCCTCATCATCCAGGGAAGGAGCAAGGTCCTTTTCCCACTCATCCTCATGAGGATTTGGAAAGGGAAGGACAGAAGTGAGAAGGCTGCTATATATATGGGAAATCATGCCCTTATCCAAGGGGTGTCATCTACAAAGAGATTCAAAGGGGGTGAGGTCCCTTAGAAGATAAGTTGGCGGTAGGGATCGTAAGAAATGGCTAATTTGGAAGGATTCAAAGGGGCTGAGGATTTGGGATGGGGATTGGAGCTGGAGATCCGCTAGCAGGAGTCAGCAACCCTGTTTGGAGAAATCCACTGGAAATTTGAAACCTGCACATGTCCAGTTACAGTGTTTCGTAGAGGAAGATCCAGGAGGGCACACCGGGGTGTGCTAAATGATGGATAAGGGTGATATAGCAGATGAGAGTTATAGTTTGATGGTATCAAATTTGATGGAGAGGAGCAATTTAGCAGAGGGGGGCAGTGAGTAGGTGATAAGCCCCATAGAGAGGTCAGATCGGGCATGATTAGGTAGGCCGACTCTATGTCGAGCCATGAGATGGAGCGTGAGGGGGCGTATGAGGCAACAATTTGCGAGAAATGAGAAACCAGATAGTATAATTTAAGATCGGGGAGGCCCCTGCCGCCTCCAGGGATTGATCGCTTTAGGATTGCGGTTGAGTTCTTGGGGGTCTATGATTCCAGATAAAGCGGGTGGGGGCCATCTGGATGCTGGCGTGGAAGGAAGCGGGGGCAACCACCGGTAAGGTTTGGAAAAGATATAGCCATTTGGAAAGAATATTAATTTTGACAGCTATGATCCTGCCCAGCCATGAGATAATAAAGTGGTTCCAGGAGGTCAGGTCGGATATCATCCTGGAGATAAGGGGTCGCAAGTTCTCACGAAAGAGGAGATCCTAACGTGATGTGAGGAAAACACCTAGGTACTTGATCTTCCTGCTCTGCCAGTTGAAGTTAAAGTTAGACCGGAGAAGATTGGTATCCTGAGGGGAGACATGGAGCAGCATGGCTTCTGAGTAATATAAAAGGTTTTACTCGTAAATTGGAGCAGGTACCAAAGCTTAAAGGTTCCTGTAGCCTATTTGTGGCCGCGTCCCTGAATCTCCCATTTTGAAATGGAGCTCCGGTGTCGGGAGGGTTAATACCTGACCCCAGAGGTGTTAAAGCACAGGCACCGGGCTCTTTGTGCATCAGCATATGATTAAAATGAATTAATGAAATTAAAATTGTATTTTGAAGTTTGCGCTGCGGCGCTGGGAAGGTAATACCTAACGGCGCAGCATATAAGGGGTTAAACCCTGGAGCTAGGCGCCGGAGGTTGTAAAAACTATATTTAAATGATAAATTAAATGTTTAGTATGTAGACGCTGCAATGCAGGTAATTAACCAGCGTGCTGTGTTGAAAGGTTTAACTGCCGGCGCAAGGCGTCGAGAGTGCAACTATGTATAATATAAGTGATTAAGTATAAAATATGTGAAAAGTGTTTAAGTGTTGAATGAAATGTGTATAAATAAAGAGAATGCACTTAGCTGTCCCTGGAGGTTCAGTGGGGGCTGCAGGAGCAGCCATAGATCTCTTACCCCCCGGCAGCCAGCTTCAGTGGCTGCTGGAGGGACTTCCACCCTAGCATCCTGGATGCAAGTAGATCTAGGAGGTGCAGCGCCTCCTGGGGGACCCACTAAGCTAACATTCATTTAATGAATTCCAATATTTCTACTTATACAATGTAGATGTTTACCATTCTTTTCCTCCTGATCTTGGGCAAGCCATATATCATTACTAGGACTAATACTATGGAGTTTCTTAACTCTGGGATTTCAGAAAATGAGACAATGGATACCCACCACTCTATGAATTTAGCCCTCACATCGGTCCAGATGGCCTCCTGGCTTCATATTGTAATAAATTTGCAGGTGTCCTGGCCACCAAGCTTATCTCTCTATTTAACACAATTCTAGATGGTGGGACCATTGACCCTGTCACAACAAGGGCAAAAATATTAGTTATCCTAAAGAAGGCAATGTTTCTTCCCTTTGTAGCATTTAATATCTCATTATTAAACATTAATCTAAAGATCTTTACTAAAGTCCTTGCTAATAGGCTCACCTTACCACCCTTAATCCATCCAGATCAGGTTGGCTTTGTCCTTGGTTGACAGTCAGGGGACAACACCAGGCGGAGCATTGATTTAAATAATCATGTAAATGAGTACAGGTTGCCAACTCTTTTCATCTCCTTGGATGGTGAAAAGGCCTTAGACCATGTTTGGTGGCCCTTCATAATGAGAGCTCTTGCGCCCTTTGAATTTTGAGACAAGATTCTCACAGGAGTTTCAGTTCTGTTTCATAATCCCTCAACCTTAATCTTGGTGAATAGGTGCACCTCTTCTATTTCTGGGAGCAATTGAACTTGGCTGGGATGCCCTTTATCCCCTTTTATCTTCACCCTGTCCATTGTGCCACCGAAATTAGGGTAGGTCCAGATATTTACTGTGTAGTGATAGCATAAGGTTGCTTTTTACGCAGATGACATCATTCTTATTATAACAAATCCATTGATTTTCTTTTAAAAAAACATTTTTAACGAGATTCATCGCATCTCAACTCTACCTAACTTTAAAATAAATTTGTACATGATGGAAATTCTGGATGGAAGAGAAAAGCAGTCACTCAATCTAAATATCCCTTTTAATTGGCCATCCAACATATTAATTATATAGAGGTTATGCTCACCAAGATGGTCGAAAGCCTCTACTGGACCCTCCCCTCCTCAATTGTATTAAAAATTATCTTGATTCATGGGACAGGCTTATGCTCTCTTGGATTGGGCATGTCAAATTAATAAAGAGGAACGTCCTTCTGAGACTATTATACTTTTTCTACACTCTGCCAGTTAGATCCGCCTACTTGACAGACCGATCTACACAGTTATCAACCTCTGCATCTTGGGCTTCTCCTCCAAAGTATTTCAAATATTCCAACTGGCACCAGATTCTTATGAGAACTAGGTCCTTTTTGCTGCCTAGCGGAAAGGAGGATCCCCGAAATAAACTCCCGATCCGTATTCAATTTTATAGTATTAACTTTAAACACACATGTAAAGAAAGAAATAGCAACAGTATGTGTTGTTCTGTCAGAGTCTGCTCTCCTGTCTCTTTCAGAGTAATCAGCAATGGAACTCAATTCTGCTTGTTCTTTTCGGTGTACTCATATGTATCCTCTTCTAAATGTGTGCAAGCTGATAAAGATCCTCTTGAGATTTCTGAAATAACACAGAATTGAATCTAAATGAAAACACTTTCATAGTGCATTATCACACTAGCACATTAATAGCAAACATGGAATGAACTCACCCGGTTCCTGGGTATAATCATTCAGTCACAAATGGAGACTGTGTTTCCTCATCTGCAGTTGACATCAAGTAATCACAAAAAACAGTTATTTATTTCCAAAGTCCTTGATTAGTACCAGCTTTAACATGTTTTGCGAGCACCCAGCCCGCAGAAAGCAGTAAATGCTGGTCTATTGTTAATTTTTAGACAATTTTCTCTTTGAAAGAGACAGATGAGCAGGAATTGATCACATTACTCTGATACTCCTCCAAAGGCCACATCTCCACGCGATGTAATGCTCTCCACACTTTCCTCGAATGGTGAAGAGGACATTTGCCAAAAGAAGAGGGAGTTTGGTTTCAGGCAATTCCTAGTCCCAGAGTAGTGGATGATATGGATAATCAATTCACACAAATGGAAGTTGAATTAAAGGTGGTAATAAAATAGTAGTAGGATGCATACGAGTTAAAAAAGCTACAGTGCATATATGTATTGACAAATTAAGTTGTTTTTCTTCTTCTTAGGCAGTGTTGCTTAAGATATATGGAGAAACCTGTCTAAAAGAATGTTATATAGCATAACTTATCTAAACTGAAATGTGCCTTCCATTGTTCATGATGGGAAACAGGGAAGTTGTGGGTATTGCTAGTCTACACCAGATAAGATGTGGCAAGGTCTACTTGGATTTATGCCTGTGTCTGGGGGATGTTGGTTGATGTTGAGTGGTCCTGTCATGTGGTGTGATATTATTGGGTAAAGTCTTATATGATGCTTTGTCTACTAGTTTGTGGTTTTAGGGCATAAAATGCTTGCAATGTTAATATGTAATCACCATTATTCTGACTGAATTAAATTTTCTGTATTGCGCATACAAGAATAAATTGAGCATATACCGAAGAGACTTTGTTTTTGTATTATTCCTGAAAACTCCCGTAACAGTGGGATATGACTGTGTTGCAAAGACCTCCATTAATGTCCGCATCAAAGTGAATGTCTAGAGATTGCTCTATAGCTGGTATTATGTTCCAACTAGGCTTCATGGCATTTTCCCGAGTGTCTCAGAAGTCTGCTGGAGGAATTGCGGTCAGCCAGGGTTTTTACTGCACCTCTGGTGTTACTGTCCTAAATGTCGACCATTCTGGAAGGAAATAATATAATATTATTCCTAGTCACCACTATTATAAGCTTGCAGGTCCTTTTACTATTGCCTATCCCAGACATCCCTAAGCATGCCTATAGGTTGTTCAGAAACATGTAAGTGAAGCATCATGTCAGTTAGCAGCTTAATGGGAGACTCCTCTTCTTCCTACTGGCATCTTGGTCTACAGCCATGTGTGGTACATATATAAAATGGAGCATATAACACGCAACCTGAGAGACTCGTCTGTATTATTTCACAAAAAATGAGCCCCATGAGACTCCTTTCATAATGACCCTCTTTTTATTCTCTAAGTAAAAGGTTATTCCCTGTCTTTCTGCAGCTGTAATCAACTCTCTTGTATCCCAATGCCCCCTTTCTAGGTTCCCTGTTAGTAACCTAAGGAACATAGTAATGGGTACTGAGGGTGAGTCCTTGGCTGTTCAGGAGAACAGGTCAATAGATTGGAGGAATAGAGGGAAAAAAATAGAATTGTGCTCAACAAATCTTAACATATTCTTGGCATCTTGTGTGTGAATATGTGTTTTCGCCTAAATCATGGGATGCTGAATTTAGTGGAAAAATCAGAATATATCTCTATAAGGTCATATTTATTAGATACACACAAAAAACAAAAGTGGCAAAAGCTATATCTGAAAAATGTAAGATAAGTGAAAATTTCAATTAATCGCTATTGAACTGAAATATTCTCATCTTTCATTTATAAAATACTAATAAAACTACAGAAAAGCTTAAAAATTTCAGAAAAAAGCCCAGAATTGTATAACAATACAAATTAGCCGTAATGTAATTGTTAATAAAAGACAAAATGTAAAGTCAATTTGTTTTAGCGAAATAGGATGTTGATGCTTTGTTTGTACAGTGTCTCATTGGTCTTCTAAAAAGGAACCAGCATTAGTCCCCTCATCACTGCAGGGTCCTAGTGTCCTTGGTAGCGATGCTCCATTGTCAGAATGTTTTAGTGAAAATGTTCCCTCTGTTCATCACTTACACTACCCAGGTTGTCAGGAAAAAAGTCTAGATGGGAATGTAAAAAGTGAACTTTAAGTAACATTCTACAACCCATATTCTTGTAGTTGTCCAATAGTTCATTCACAATGGACACGTAGTTGGCCTCTTTTGAGTTCCCTAAGAACCCACACACAGAAGCTTTGAAGGAGGACCAAGCAGCAGACTCAAGTTCCTGTAATTTAGTGTTAAATATTTCATCCATATGCATTTGGGGGCCTACAAATATGTCTTCTTTTAGCTTTGCTTCACTTAACTGTTCCTTCAGATAACTGAAAACCTGGTCTTTTTTATCCACAGCTTTCACAAAATCCTTCATTAGGCCCAACTTAATGTGAAGTTGGGGTAAAATGAGTTTACATGGCTCAACCAATGGACTGTACTTGATATTTTTCTCTCTAGCAACATAGGTTTCTCTCTTTGGCCACTTATTTGTGATATAGTGATTTTTTGTTTTTCTGCTGTCCCATAAACAAAGAAAAGAGCAGTACTTTGTAAATGCACCTTGCAAACCTAACAGCAGTGCGACTACCTTTGAGTCACAACACAGATTTCATCCATGATCCCTATACTTGATTCCTTCCAATAGCACAGCCATACTTTTATAAGTTTCTTTCATGTCCACTGCATAGGCTAGAGGCACTGAAAGGAGTTTGCTCTTATTATGGAGTAACACTGCTTTAAGACTACTCTTCAAGGAATCAATAAACAGTTGTCACTCACTTGCATTGTGCTGAACACCAAACTTAAACTGTTTACATAACACACACACAAACACACACACACACATTGATGAAGGGAGTCTTGTCGACTTTCTGTGATTAAATACTTTACTTTTTGAATTTAAATTTTTCAAAATATCTAACAAACCTTATGTGATATCAAATTTCTGAAGGTATATTTGGATTCTACACATCATTATACCACGGAAGCCACGAAAACCCTTGTTCACTCACTTATTGTCTCTCGCCTTGACTACTGTAACCTTCTTCTCTCTGGCCTACCTGATTCTCGCCTTGACCCTCTTAAGTCTATCCTCAATGCTGCTGCCCGCCTCATTTTTCTCTCCCGCCGCTCTATCTCTGCGGTCTCCCTCCAACAGTCACTACATTGGCCCATAGCTGTCCCACGAATCTGTCTGTAGTATCCACTGTTCGCCCAAAAATAGTTGTGGTGCAGGACAAAACTTATACTTTGCAAGAGAAATTCTATCTGTTCCATTTGGAGGTGGGATTCCTCTCTCAGAATGGAGCTCACATGTTGGCACCCCTTGTCATGATCGATTATCGTGTACAATGAAGTTACATCACATGTGAGAAGGATAAAGCCCTCACAGTTATTATATTATTTCCTCATCAAGAGCAAGCATTCTTTTCATTCTATGTTTATCAAGTGCACTCCAGATTTCTCATTATCATTGTTAGACCTGTGTTGTGGTGTGTGGGAGAAATGCTCTGCAACTTTGTTACAAGAACTTGTCATGATGGAGTTGCAACGGATATGTGAGATATATGAATCATTTGTGAACTTAATATAAAAAGTTTGTTTTTGGGAAGTGCTAATCTTTTCTTAATGATTTAGATCCATTTGTACCTTAGACAGTATCAGTATGACACCCACAGCAGAAGTTCAAAAACATAGCATGAAGATGAACACAAAAAAGAAAAGAAAATAGCATATTGAGTTACAATCTTATGGAAGGAAATTAACAGACATGCTGCAGCTACTGAGGCCCAGACATACATGGATTTTCCTACAATCCAAGCCTGAAACTATTACAAATAAATAGTTATTAAAAAAACAATTGCGTACATTTTCATGAGGTTGCCATATTGATAGTTCTTTTGATATAAAATGAAATATCAACCATAGATTTGAGGGGAAGACTCTTTCTAATGTGTAATATATAAACCTTGCTACAAAGTAATGAGAGTAACTATTGTTCAACAGTTATATAATTATTATAGAGTAAAATATATAATGATTCAGCAAACTGACCCTTGAAGTATATGAAGAGGGAAAATAGCCACATTATCTCTGATTTCCTTAGTTATTTAATGTATGGAAACCAAATATGGGATGTTAAACTGTTAATATTATAAGCTGCTCTTGGAATAGTACAAGTAAAACTGTTTCAGATGTTTTTATAAATATGAGAAAGGAGCTAATACCGACCTCTGTATACTAGATAGCATTTTAAGAAAGGTGATAACAACAGGAGAAAAAGCCTACAATGGTGCTATTATAAAGAAAGATCTAAACATATTGCTAGGTCAATAAAAAGGGATTGATAAATACAACAAGAGAATACAATATAAAAAAAAACAATAAACATATGTCTACACCAGGCTTGTCTATAAAAAAAATATTAGAAATAATAACTTTGAAAACCATAAAGTTAGAAAAATAAATGTAGTATATATAAAGGGGCAAACAGATTGCTTTATCAATTTATATGTATGTATGCTTGCAGTGGTAACAAATTAACTTGTAGGATTGAGTTAATATATTTATACTTATGGTGCTTATATGTAAAATGAATCAATAAAAATCATTAAAAAAATATGAATTATGTAAAATGTAATATATGAGGTAATAAAATTAATAATATTCCATACAATTGGTTATTATTTCCAATATTACAATATCACTATGAATGTGTGCTCTTACCTCTAGCCTCTGTGACTTGTTCCATGACCTTTCAGCATTACTATTGGATGCTTGCTTCCAGGAACTTCGATGTCAATCCCATTTGCAGTACCATATAATAATACAGCACAATGAGTTTCTCTATTCTACATTAAAACTACAAATGGTGAATCGTGGAGGTGGAGTCAATTGATTGCAGTGTTTGGTTTCTTTAAAATTAACTTTATTTGAATGTTGACAAGATCATTTTTAGATGAATCTCAAAACTTCAGCCTGGAAACTTGCAGAAATGTTAGGCTAAATGCAAGTGAGGAATATATTTCACTATTATCACTAAACTATGAAATAATAGTAATAATAATAATAATAACAATAATAATAATAATAAATATATATTAGCCATCAGTGATAAAATTTATATATATTTTTTCAAAGCACCTAAAAGGAAAAGGTGGTAACAAGGGGAAACAAACACTAAACAAATAAGGGATGGGCCTGAGTGGGTAGGGTACATGAGGTAAGTGAACAACTAATATGCAGCATCAAACATATTTACACAATAACATTAACACTTTATTATTGTCCATGATTCAGAATGCAGTGTTCAGAATGTATTTCATGGTGGAATCATCAATACGGTAACCAACTTTGTATATGCTAAAGGTTTAATCTGCATTTGGATTTAGGATTTACTAGTTTCACCTTACAAAATTCACAAGTGACCTGACTGCTCACAAATAAATCAATCTGGTTTTATTAAGTCTATATTTGACATCAAATGCCCCCAAATGTCTAAAAACATATTATTTCTGTTAGAGTTAGCAATCCTTAATTTTTCTTGTAGAATTACATACTCTGATTACTACTCAGTAATTGACAGGGTGTGTTTCTGTCTCCAGTATACTGGAATATGACCTTTAACAGTATTTAACATGTGTATCACCAAATCTCTGTGGGCCATACATTTTATGCAAGTGTAGAAATCTGCATAAAACAGTAACAATATTGGGTCCCTTGTTAATGAACATCCAAAAATCTTATCTGTAATCAACAAACCATCATCCTCAAAATGTCATAATTTTCAGACTTTCTATTCATATATAGAGCATATCTTCTTTGGGGTGGACTCCACCACTTAGGTGAATATTTGTTTGTTTGTGTGTTTGTTTGTTGTGTTTGTGCAATTTAAGCATCATGGCTTAGATTTTATACCATCTCTAGGGAATTTTAGAATTGGTTTCTAAAATTAGAACACAATAAATTACCAGTTTCCTAAATCTGTTTGTCTATTTATCTTTCTTCCCATATATGATGTTGCAAAATTTTGGCTACTTCCTTTTGATAGTTGCCAATTAAATCAGCAAATTCTGGGAAGCTTCTCTTAACCATCATGTTGTATCTAAGTTAGTAAGTAAAATAAATTGTACTTATTTTCAGAAAGTGTGGTTGGGTAAGTTACATTTGTCTTGTATGGTTTAAAAAGGTTGTTATTTTGTCTCCTATTTTTAGCACTGGGCTAATAGTAGTCAGAGATTTATTTGCTTATGATCTGGAGTCTTTTCCTATCCATGATAATTACCTAATATTCCCTTTTCCTAATCAAGCTTTTTCCCGCTCTATAGAGTTTTTTTCAGTTTCAACTACTAGCCATTCTCTCAGTACTGTGGCAAAGTATTATATGCTTTTAAGACCTAATCCACTTCTGATCTTCAAACCTGATTAAGTTGAGTACTTGACTCCAAGAGAATGCTTCATTCAAAAGTTGGGTTGAGTAATTGACTCTAGGAGAATGTTTCACCCAAATGAATGGTGAGATTATTTTATTGTAATGTACCTAAATGGTATTTTGCGAACCAAATAGTGAATCTTTGTCCCATAGAGCGGGGACGGCTGCCTGACAATTCCGGCCGGGGAAGCTCTGTTGTTAGGCAACAGAGACACTGCTTCCCTGGCCTCCAGATCATTCCTTGAGCAGGTGCAGTAGTGCATCCCGTTGCTAGGCAATGGGACACTAGTTCTGGTTCCCCATCTAGCAGTCATTGACGTCACTGACCACCAGCCAATCACCTGCTTGGCACTTCTATTTACACCTAAATGTGACACTATTAGGGTGCCAGAGTATCTGGTCTTATCCTGCCTCCAGCGTCCCATGTGCTATTCTCCTGCTTTTTCCCTCCTGTTTGTCCTGGCTCGCACCTTGACTATTCTCCTAGATCATGATTTGGTTTACTTGATCTCCTGGCTTGACCTCGAGGACTCTGACCTTCCCTTTGGGTCTCTGGTGAATACCGGGAGTGTGTTAGACACTGCATCTCCTTGTTCAGTAGCGCCAATACCAGTTAGTAGCTCCATGAAATTCACTAGCATGACACTCTTGTACATGGTATATTCCATTAACCCAAATCTTTTCACAGTTTAGATAGCATGACACATAATTCTACTAAAAAAGAAGTTCTGCTCTTGGAGGCAGGTTACTACCTAAATAGGAGAAGTTTGAGTTTGTCCAACTAAAGGTGAATTAAACTGTCAATGTTTTTTGGTACTTAGGTGATAAGAAAACTTACATTATCTCCATTTTTGTTGAAATTATCATAATGAATGACACTTTTATAAACCTATCTACTTTGTGCTATGATAGTAGTAAGTATAAAGTGTCATCTGCCAATAAAGAAATTTTATATTTTTAAATACCTGAGATCTTAACCTTTTGCGTGATACTTGGTGCTATCACACGCCGGGTGTGCGGGCAGCGCACCCGACACCCGGCAGACTTACCTGGCTCCGGCGCTCCGCTCTGTCCTGGGCACTGCCATCTTGGATTCGGGTCTGCGCATGCGCAGACCTGACGGCTTCTTTAAAACCTCTGTTCTCCCCTCATTGGTGGATTCTAATGGCGCTTAGTTTAAAAGGCACTTCCTCCTTACCTACAGTGCCTGTTCTTTGAGTCACCTCCTGGTGATAGAAGTGGCTTCCTGTTATCTTCCAGCTATTTTCTTCCATCCTAGTCTGCAGAGCTGACGCTCATCTCCGGACATCATCTCTACATTTGTCTACAGAGCTGACGCTCATTCTACTGAACTTTACACCACATAGTGGTCTACAGAGCTGACGCTCATTCTCCTGAACCTAAAGATCACATAGTTGTCTGCAGAGTTACACCATCATCTTCATTGCCATTACTTATTATATTTACCACTCTTACTATGGTACTACTGCCTGTACTCTCTCAGGGACTTCTGTACAGTGCTCTAGTAGGGACCGCGACCTGCGAGGTAGACGCAGCTAAGCTCATACCGCTTTGCGGCGGTACCTGGTGAACACCGTCTCCTCGTTAGACTCCACGCCCTGTTGGAGTAGTGCTAAACTGTTTGAATCCCTTGGGGTCGCTACATCTGCCGAGTCTCATCGTAAGAATCGTGACAGTAAGAACAGGCCAAATAACGTTGTCATTAATATGACAGAATCTAACGTGCAACCCTCTGCTGAGGATATACTTCAGCACTTGCTCGACCGGGTAGAGCAACAAGATGTGGTCCAACAACAGCTATTACAGGGCTTCCAGAGTCTTGCTGTTCGTCTTGACTCGCTACAAGCATCACCACATGTTCAAACGGTCAGTTCACCGGCACCTGTTCCCACAGCTGCGTCCAATTCGTCTCTTCGGATACCAACTCCTTCCAAATTTGATGGAGATCCTGCCACCTGCCGTGGGTTCTTGAACCAGTGTTCAATACAATTTGAACTCCAACCACAGAATTTTCCTACCCAGCGCTCAAAAGTAGCATACCTAATATCCTTACTCTCTGGTCAAGCTTTAGCCTGAGCCTCACCTCTCTGGGAACTTGATGATCCGATCCTGGCGGACAGTGCTGCCTTCATTGCTGCTTTTCACAGGATTTTTGACGAACCAGGAAGGGTTACTTCTGCAGCATCTAGTATTCTTCGCCTGCGTCAAGAATCTCGCTCAGTGGCCCAGTATGTTATTCAGTTTCAAACATTGTCGTCAGAGTTATGGTGGAACAACGAAGCATTGGTAGCCACCTTCTGGCAGGGGCTATCTGACAAATTCAAGGACGCTTTGGCTTCCCAAGAACTCTACTTTAAACACCATGATCTCGCTATGTAACCGTGTGGATCTACATTTCCGCGAAAGATCTTCAGAGAAGGATTCCTCTCGGCGTAGTTCCGCCAGACTCGCACCTCAGTTCACTCATCCGGTAACAATGGAGGAACCCATGCAAATTGGGCGCTCTCGATTAACTCCAGAGGAACGTGATAGAAGATTAAGAAATAAGTTGTGCCTTTATTGTGCGGATCCGGATCATCTACTGAATGCCTGCCCCAAGAGGTCGGGAAATGCCAGACCCTAACCTGCTCCGGAGAGGTCAGATTAGGGCTTTCCAAAACCTCTCTAATGTCTGCTCCTTCCCTATTACCCTTCACGGTCCCTGTGGTCCCATTCACACTTCTGCTATGCTGGACTCTGGAGCAGCCGGAAATTTTATCTCTTTCTCTTTAATTTCGCAGGTTTCTATACCAACTGTACCATTAGAAATTCCTGTTTCCATCACGGCCATCGATGGTTCCCATATAGCTAATGGTACTGTGAAAACCCGGACCAAACCCATCGTCCTTCAAATAGGAGCATTACATCGAGAAGTAATTAACTTTTAACGTGCTGCCATCTACTACTACTCCCGTCATCCTGGGTCTACCATGGCTTCAGCAGTACTCCCCTCAACTTGACTGGTCCACCTCGCAGATTCTGTCTTGGGGTTCTACTTGTCGCCTGAAATGTTTGACTCAGGTCCAACCTATTGGCTCCATTTCTACTTCCTCTAATACCAAAGTCTCCATTCTGCCCAAGCAATATCATTCCTTTTTAGACGTTTTTGACAAGCTTTGCTCTGAGCATCTGCCGCCTCATCGCTCGTGGGACTGTCCTATTGAACTGCAGTCGGGCAAAATACCTCCTCGAGGTCGAGTGTATCCACTCTCCATACCTGAGACCTCTTCTATGTCAGAATATGTTAAAGAAAACCTCTCCCGAGGCTTCATCAGACCCTCTTCATCACCGGCGGGAGCAGGGTTTTTCTTTGTTAAGAAAAAGGATGGATCGTTAAGACCTTGCATCGATTATCGTGGGTTAAATGCCATTACAGTCAAAAACCGATACCCCATTCCGCTTATCATTGCACTGTTTGATTGCATCAAAGGAGCTAAGATCTTCACCAAAGTAGACTTGCGGGGCGCTTATAATCTCATCAGGTTCAGAGCAGGAGACGAATGGAAGACGGCTTTTAATACCCGCGATGGGCATTACGAATATCTTGTAATGCCCTTTGGGCTGTGCAACGCCCCCGCCGTGTTTCAGAGTTTTATCAATGAGATATTTAGAGATCTTCTTTACCTCTGTGTCGTGGTATATCTAGACGATATTTTGGTTTTCTCTCCTGACATCACCTCTCACCGTAAGCATGTGAAGGAAGTTCTTTCCAGATTACGACGCCATCAACTCTTTTGCAAACTGGAGAAGTGCTTCTTCGAGCTCCCTCAAATGCCGTTTCTGGGTTACATTGTCTCTGGATCCGGATTACAAATAGACCCAGATAAAGTCAAAGCAATTTTAGAATGGCCTCTTCCCCTTGGGCTGAAACCTATTCAACGTTTCCTCGGATTCGCCAACTACTATAGGCGCTTCATCCAGGGCTACTCCACCATCGTGGCACCTATTGTGGCTCTAACTCGAAAGGGTTCCAACCCTAAATCCTGGTCTTCAGCTGCGATCGAGGCCTTTGACTTCTTGAAGAAAGCTTTCGTCTCTGCACCTATCCTCCAACAACCGGATGTTTCCTCTCCGTTCTTTCTGGAGATTGATGCCTCCAATATGGGCATCGGGCCGTCCTTTCACAGAAATCTCCTCTGGACCAATTCTATCCGCGTGCCTTTTTCTCTAGAAAAATTCTCCCTGCTGAGAGGAACTACACCATAGGGGATAAGGAATTGTTGGCAATCAAAGCAGCGCTAGCGGAATGGCGACATCTCCTTGAGGGAGCACTACATCCAGTGACTATCTTCACGGACCATAAAAACTTGCTCTACCAAACCGCGCAGTGCTTAAACCCCAGACAAGCACGCTGGTCTTTATTCTTTTCTCGCTTCGAACTTCGCATTACTTTTAAACCTGGCATTAGGAATAAGAGAGCTGATGCTCTTTCTCGTGCTTTTTCTACTCATGAAGTCACGGAGGAGGATTCTGTCCATCCCATTCTGGACCCTAAATGCCTACTTTTAGCTACTCAGCTTAAACCCCAAACGGGGAGAAGTTTTGTCTCTCCTAATCTTCGCCACAAACTGCTGAAACATTATCACTCTACCATCTTCACTGGACATACTGGTACCCGCAAGACCATCGAATTGATATCCAGAAACTACTGGTGGCCCAGTCTTCACACTGACGTTAAGGACTTTGTCTCTTCCTGTAGCGTTTGTTCTCAGAATAAGTCCACTCATCAGCATCCCGCTGGTTTACTACATCCATTGCCCATACCTCATGAACCATGGACCCATATAAGTATGGATTTTATTACCGATCTCCCACCTAGTAAGAATTGCACCGTCATATGGGTGGTAGTGGATCGATTTTTTAAAATGGCCCATTTCACGGCACTTCCGGGTCTTCCATCCTCTCCAGTCCTGGCATCCCACTTTGTCAAGGAAATATTCCGCCTACATGGCTGTCCACTCGACATAGTCTCAGATCGAGGTGTGCAATTCGTTTCCAAATTCTGGAGAGCTCTCTGCAAATTATTGGGGATCAAACTGAGTTTATCATCTGGATATCATCCTCAATCCAATGGACAGACCGAAAGGGTGAACCAGGATTTGGAGACCTACCTCAGGATGTTTTCTACCGCCAACCAGGATAACTGGGTAGATCTTCTACCATGGGCGGAATTTGCCCATAACAACGCCTTCCATGAGTCTTCTTCTAAATCCCCTTTCCTGGTGGTCTATGGATATCATCCGTCTCTTCCTGAATTTGCGCCTTTCCCACCCACCCAGGTGCCCGCAGCCAATTCTCTATACAACAAATTCCTTTCCATTTGGACGCAAGTAAGAGCTTGTCTTAAAAAGACTTCTACACGTTACAAATTGGCTGCAGATAAAAGGCGTCGATTTCTTCCCACCTTCAAGGTTGGTGATAGGGTGTGGCTCTCCACCAAGAATATACGCCTCAGAGTCCCCTGCATGAAATTGGCTCCGCAATTTAATGGCCCATACAGTATCTCGGGAATCATTAACCCAGTCTGCTTCAAATTGCGTTTACCGGCATCTCTTCGTATTGTCAACTCTTTCCATGTGTCTCTATTAAAACCTCTGAAAATTAATCGATTTACATCAGTAGCTCCTTCCATCACTCCAGGGGCCCATCAAGAGGAGGAGTTCGAACTTAAACAAATCTTGGACTCAAAAAATTGTAAAGGCGGTTTGAAATACTTGGTTGACTGGAAGGTCTTCGGCCCTGAAGAGCGCTCTTGGGTTCGCGCCTCCGACATCCACGCTCCCTACCTGCTGGATAAATTCCACAAGAAGTTTCCCTTGAAACCTTGCAATAAACGTGCGGTGCCCGTTTTTAAAGGGGGGGATACTATCACACGCCGGGTGTGCGGGCAGCACACCCGACACCTGGCAGACTTACCTGGCTCCGGCGCTCTGCTCCGTCCTGGGCGCCGCCATCTTGGATTCGGGTCTGCGCATGCGCAGACCTGACGGCTTCTTTAAAACCTCTGTTCTCCCCTCATTGGTGGATTCTAACGGCGCTTAGTTTAAAAGGCACTTCCTCCTTACCTACAGTGCCTGTTCTTTGAGTCACCTCCTGGTGATAGAAGGGGCTTCCTGTTATCTTCCAGCTATTTTCTTCCATCCTAGTCTGCAGAGCTGACGCTCATCTCCGGACATCGTCTCTACATTTATCTACAGAGCTGACGCTCATTCTACTGAACTTTACACCACATAGTGGTCTACAGAGCTGACGCTCATTCTCCTGAACCTAAACACCACATAGTGGTCTGCAGAGTTACACCGAACTGCATCATCTTCATTGCCTTTACTTATTATATTTACCACTCTTACTATGGTACTACTGCCTGTACTCTCTCAGGGACTTCCGTACAGTGCTCTAGTAGGGACCGCAACCTGCAAGGTAGACGCAGCTAAGCCCATACCGCTTTGCGGCGGTTCCTGGTGAACACCGTCTCCTCGTAAGACTCCGCGCCCTGTTGGAGTAGTGCTAAACTGTTCGAATCCCTTGGGGTCGCTACATCTGCCGAGTCTCATCGTAAGAATCATGACAGGTGCTAATGGCTACATAGTTAATATAAATATTGTCGCATTGGTTAATGAGAATATATCTTACAAAATGTGATAAGTTATTTTTCTTCTGTTGGGCATGTATATAGTGCTGTTACATATTTAATACATTGTATTAGAATACCAAATCTATACAGAGCCTGGTTAATGAATTTGCAGTTGACCCTGTCGAACCCCAATAAAATATGTAGATTGCGTTGATTATTTGCATATTCTATGAGGGAAGACATAAGGAGTTTAATTCTATTTGCTGAAACTTCAGAATTCAAATATAATCATTCAAATTATAATCAGGTGGTAGGGGCTCTTTTTGGTGAGCTTACCTTGGACGTCTGCACTTGACGGGAGTGTCTTTGGGATTGGTGCTGTCGTTACGGATTCTTTGGGTGTTCCGGTTACCGAACTTGTTAAATGTCTTATTGTTTGTGCCGTGGCGCAACCTGGGGAGGAAAAAGAGAGAGAAAGAGAGAGAGAGAGAGAAAGAGGGGGGGAGGGGGTGCAGGGGTGGTATGTGGAGAAAACAGATACAGATGTGGTACCAACAATATACTCCTGGTGATTTGGATATGCAGTGGGTTATAGCTCGTTTGCTGGTGTGGGTCTATAGCTCTTTGCCCTGTTTATAGCCTTAATGCACTGTATATTGTGGTGGTTAGGTACCTTCTTTAAGGGGTGTGTCTTTTACTTGTGGGGGTGTTTAAGGCTCTTGGGGTTTAAGAGCTTGTAATAGAGGGCAGTATGGTCAGGATACCCTCTAGGTTTGATTAGTAGATATTATGATCTACTAAGCTGTATTGTTGTAGTTTGCAGTTAGTTGTGTGAGGCTATGTGCTCTGATGTGGTGGGATTGATGTAAATAACGGGTATAGGTTTACTTTTGCTTAGGAAGCTCTTACAAGAGCAGTTTGGTGGTCATCAGCAGGTCTCTTTCTCCCGTGGGTAGGCGCTGCAGTTGGGATTGATTGTAGCGTGTACCGAGCGGTAGCGTGACTTGGGCCGAGCGGGTACTCCTGGATCACCTGGTGTGCATGCGCCGGACTTACGGTGTTGGTGGAGCGCACTGTGCGTTCCACTGCGGGCTGGATTGAGTCTTGTCTCTCTGCTGTGAAGAATTCGCTTCTGGAGAGTTGGGCGAGTGGTGTTTCCAGGAGCAGAGGTGAGAGTTCAGGGAGTCTTTGGCGGGGTGTGTAGGGGTGGACCAACGCGTTTCGTCCTTAGACTTCGTCAGGTATGTGGCTGTACTGTTAGTTCCTTGTGCTTTTATCCTGCTTTGGTTTGACTGTGTCCAATTGGGAACTGCCGGAAGGGGAGGGGGGAGGCGGGAGGCGGGATGCGGTGGGGGGGGGTTGTTCGGGGGATAGGGTGTTGGTAGATTTTGGTGGATTCTTATTTATTTTTAATTTTAAGGTGACTAGTGGTGTTGGAAACCTTGTGAGAGTTTTAAGTACTGCTAAGGAGCATTTGACATTGATTTGGGGGCATATCGTGGGTAATTTGGTGTCCCGATGTGGGGCATTATGTATTTACGTTAGATACTTGTCTATGCTAAGGGGGTCTAATTTAAATTATAATAAATTATCAATATTTAGCAATGATATGGTCAATAATTCATCCTGTCTTCCAGGGGATTATATCATTTAGGTATTACAGTCACTATGTCCAATGGTCTCTAAGGTTGAAGGTTGTTTATGCATTTTGTCTGATAATTCATTTAAGGTGTCTGTCATCCGTGGGAAATAATGTGTTTTTAAATATGGAATAAAATGTTAAACAAGATCCACTTGCTGTGTATTTTAATGCTATAGTTATTTAATTTGCCTAAATGAGGTTCTCCAAAGTTTCTGTTTGTTCTCTACTAAATGAATTAAATTGTAAGTCTGCCAGTTAATTTGTAGTCTCTCAGGTTTGTATTAGTGGGAAGAACTGTTGCAAATTGTAAAATGATTCATAGTACTTCTTAAAAAGATTTGATATATGATATATGTTGATTTTTAATACCTGCTTTATAAGAGGTCAATATTCTTACCTCTCCCTCCTCTCTTTTTTTTGTGTACTTTTTTTAAGCAAATTCCACTCTAATCACATACTAAAGTGTCATTGCCATTATAAATAGATATGAATTGGGACATTTAGAGCCTTATTCAAATTGGAATGTAATTTGCGCGTAGGTTGCGTGTTTAAAAAGAGCATGTGACTTGTAAGAACTAGCACCCATAATCAAATCCACAAGTTTTGTAAGATATGTTATGATTTGATGTTGGTAGTAAATGACCTACGTCACATATTACCGCCGTAATCGTAATTTAACATACATTATTTCTTTGAGTAATTGCACTCTATCTTACTACAAGCATATTTACAATTAATTCACATCAGAACACACATGCATTACCTTAATTACCCTTATTAGCCATAAAACACTGCTGCAGCCTGACAACCCTTTCGTTGCATTATCTATTTAACCTGCATTATTCCATTCTAACAATTTCCCCATTATCACAGAATTAGTGCCAAATATGTCTCATCCCTACACATTTGCTTTTCATGACTAAAATAAACACCAAAATTATCTTTAGAACTCATGCATCTTATAGAACAAAACATATATGTAATAGAATGTAAGTTTAAATAAAAACATTAAAATATTTAAATTTGACCCATACACAAACACATATATATATATATATATATATATTCTATTAAAACTGGCAGGGGTTTTAGTTCTTTGGGTGGAAAAAAGAAAAAAAGGATTATTGAGTACTACATTTAAACATTACACCACCACAATATTATTATATGCAAGAAACGTATTTGTGCTCCATGGGTATAGTTTGGTCTCACATTTCTCAAACTCTACAGAGTTGATAGGTGCTACATTACTATAGATTATTCATCTTATTGTTAACACATTACTACCCAGAGGACTGCTTTTTGAAGGCACATGCAGACACAGTTGTGGTGGTGTAGTTTTAGTTAAGGACATACAGTTATTATGCTCATTAATTAATATACCAGTAATACGGTAAAATCAGCATTTGGCTAGTCTATTAAGAAATCACTAAAGCAAAAAATCATATGAGATCTATACTTGTCACCAATGTAATATATAAACATATATATATATATATCTATATATATATATATATATATATATATATATATATATCTATATATATATATATATATATATATATATATATATATCTCTATATATATATATATATATATATATATATATATATACTGTATATATATATATACACACACATGCACACATACAAATATTGTGACAAAGAGGGCGATTTTCCACATATCTCCTGCATAGGGACGGGTGGGATCTCAGAAAATCTTTAAGTACAGGCTGCGGATAGGGTTAAGTTTTTACAGACTAGGGGGTATATTTACTATGTGGCATAAAAAAAAAAATCACTGAGAATCAGCAGTTGTAAGGAATCGCTGAATATTAAATGTTCCTTGAAGACTCTTAGGTTCAAAATACACAGCTGAAGGACAGGGTCTAATGAGGTAATTAGACTGAAGGGGGGGGGTTATTGTATTGAAACCTGTATTGCCCCCATTGTGTAGTGCGACCAATGCTAGCTAGTTGGTCGGTGACTAGGCAGGATAACTATATCTAGCCAAAATTAGGGTTACCTGGTGTCATCCTGACAAAAGAGTGCTGTGTTATTTGTCATGTGAACAATAAAAACACGGTTATCCAAGTCAAGAAGTGATTTTGTCTGTCATCTGCCGGGTGTCAGCCTCACAATATATATGGTATTAGTATGTTTGTACATGTTATTGTTACGAAACTGGTCCACAAACTATGCTTGCAATTATAGCCACGGAGCCAGGCAGATGATGAAAAACATTGGACTGTGTATTGCAGAAAAAGCAACAATCCATGATGCAATGAACACAGACCGAGTAAGAATATAATCAGATTTTCAGGAATAGCAGATAGCAGGAGTAATGCAATAGTCAGGTTTCCTCCAGGAGAGATAAAGGTGATTGATAAATGCTGTACAAGGAAACAGAAACTGACTAAGCATGTATATTCACAGACACAGAGAAAGGCAGTGATCCAGGGAACAAACATAAATCAGCTCAGGTACATCAATGACCAACAAAGTATACCGGGATAGGCGGGCATATATAAGACACAGTCAGGTGTGGATGATGTGTTAGTTAACCCCTGGTAGTGGAAAAGGCAGAACAGCAGCATCTCTGGAGGATCACTGGTACTGCAGGGTAATATAAACACTAGACACACAAGGCAGATAATAACATTATCCCCTCCTTACAGGAACAAATTCCAGACACTCAATAAAAAGTTCCTTTCAGGCTTTTTTCCTCTTCTGACTATTCTTCTTATGGGGATCTCCTTGGAGGAACAATGGTGCCCATCTACAATGGAATGTATGCAAGACTCAGCTCTTCAAAGGAGTAGAAATTTTTATTTTCTCACAAGATGATATTATGCCAATGAAGCCAATAACCAAGGTTTGTTGTTATTGATGCAGTATAGAAAGGGGTTTTTCCTTAATGTTCTTTTTATTTTTTTGAAGATATAGGTTGACCAATGGAAGCAACATGCATAGATGATTTGTGAATAAGTGTAGGAGCTGAAACAGAGGCCGGGATGGAAACAGAAGAATTATGACCAGGGGACTTGACTGTAGATAGAGAGTACTTCTGACAAAAGGCATTAATAAAGTCCATGGTATTATGGATTATGCGGTCATCTGAATTTAGTAATGAGAAGGCCCAAGTTTGTGACTCCCCTCTAAAACACATGATAATTGAACCCACTTGGTTAAATTGGTCAACAAAGTAATCTGGACATTCTTGAAACTGTTTGATGCAAAGTTGAAGTATGGAAGTAAACTGCTTGAGGTCACCATCAAAGAAGACTGAAGAAGGATCTGATGATACAGAAGAGGCTTCTGGGCGCTCTGGCTCAGTAGCAGACTCTGGGCGCTCTGGCTCAGTAGCAGACTCTGGGCGCTCTGGCTCAATAGCAGACACTGGGTGCTCTGGCTCAATAGCAGTTTCTGGAGAGTCTCCGACTTGTGCAGCAGTCTCTAGAGAGTGCCTGACTGGGACAGCAGAGCAGGAGTCTCTGACTGGGATGGCAAGCTGGGCACACCTGACAGAAAGCCCGGATAAGGCACACCACTGAGACTGGACAGCACAGAGAAAAGCCTCAGGCCGGACAGCACTGTGAGCAGCCTCGGGCCAGACAGGACTTTAAAATGCTTTGGCCGGACAGCACTATGAGATGCCTCGGACCGGATAAGGCCAGCAGGCAACTTGGGCTGAACAGTACTGTGTGGCAACTTGGGCTGAACTATCAGCAATGTTTCTGGAACAGACTGGAGGTACAGGGCCCTCTCTGGAACAGACTAGAGGGACAGGGCCCTCTCTGGAACTGACTGGAGGGACAGGGCCCTCTCTGAAACAGACTGGAGGGACAGGGCTCTGTCTGGAACAGACTGGAGGGACAGGGAACTCTCTGGAAAAGACTGGAGGGACAGGAACCTCTTTGGAACAGACTGTAAGGACAGTGCATCCTCTGGAAAGCACTTTAAGGGTAGCACTCCCTCTGGAATGGACTGTAAAGGCAGAGCCCCCTCTGGAGTGGGCTGTAAAGCAGCGCCCCCTCTGGAGTGGCCTGTAAAGGCAGCACCCTTTCTGAAGCAGGCTGTAAGGGCACTGCCCCCTCTGAAGCAAGCAAAGTCTCTGGAGTGGAGGCAGGGGCTGGCAACGTGAAACTGGAGACAGGAGCTGGTAACTTGGAACTCGAGGCAGAGGATGACACTTCAGAACAGGAGGCAAGAGATGGCACCACAGGACAGGTGGCAACTGGAGCTGGCACCACAAGACAGGCGGCAACTGGAGCTGGCACTACGAGACAGGCGACAACTGGCGCTGGCACCACGGGACAGGCAGCAACTGGAGCTGGCACCATGGGACAGGCAGCAACTGGAGCTGGCACCACAGGACAGGAGGCAACTGGAGCTGGCACCATGGGACAGGCGGCAACTGGAGCTGGCACCACAGGACAGGAGGCAACTAGAGCTGGCACCACAGGAGGCAACTGGAGCTGGCACCACAGGACAGGATGCAACTGGAGCTGGCACCACTGCACAGGAGGCAACTGGAGCTGGCACCACAGGACAGGCGGCAACTGGAGCTGGCACTACAGGACAGGCGGCAACTGGGGCTGGCACTACAGGACAGGCGGCAACTGGAGCTGGCACCACAGGAGAGGAGGCAACCGGAACAGGCAGATTTGGCCCCATGCCAGGAAGCAGAACAGGTTGAAATGTAGAAACAGGAAGCAAAACGGAAACAAATCCAAAATGAGAAGTAGAGTGGACAGAAGACGGTTCTGCAGGCGGTCGGGGACTGCGGAATGGACAGTCTTGTAAAAAATGTATATCACTTGCACAGTAAAGACATAATTTATTAGTCCTTCTGCGTCATTGCTCCTCTTCCGTCAGATGGGGACGAGGACCACTTGCTAACCTGGAGTTTGTTACACAGTAGTACTTAGTTAAATGCAAATTTATAATAGCACTATTAAGAGATGCTGTTTGCACGGATTCAGCAGCAGACAAAGATGGCTGAGGCAAATCAATAGTATTGGAATTAGGAGAAACAGAATCGGATAGTCTCACGAGTGGGTCCAAAAGTAAAGAAGAAAATTGAGCCAGCTGAGAGCGTAACAAAATTATGTCCGTTTGTAGACACTTCAGCAGAGGCAGTTAAGTCATTTGTAAGGTAGACATGTTTGCAGAAGAAACAAATGAAAACAATTGGAATGAGAGTCCCAGAAGAAAATCTGTGGCAGGATCTTTCACATGACTCCAAGGCTTTTTTCAGGCTGGTCATTCTGTTACGAAACTGTTCTACAAACTATGTATTGCAATTATAGCCACGGAGCCAGGCATATGATGAAAAACATTGAACTCTTTATTGCTGAAAAAACAACATTCCAGGATGCAATGAACACAGACCGGGTAAGAATATAATCAGATTTTCAGGAATAGCAGATAGCAGGAGTAATGCAATAGTCAGGTTACCTCCAGAAGAGATACAGGTGATTGATTAATGGTGTACAAGGAAACAGGAACTGACTAAGCCTGGATATCCACAAACACAGAGAAAGGCAGTGATCCAGGAAACAAACATAAACCGGCTCAGGAACATCAATGACCAGCAAAGGATACTGGGATAGGCGGGCATATATAAGACACAGTCAGGTGTGGATGATTAACTAGCTGTGCTAGTTAACCCCTGGTAGTGGGAAAGGCAGAGCAGCAGCACGTCTGGAGGATCACAGGTACTGCAGGGTAATATAAACACTAGAGACACAAGGCAGATCATAACAGGTATTGGTATTTCTGTACATGTGATTTTGTTGCATACATTTACCCTTAATTGTATGTTGACAAACAAATATCACACATGGAGCATTAGTCCACAATGCCACAATCTTTTTCAAACAATTCTACACCATTTGCATATGGACTTGACATAGAAGGTATTATTAAAATTAAAAATCTTCATCTGTATGTAATCACACATGTAACTATATTACTAATATATTGCTATTACATAACATTTATTGTACCTTTTTGTGTGAAGGGTATTACAAGCAACATTACTATATATAATACTTTATCTTCTACACTGGGATAACTACATGGTACAGATAAAACTCTATTCAAATGTTGTTATTTGCAATATTGAATTTACGCCCGTCAATCTCCCTTGTAATTTCTTCAAGGAACTGTGTCTTCTGGAGGTTGCTCCAGCTGTGTTGCAAATGTGGAACAGTCTGTCTGCTGCCGACTCTGCACTGCATTTATATTGAAATATACAACTGTTGATGGTGGTAGTCGTTTTCACAAATGTGAAAACACAGACACTGAAGAATCCTACAAAAGAAAACCGAGGACTTTGACACGGACAGTGCTATCATCAAGACTTACCTGAAAAGCGACATCTGATGTTTCTGAACACAGCACCATGCTGACAGATACCGAATCCGAAGACACTGCCAGCCAACACTTCACTTACACGTCAATGAACAGAGCAACCTAGAGAAATCAGAATTTAAAGCGGCAATGTCCGGACCCCAGAAATACACACTTCACATTAAAATATTAAATGATTAGCATTGTCTCTTTTGATATAAAATGAGAAAAAAATTAAACATTAAAATGTATGAATTGGGGCACAATTGTGTAAAAATGAATGTAAACTTTTGCATTTTATGGCAGTAGTTACATGTGTGGCCTTATGCCTCCTTGCCTCTGTGCTAATTTGCAGCATGATTACCTTAAGGCAAAGGAATCATGGCTGTTTCCAGGCCTGCTTGCAACCAGGCATCAAATCTGGAGAGATGCATTACATGGTGGCTTAGTGGTTAGCACTTCTGCCTCGCAGCACTGGGGTCATGAGTTTGATTCCCGACCATGGCCTTATCTGTGTGGAGTTTGTATGTTCTCCCCATTTTTGTGTGGGTTTCCTCTGGGTGCTATGGTTTCCTCCCACATTCCAAAAACTTACTAGTAGGTTAATTGGCTGCTATCAAACTGACCTTAGTGTGTATGTATGTTAGGAAATTTAGACTGTAAGCTCCATTGGGGCAGGGACTGGTGTGAGTGAGTTCTCTGTACAGCGCTGTGGAATTAGTAGCGCTATATAAATATCTAATGATGATTTGAATTCTTGAGGGCACAGGGAGCCAGTGTATGAATTTGCAAAGTGGTGCTGCAACATTTAAGATCAATAAAAGCAAGGATAGATGGGTGAGGAGAATGCTAGATAAGAGGAGAGTGTGGTAGTCAAGATGCGAGTATGGATAAGAGTTTTGATAGCATCATGGGTAGAGAAGGGATTATTCTTGCAGTATTTTTAAGGTGGGTGACACAAATGGGAGAGAGACTGGATGTGAGAAATAAAGCAGAGGTCAAGTGTGACCCCAAGGCAGAAGGCTTTGGAGACTGAGGAAATTGTGGTGTTATTTAAGAGGAGGTGATGACTCTTGCAGGAAGGAGGATGATAATCTGTTTTGAACCTGTTGAGCTTTAGGTAGCATTGGGACAACCATGTGATGATAGCAGAGAGACAGCTGTTTACAAAACATAATACAGAAGAGGCAGATCAGAAAAGTAGAGAAAAGTTTGGGGGTCATCAGTGTAGTAGTGGTACTGGAGGCCCGAACTAGTGGATTAGTTTCCCAATAGAAGAGGTGTACAGTGAGAAAAGCAGGATACCAAAAACTGTGCATTGCAGGACTCCAGCAGTTAGAGGGAGTGGAGAGAAGATGTGCCAGAGGTAGACACTAAAGGAATGATTCAAAAGTTAGAAAGTGAAGTGTGTGCAGGAGAACATATGGAGAAGTGATCCTTTGGGGTATATTTACTAAACTGCAGGTTTGAAAAAGTGGAGATGTTGCCTATAGCAACCAACTAGATTCTAGCTTTCATTTATTTAGTGCATTCTACAAAATGACAGCTAGAATCTGATTGGTTGCTATAGGCAACATCTCCACTTTTTCAAACTAGCACATTAGCAAATATACCCCTTAGACTTTTATGTAAAGCCTACAAATGTCATACTTTTAATAGGACCTCCATGATGCTCTTACATTTAGAATATTTGTCTTGAGTTTTTGAATCCTGGTGCACATTACTAATTGCATCTGGCCCATATAGATAGATGCTTGATTATATTTATTCTCTTATACAATGAGCCAACAGAACAACCATAACTTTAAATTGCATTTGAGAATACAAACCTCAAACCCCAAAAGGTACCTGCAGGGGATGTAAAAATGCAAGGTATGTGATTACTCTCTGTCTCTGGAGCATATTGAACCTTCACTTTCTTAATCGCAAATGCCTCCTTTGTTAGAGCCATCCTTAGAAGAGCCATTATCCCCTCAATGTACAATGTATGCCACTAATTTATAAATAAAAGTTCATATAAATATCATAAGATTCAATTGAAACCTACCACTACTGTATCCCTATTTGACACCAGCTATAGCTTTATAGTAATTTATGATTAGAAATGGAAATTTTATAAAAAAAAAAATATTTTTTTTTCTGTTGAATAAATTAGACTGTCCTTAAAGTCTACTGTACATGAAATACATTTTTACAGTTGCTCCCAGGGCGGGATTAAGGGAATGGAGGCCCCTGGGCTAAGGCTAATTTCCCTGTGAGGGCCCCCCCCGGCACTTACCTCCTTCTCCTCCTTCCCCGGTGCGCTGTACTCTCTTTACTGAGGAGATCTCGTGAGAGTGAGACTCACAAGATCTCCTCAGTAAGGAGACTACAGTGAGCCGGGGAAGGACCGCAGTGAAAGTGCTCAGCAGCACTGATCGCGCCAGGGGCGCCCCCGCCCCCGACCGATCAATACTGCTGCTGAGCACTTTCAAGGGCCCCCTGGATGCCAGAGGCCCCTGGGTTGTAGCCCAGTTAGCCCTATGTTTAATCTGGCCCTGGTTGCTCCTGATTGCAGACACATGCTATAGCATGCATACAATACTTACTCAGTACTTAAACTAGACTCTTAATTGGTGCAAGAGATAAGGCAGAAAAACAAGGAACTTTCACACACACACAGAGCCTCTGCCTGTCGTGCCTGCATTCGCTTGAGTTTGGCATGCTCATATTGTGCATTGAGTACAGGCACATGCCCCTTCCCTGCTCTGAAATTGTAGAGTGTCCTAAGCGTCATTTGCGTTAGCATACACAGCGGACTTGCTTTCGAGTCCTTGTTCTTGGCCTGCGCTGAAGGGAATTGCATACGATACGCACAAAAAACATAAATATGTGCCTTAATGACTCAGGCCCTTTGGGACTGAGTCATTAAGGAGAGCCAAGCATGAAAAAAGGAGAAACTTTGCACCTGAGCAAAACCATGCTACATTGGAGGGGGAGGTAAATTTAAAATGTGGGGACAGATATATAGTTGGGATAGGGGATGTCCTAGATCAAATTAAAATTTCACTTAAAAGTTATCAAGTATTTGTGTGCTAGATGTAAAAACAGCCAGTATTTAACTTATATGCAAAATAATAAATTAATTTGCACCCCTTGCATTGTAACATGGTTTGTCCCGGAGAACATTTACTCATTATTTTGCCTCACTTTCCTTAATGACTCAGCCTCTTAGGGCTAGATTTACTAAACTGTGGGTTTGGAAAAGTGGAGATGTTGCCTATAGCAACCAATCAGACCCTAGCTTTCATTTATTTAGTGCATTCTACAAAATGACAGCTAGAATCTGATTGGTTGCTATAGGCAACATCTCCACTTTTTCAAACCCGCAGTTTAGTAAATATACCCTTTAGTGTCTTTCCATGCCTGTCCTGTTCCTTCTGACTCTTGCACAAAAAGGATAACAGACATGCCTTATGCTCCTACTGTGCCCTCCGTCCAGATAGGTTACATATTCTCAACAGCAGCTGCTTCCAGACATTCCTAGAAGCATCGGTACCAGAAGCTGATATTGCAACTTCCGCACCAGCAGCAGATATCATGTAGAGCTAAGTATTCATACTCTAGCATTTCACATGTAGCACCTCTGCTAGACATATTCAAACATAATATGAGAGCTAGTTTTCTAAAACTGAACAGATAAACAAGCATTACTTTTTACAGTAACTTTATGTATGTGTGTGGTGAAAGAGGCAACCAACAAGGTAATTGTTTGGGGGGGGGGCTATATAGTATTCAGAATTCCCATAAAATATTGCCCCAAAAAATATGAAAACCCAGGATTCATGGGTAAAAAGATTTAGGGCCTGATTCATTAAGGATCTTAAATGAAGAGGTATCTTATTTCAGTCTCCTGGAACAGTCTCCTGTTACAATGCAAGGGGTGCAAACTAGTTTTCTGTCTTGCACATAAGTTAAATACTGACTGTTTTTTTCATGCAGCACACAAATACTTGATAGCTTATTTGTACACTGAAATTTAAAGTTGATATTTGTGTGCTACATGAAAAAACAGTTTAATCCCTGCTAGGCCCTCCTTAAACAAGCTATGAATGGCCTAAAGGCATCTTAGACCAACAGTGATGTGTAGTGAATTCTACACTGTCAAGATGATGTCGTCATCATCCTCACCCTCATCAGTGTGTACATCATCATCACGGACTATTAATTCATCTCTGCTGGAATCCGCCATTAGAGAAGTGTCAGTACTTGGATGTATTTGCCGGTAAAGGCCTTCCTCATGGAAGATGTAGTTCATTTTGGTGAACATCATCTTTCTCACATTTTTAGGAAGTAACCTCCTATGTCGATCACTGACAAGGTTCCCGGCTGTGCTGAATACTCACACTGTAGGGTGGGCAGCTTAGGTATTGCAAAGCAAGTTTGTACATGGGTTTCCAAATGGCTTGTTTTTCCTTCCAGTATGGAAAGGGACTGTCTGACATTTTCATATTAATTAATTCTTGAAATTAATCCTCCACCATCCTCTGCATGTTAATAGTAGGATTGTATGGAGTTATGGCCGAGGTCACACTTTTTTGGTAAAATCTTTCTGCGTCATCCATGCTTCTCTTTGGAAATTGCAATTTCTTACCTGTAGCAGCTGCCTGAGGAACTGAAAGAGGAGACGTCGTCAAGCCATGGACCAGTTCAGCGGTCAACTTGCTGACCAAGAGCTCCTTGCAACTGTTCAGATCTCGGTCATTTGAAAGCAAAGAATCGATGCAGGTCTTAAACCTAGGATCAAGCACAATCGCCAAAACATAGTAATCCGACTTCAAGATTTTAATAACTATTGGATCATTGCGAAGCAAATTAAGTACTTGATCTATAAGGGCAACATACTTTGCGGAATTGCTTTCTTTCATCTCCTCCTTCAGTTTGTCAAGCTGCTTTTCCAAAAGTCGAATTAAGGGAATGACTTGGCTCAAGCACGCATAGTCTGAACTCACTTCACATGTCACAACTTCAAATGGTTTCAGCACCTTGCACAGCACAGAAAGGATTCTCCACTGTGCAAGACTGAAATTCATTCCCCCTCCTTTCCCAATATCATGGCTTTTGCAATGTGCTTGTATCGCTTTGCGCTGTTCCTCCATCCTCTGAAGCATTTACAGGGTGGAATTCCACCTTGTTAACACCTCTGGCTTAAGTTGGTGGCAGGGCAAGTTAAATTGTTCTTGCAGCTGCTGCAATCTCCTACATGCTGTGGCAGAATGCCAGAAATGTCCTGAAATTTTACGGGCCACCGAAAGCATCTCTTGCACCTCACGGTTATTTTTCAAGAAGCTCTGCATCACCAAGTTTATTGTGTGAGCAAAACAGGGAATGTGGTGGAATTCACCCAGTTGTAATGTTCGCACAATATTGTTGGTGTTATCAGAAATAACATATCCTGGGGAGAGTCCAAGTGGTATAAACCATGTATCAATGACATCTCTTAGTTTTCGTAACAAATTATCAGCTGAATTTTGGTACAGTTGCGGAATAGCTTTTCGTCAAAAAATGGTGTTGCGATGGAATTTTGTAACGGGGACACAAAACCTCAATTAACTGTGAAAAACAAGCTGTGTTTATAGTGGATAGTGGATATTGGACTCAGATCTAACACTAGCATAGTCGCCATGGCGTCTGTAATCTGCTTTGCCACTGGGTGACTGCTGTCATATTTGCTTCATCTAGCAAAAGATTGTTTCACAGTTAATTGTTGTAAAGTACTAGTGCTCTTCTTCTTGGGCTTCCTATGGGAGGAAGATTCACCCCCAGCAGCAGCAAAAGCAGCAGCAGTGGGACTAACGCTCAAACATTCTTCAGAGGAATCAATTATAGTGCAGGAGTCATCGAGCCTTACCAAGTGGGATGCAGGGCTAACTCCAATTGCTACTGAGGATATTGATGAGGATGGTGTTGTGGGTGTAGATTGCAGGCGTCGGATGTAGGTGAAAGAAGGGTCCTAGCTGATGATGGAGTGCTTGTTGTTATTTTTTTGCCAAAAACTTGAGCTTTTCCTAACACCTTGCCATGAACTCTTGTCAAATGGCGTAACATGGATGAGGTTCCAAGATGGTTAAGGTCCCTCCCTCGACTGACTGTGGCTTTACATACACTGCAAATGGCTATTTAACTGTTGTCAGGATTTGGGTAAAAATAATTGCACACATAAGAAGTGGCTTTTTTGGTCTTATGCCCAGGCATGACAATGGGCTTCTTCTTGTCACGTGCCAGAACTGCTTCCACTGGTGCAGGACTTACACAAACAAGCTCATCCTCATCAACATCTTCATTAGTGCCCTCATCGGCTACACAAATATCACCCTCATCCTCTTCCAATTCCAAAGTGGCATCCTGTATTGGTGTATCACTGGCTACACTTGGGCTGTTCAGGCACACATCAGCAGAAATGCTGAAAGCATCCTTCTTTATGGGTACACTATCAGAATGGTCACGATTAGACATACCACTCGTGGATGGACTCTCATCAGGGATTGGTGTCATTTCTGCTTCTGAGCATACATTTTCCTCTAATGTCTTACTGTTTTCTTGCAGCTCAGCTTTCACACGTAACAGTAGTTGTGCACCACTTTTGGACTCCAAATTACTTGGTCTTGCTTGGTCACGAGTGACCGTACAAGAAGAAGGCTCAGTAACATTTTTAGATCTCGCACTAATAGAGAAAGACGAAAGCCTCATTCTTTCTTTGCCACTGCGTGTGTAGAATGGCATGTTGGCAAAAAAAAATTATCGTCAGTTAACTTTTCCTCAATTACAACTCTTTTTCTCTTCAACACAGTAAAAGGTGTTTTTTGTGGTATTTTTGTTCCTGACTTCAAAAGACTGTACTTTTGCATAGGCTTTACCAGATGACGTACAGGGAAGACTACCACCAGGACTGGTGGCAGCAGTTGCTTGCTGCAAATCCATTTTAATGAGACCCTAAACACTATGTAGTGCAAATTCAGAAAAATATAGTGTTGCTATATTAGATTTTCAGCAGTCAGCAAATGCAGTTTTTTCAGACGGGGGATATGACACCCCAAACACTTTGTACTGCAAATTCAGATATATACTGTGCTGCTATATTACTATTTCAGCAATCAGCAAATACAGTTTTTTTTAAGGGGGAAATATAACACCCCAAATACTTGTAGTGTAAATTTGGAAAAATGCCTCCTCTATACTGCTCTATTCCTGCACTATTCCTGAGACCTAACCCTTCTCTGTCCCTCTCTGGGCTAGATCGCCCTGGAGGCGGCTATTTATTCATTCTAAAACAATTACGTTTTGCCTCGTTTTGGAATCTGAATAGGCGCGAGAGTACAGAGTCGACTCGCTTGGTACTCGGATTGCCGAAGTTTGGGTGGCTTCAGTTCTCGGGGAACCGAGCCCGCCCATCTCTACCTTAAAGTGATGCCGGGTGGGTTATAGGTAAAGATGAGGTAGTGTCAAGGGTACAGTTGTGCGGGCTGGAGCTGCATTCATCCTCCCCCCTCCTTCCTCTACAGGAAGCATGGAACAGCTGGGGACCCTGTGAATCAAAAAGTAGTGTAAGGGGTTAATTTTAGGAGGGGCTGACAGCTATCTTAACTTTGGAAGTTGGGGAAGCCAATTAGTATCCATAGTTCTCCATAGGACTAGTCCAGACTTTTTTTCTGTGTCCCAGCAGGGGGCTTCTGTGGAAGCAGAGATCATCTCCACTCCCCCCTCCAATCCCCTGATCCAGGATTTACCAATGTTTAAAGTGAGAGAGACCCAGGAGTTTGCAAAGGGAGGGGAAAGCACTGTGGAAAAATGACCCTAAATATAAGGAGCCACTCCAGAGGTGGGCGTGTTGTTCATTCTGGGATTTCATTCATGAAAGGTGCAAGATCTGGTTTTGAGTTATCATTCTCTACTAGAGTCTACATATGCAGCTGAGAGAGATCCATGGGTCTTCAAGTCTGGTCAGCCAGTTAAATGTAACTCCTTAAGCCAGTGGGGTAAGGGACAGATGATGTGGCAAACCTGTCTGGCATTTATTTAATGTGTGTACACAATAATCTAGTGTTGTTTTTTATTACAATAAATGTACTGTTGTGCTTTTCTAACTGCATTTGCCTGAGTGACTATATGAATCCTAGAATGTACTGGGTAGACTTCCCTGGCATAGGAAGGCACCGTGAAGTGGGTAGCATTGGGTCAGAAATCCTGATATATTCACATTTTTGGTGGCAAGCAGTGGCGTCACTCAGTCCCAGTTGCATAAGTTTCTAAAGGAAGGGATGAAGCAATCCAGTAAAACAGGAGAAAGGTGTACTGGAATGAAGGACTGTGGCAGTGTTTGCACGATGGGGATATGGATTTGTTGCACCACCCCACCACAATGCAGCACATTTTGGATTATTGGGATGAGGAGTGCCCAAAGATTATTGCCTGGCATTTATTTACTGTGTGTACATAATAATCTAGTGTTGTTTTTATTACAATAAATGTACTGTTGTACTTTTCTAACTGCAGAGTGACTATACAAATCATAGAAGGTACTGGGTATCCCCTGGCATATTGAGGCTACCCGTGGGTGTCCAGCCAGCGTGAAGTGGGTAGAATTGGACCAAAAAATCCGATATCTTCACAACATTGCCCCTACATTAATTCACTCACCTCTAGTGACACATTTGAACCGTTGTCCTATTTAAATTCAATAGTTATAACAGCCTCACCATGTCACCAGAAACTAAAAGGACACACATCTTACAATCATCTTTCCTATCTTTCTTTCTCCCTGCTTCTATTAGCTGGTGCTATATCACCCAATCCAGATCCCCCTCACTTCTGTCACGCACATATATCTGAACGCTACCGAAATCCAGCAAACATCAAACACATCACATGTCTCCCATCACTGTGATCTATCGCCCCCCCCCCCCCCTGGACCCCACAAACAAATTCTTTAACACTTCTCTACATGGCTCCCTCACTTCTTATCTTCTGACATCCCACCATCATCACGGGTGATTTCAACATCCCTATTGCTAATTCACTTTCCAATACTGCTTCAAAACTGCTCTCTCTGACCTCTTCACTTGACCTCTCCCAGTGGATTTAATCTGCTTCTCATTAGGATGGCCCCTGTATTGATTTTGTTTCTTTAGACTATGCTCAGTTTCTAATTTCCTTAACACTTCTTTTCCCCTCTCGGATCATCACCTTATTAGTTACTCGCTCACTCCCAGTTATTTAACCTCCTTGCTGTCAAACTCTTCCTTGATTTTCAACAGTTTTCCAACTCTCTCCAACACCTTCTCTCCCCAATTTCTACATTCTCCTCCCCTGATATGGCAGTTCCTCATTTTCACCATACCCTAGCAACTGCCCATGATCAAGTGCCTCCAGTGACTCTTCATACTCCATGAAGACTTCGTTGTCATCCGTGGCACACTAAAGTAACACAAAATCTGTGTCACTCACCAGACTGTGAGTGCTTCTTCCCGTGTATTTAGGAACCGTGGCCGTCCACCATCCTGAGGGTCTGTGCATGCGCAGCCCTTTCAAACCTTCAGTACCTGTCCCTTTAGTTAATTGGCTGATCAGGCAACACTCCCTATTTAAAGCACCTGAGTTCCATACCTCGTTGCCTGATATTGGAGTCTCATTCCCCATGAGCCTCTGAAGGTGTTCCTGTGTTTCCTCGTGTATTCAGCGCTGCTGATTCCTGTGGTTTCCAGACCACTTCAACTCTCCTGTGGTTTCCAGACCACTTCAACTCTTCTGTGTTTCATCGTGACTGTTTAGCTGATTCCTATCCGCTGCCTCCGTGCACTACAGTCTTCAGCTCACTTCAACTCTCCTGTGGTTTCCAGACCACTTCAACTCTTCTGTGTTTCATCGTGACTGTTTAGCTGATTCCTATCCGCTTCCTCCGTGCACTACAGTCTTCAGCTCACTTCAACTCTTCTGTGTTTCATCGTGACTGTTTAGCTGATTCCTATCCGCTGCCTCCGTGCACTACAGTCTTCAGCTCACCTCAACTCTCCTGTGTTTCATCGAGACTGCAACAGCTGAATCCTACCCGCTACCTCCGTGTACCTGCAGAGTCCTGCTGGCTGCTACTCCTCAGTTCTACTTGTGTCTGCAGCAGCTGATCCGCTCTCCGTGCTTCTCAGTGTTCCTGCCGGTGTCTACTCGCCAGTCTGCATCGGATCTACGCCTAGCTGCTTTCATCTCGTCTAGACCATCGCTACTCTTCAGGGTCCTCCAGGAGTCCAGTTCTACATACTACTGCTTCCTGAGTATTTGTTGCTATCCCTGCTGGTCTACCTACCTGTGCGCTGCACCTACTTGATTACCGCTTCACCCTCCAGGGACTTCATATCCTGCCGGCCTCCAGCCGTTCAGGTATCTCTGCACTCCTGTCTGACAGCCTGCTCCTGAACCACGGTATGCATACTTCTCATTGACTGTGCTGGTGTATTGCATATCTTGCTGGACTGAGTTGTTCTCCTCTGGAGCTTACTATCCGCTGAGACTATTGCCATCATTGACTGTGTTATCTTTTGCCCAGATAGTTTCTGTGACTTTGTATTATTGCAGTGCTGTTCAGTCATTACTATATTGTGCATGTCATTGTGGATCAAGTTCAAGGTGCCCGTGTATCCTCTGTATTGCAGTCTCTCCCCGTGCTCCTCCTCACTTATATATTCAGTGGTACAACTTGCTAGAGGCAGACCACTGATCCCTGTTTCCTGTGTCCACCTGGATTCCATTCCTTCACCTAGACAGCGGTACAACTTGCTAAACGCAGACCGCTGACTCTCATCACCTCCTCGTTGCTGTTGGACATTCCTCCTCACTATAGCAGTGGTACAACTTGCTACCGCAGACCACTGACTACCCTCACGTTTCCTTTGTCCATTCAGTTCCTTGTGTACTTCTACATATATATTGCCAGTGCTGCTAGTCATAGACTTTCACGAGCATCTCTATCATCTGCTGTCTCCTGTACCGTGATCACCCCGCTACCAGAGTACCATATTACCATCTATACTGCTCTGGTAAGCTTATCACCTGGTGATCCCTGGGTAAAGACTCCTAGTGCCCGTGACAGTAAGATCAGGCCATGACAGACCCAGATACGGAACCTACAGCCAAAGAGATGCTGCAGCATCTGGTCACCCGTGTGGAGCAACAGGATGCTCGCCAACAGATGTTACTTCAATGTTACCAGTCGTTAGCCTCCCAAGGAACTTCTGGACAGACCGTTACAGCTAATGTTGAGGCTCCTGTGCTTTCCTCCGTTTCCCCAGTGCCATCCCAGGTGTCTACGGCTTCCACGCTTCACCTGCCTACTCCGTCAAAATACGATGGAGACCCCAAAACTTGTAGGGGTTTTCTCAACCAATGCTCAGTTCATTTTGAACTCCAACCTCAAAATTTTTCGACCCATCGTTCCAGAGTGGCCTATCTTATCTCATTGTTTTCTGGACAAGCTCTGGCTTGGGCTTCCCCTCTGTGGGAGAGAAACGATCCTGTATTACAAGATGAACCAGGTCGTGTGACCTCCGCTGCTTCCAGCATTCTCCGTTTACGTCAGGGTTCTCGTACAGTAGGCCAGTACGTCATTCAATTTAGGATATTAGCCTCTGAACTTCAGTGGAACACTGAAGCATTAATTGCCGCCTTCTGGCAGGGGCTCTCCGATAAAATTAAATATGCACTGACTACCCAAGAGCTTCCTACGTCATTAGAAGATTTGATTTCTCTTTGCCATCGTGTAGACATGAGGTTTCGTGAAAGGGAATCTGAGAAAACAACTTCAGTTAAAGCACCTCTTCGCTCAACCCCTCAATTTCGTCCAGCTTCATCTCCTGTGGTCCCCATGGAGATAGGACGTTCCAAATTGACTTCAGAGGAGAGGAACCGAAGAGTAAAGAATAGACTTTGTATCTATTGTGCTGATTCCACACATACGCTCAGTTCTTGCCCTAAGAAATCGGGAAATGCCAGGCCCTAACTAGTTCTGGAGAGGTGAAGTTAGGGTCCCTGGAGTCCTCTCCATCTTCTACGAAATTAAAAGTCTGCGCTTTTGATGTTACGATTTCCTTTGCTACCAAATCCTTTGAGTCTCAAGCACTGATTGATTCTGGAGCAGCAGGAAATTTCATTTCTAAATCCCTCGTGAATCAATGGTCCCTACCAGTGATTACTTTGAAAACACCGATTACTGTGACTGCTATAGATGGATCACGTCTCATCAATGGTCTCATCACCCAGAGTACGTCTCCAGTAACGCTTCAGATTGGTGTGCTACACCATGAAGAGATTTCGTTTTTAATTCTTCCTGTTACGACAAGTCCGATTGTCTTAGGCCTTCCATGGCTTCAATGTCATTCTCCCCAGATTGACTGGCGTACTCCTCAAGTTACGTCTTGGGGAGCTGAATGTCATCATCGTTGTCTTTCTCAAGTCATTCCTCTTAAGATACAGCAATCTTCCATCTCACCTTCCTCACCGGGACTCCCTCCTCAGTATGCTTCATTTGCCGATGTTTTTGATAAAGCTCAGTCTGAACGTCTTCCTCATCATTCATGGGATTGTCCGATCGATCTTCTACCTGGCAAGACTCCTCCTAGGGGTCGGGTGTATCCACTTTCGTTACCTGAAACTCAAGCTACATCTGATTACATCCAAGAGAATCTCCAGCAAGGGTTTATTCGACCTTCCACCTCTCCTGCTGGAGCCGGGTTCTTCTTCGTAAAAAAGAAGGATGGATCACTACGCCCCTGCATAGATTTTCGTGGACTCAATGCCATTACTATTAAAAATCGGTATCCCATTCCGTTGATCACTGAGTTATTTGATCGCATCAAGGGAGCTCGGATCTTTACCAAGTTGGATCTTCGTGGTGCCTATAATTTAATTAGAATCCGGTCTGGTGACGAATGGAAGACAGCGTTCAACACCAGAGATGGGCATTATGAATATCTAGTAATGCCTTTCGGGTTGTGTAATGCCCCCGCTGTTTTCCAGGGCTTCATTAATGAGATCTTTCGGGACTTGTTATATGTATGTGTCGTTGTCTACCTGGACGACATATTGATCTTTTCACAGGACCTGCCTTCTCATCACCAACATGTGGCAGAGGTCCTTTCCAGACTCCGGAAAAATTCATTATTCTGCAAACTAGAAAAATGTTCATTCGAGTTGCCCCAGATTCCATTTTTGGGGTATATTGTTTCCGGAGTTGGCCTACAAATTGATCCAGAAAAGGTGAATGCTGTATTACATTGGCCCCAGCCAGCTACCCTTCGTGCCATCCAGCGTTTTTTAGGTTTTGCCAATTACTATAGACGCTTCATTCAAGACTTCTCGTCCATTGCATCTCCTATTGTGGCCCTGACTCGTAAAGGGGCCAATACTAAGCAATGGTCATCCGAGGCTCTCCAAGCCTTTCAATTTCTTAAAGAGGCCTTCTCTTCTGCTCCCATTCTTCGACAGCCTGATGTGACACTTCCCTTCTTCCTAGAAGTAGATGCCTCTAATGTTGGCTTAGGAGCCATTCTCTCCCAACGATCGGAGCAACAAAAATTCCATCCTTGTGCCTTTTACTGTCGGGGTCTCCTGCCTGCGGAGAAAAATTACACTATCGGGGACAAGGAGTTGCTGGCTATCAGAGTAGCATTGGAGGAGTGGAGATACTTGTTGGAAGGAGCTCTTCATCCTGTGACGATTTTCACGGATCATAAGAACTTGTCATACCTACAGTCTGCCCAATGCTTGAATCCTCGTCAAGCAAGATGGTCTCTTTTCTTTTCTCGTTTCGAATTAATCATAACCTTCAAACCAGCTGCCAAGAACAAGAAAGCTGACGCTCTATCCCGAGCTTTTGTGACGTCCTCTGACGTTGAAGAGGTTCCCAACCATTCTATACTAGACCCCAAATGTATCTCGCTGGCTGCTTCTTCCACTAAAGTGCTACCATTTGGGAAGACCCTCATGCCTCCTACTCTTAGGAGGAAAATCCTTTTGTGGTTCCATTCTTCTCGTTTTTCTGGACATGCTGGTGAACACAAGACCTTTGAGATTCTCTCTCGAAGTTACTGGTGGCCCTCGATGAGGAGAGACGTCAAAGAGTTTGTAGCTGCTTGTGAATTGTGTTCTCAGTTTAAATCCTCCCGCAGAACTCCAGCGGGGTTGCTTCGACCACTACCCATTCCGTCCAAGCCCTGGACCCATATTAGTATGGACTTTGTTACTGATCTTCCGCCTAGTAAAAATTGTAATACTATTTGGGTAGTGGTAGACAGATTTTCGAAGATGGCTCATTTTGTCCCTTTGTCTGGTTTGCCTTCCTCGTCTACTCTGGCTGAACATTTCGTCAAAGAAGTCTTTCGTATTCATGGATGTCCGTCTGAGATTGTGTCAGATAGAGGAGTACAATTCGTTTCCAGATTCTGGCGGGCCCTTTGTTAAACCTTGGGCATACGATTAGCACTCTCATCTTCCTACCATCCTCAATCAAACGGACAAACTGAACGGGTCAATCAAGATCTCGAGACCTTTATAAGGATGTTCTCATCAGCCAATCAAGACAACTGGGTAGAATTGCTTCCTTGGGCTGAATTCGCTCATAACAACATGTACCATGAGTCATCTTCCAAAACTCCATTCTTTGTGGTTTACGGTCACCATCCGTCTTTTCCGGAACTTCCTGCCCTCCCTCCCACCCAAGTTCCTGCTGTAGAGACTGTTTGTCAGACCTTCAAAAATATTTGGTTTTAGGTCAAAACCTGTTTAAAGAAGACATCTGCCAAATATAAGTCTTTTGCAGATAAGAAGAGGCGGGCTATTCCACCACTGAAAATTGGAGATCGTGTCTGGTTATCTACCAAAAATATTCGTTTGAAGGTCCCATCTATGAAATTCGCTCCCCGTTTTATTGGTCCATATAGGATCATTCAAGTGATAAATCCAGTTTGTTTCAAACTTCTACTTCCTAAGAACCTTCGTATTTCCAACGCCTTCCATGTGTCCTTGCTCAAACCTCTCATCATCAACCGTTTCTCGGCTCCTCCTTCAGCACCTCAGCCAGTTCAAGTTCATCAGGAGGAAGATTTCGAGATTACTCATGTATTGGACGCAAAAATTTCGCGAGGAGTTCTTCGTTTCCTCGTTCATTGGAAGGGCTTTGGTCCTGAGAAAAGAAGTTTTATTCCAAAAATCCGGACTAGCCCGGTTCCAGGTGATCTGTGCCCACCTTTAAATGGGGGGGTACTGTCACTCACCAGACTGTGAGTGCTTCTTCCCGTGTATTTAGGAACCGTGGCCGTCCACCATCCTGAGGGTCTGCGCATGCGCAGCCCTTTCAAACCTTCAGTACCTGTCCCTTTAGTTAATTGGCTGATCAGGCAACACTCCCTATTTAAAGCACCTGAGTTCCATACCTCGTTGCCTGATCTTGGAGTCTCATTCCCCATGAGCCTCTGAAGGTGTTCCTGTGTTTCCTCGTGTATTCAGCGCTGCTGATTCCTGTGGTTTCCAGACCACTTCAACTCTCCTGTGGTTTCCAGACCACTTCAACTCTTCTGTGTTTCATCGTGACTGTTTAGCTGATTCCTATCCGCTGCCTCCGTGCACTACAGTCTTCAGCTCACTTCAACTCTCCTGTGGTTTCCAGACCACTTTAACTCTTCTGTGTTTCATCGTGACTGTTTAGCTGATTCCTATCCGCTGCTCTCCGTGCTCAACAGTTCCAGCTCAGCTCTGCTCTCCTGTGTTTCATCGTGACTGTTTAGCTGATTCCTATCCGCTGCCTCCGTGCACTACAGTCTTCAGCTCACTTCAACCCTCCTGTGTTTCATCGTGACTGTTTAGCTGATTCCTATCCGCTGCCTCCGTGCACTACAGTCTTCAGCTCACCTCAACTCTCCTGTGTTTCCTCGAGACTGCGACAGCTGATTCTTATCCGCTGCTCTCCGTGCTCAACAGTTCCAGCTCAGCTCTACTCTCCCGTGTTTCATCGTGACTGCACCTGCTGATTTCTACCCGCTACCTCCGTGTACCTGCAGAGTCCTGCTGGCTGCTACTCCTCAGTTCTACTTGTGCCTGCAGCAGCTGATCCGCTCTCCGTGCTTCTCAGTGTTCCTGCCGGTGTCTACTCGCCAGTCTGCATCGGATCTACGCCTAGCTGCTTTCATCTCGTCTAGACCATCGCTACTCTTCAGGGTCCTCCAGGAGTCCAGTTCTACATACTACTGCTTCCTGAGTATTTGTTGCTATCCCTGCTGGTCTACCTACCTGTGCGCTGCACCTACTTGATTACCGCTTCACCCTCCAGGGACTTCGTATCCTGCCGGCCTCCAGCCGTTCAGGTATCTCTGCACTCCTGTCTGACAGCCTGCTCCTGAACCACGGTATGCATACTTCTCATTGACTGTGCTGGTGTATTGCATATCTTGCTGGACTGAGTTGTTCTCCTCTGGAGCTTACTATCCGCTGAGACTATTGCCATCATTGACTGTGTTATCTTTTGCCCGGATAGTTTCTGTGACTTTGTATTATTGCAGTGCTGTTCAGTCATTACTATATTGTACATGTCATTGTGGATCAAGTTCAAGGTGCCCGTGTATCCTCTGTATTGCAGTCTCTCCCCGTGCTCCTCCTCACTTATATATTCAGTGGTACAACTTGCTAGAGGCAGACCACTGATCCCTGTTTCCTGTGTCCACCTGGATTCCATTCCTTCACCTAGACAGCGGTACAACTTGCTAAACGCAGACCGCTGACTCTCATCACCTCCTCGTTGCTGTTGGACATTCCTCCTCACTATAGCAGTGGTACAACTTGCTACCGCAGACCACTGACTACCCTCACGTTTCCTTTGTCCATTCAGTTCCTCGTGTACTTCTACATATATATTGCCAGTGCTGCTAGTCATAGACTTTCACGAGCATCTCTATCATCTGCTGTCTCCTGTTCCGTGATCACCCCGCTACCAGAGTACCATATTACCATCTATACTGCTCTGGTAAGCTTATCACCTGGTGATCCCTGGGTAAAGACTCCTAGTGCCCGTGACAATCTGCTAAAACTTTCTCGTAAAGCAGAACGTCACTGGTGCAAATGTTGTACCTCTAAGGATTTCAGCACATATATTGATATCTACCACTCCTATTGAAATGCTCTGGACACTGCTAAACAAGTATACTTTCAATCTCTCATCTATGCTCAGGCTTCTTACCTCAAACACATTTTTAACACATTTAAATGTCTTCTCAATCTTCCCACCCCAAACCCTTTGACTAACATCCTAGGATCTTGCCTCCTATTTCAAGGACAAAATTGATAAGATCAGACACGAAATGGTATCATCTCCCTCGATTAGCAATCAGCTCAATTCCTTCCCAGCATCCTCTGACACCCTCTCTTCAGTTGATCGGACAAATGAAGAGGAAATTTCTACTATCTTCTTATCTTCCAACTCTACCTCTTGTCCTCTTGATCCTATATCCTCACAAATTGGTAGGTCCTTGTCTCGTGTGCTCATTCCACCTCTAACTAAAATCTGTCATCTATCTCTGTTTACTGGTATCTTTCCATCAGTATTAAAGCACACAGTGATTACTCCTATTCTAAAAGAACAAAATTCTGACCCAAACTCTCTCTCAAATTACTGCCTTATCTATAAGCTCCCATGCCCCTCCAAACTTCTTGAGAGAATTGCCTATACTTGTCTCACACATTTCCTTTCTGCAAACAACCTATTGGATCCTCTTCAATCAGGCTTTCGCTCTCAACACTCCACAGAGACTGCGCTGACCGAGGTTGTCATTGATCTGATCACAGCTAAAATTATCAGCCTCATCATCATCATCATTTATTTATATAGCACCAGAAAATTCTGTAGCGCTTTACAATTGGGAACAAACATTGATAAGACAATACTGGGTAATACATACAGACAGAGAGGTAAGAGAACCCTGCTTGCAAGCTTACAATCTATAGGACATTTGGAGTTAGAAACACAAGGGCATGTGCTACATCATATAGCACAATGGACCAGCTGGAACGCAAAGGTAAAAGTATTGAGTGGGCTGTGTGTGTTGCAATGTTGGTAAGAGGGCTGTTGTTTTGCATTAGAGGATGGTAATAGGGTAATCTAGGGAAAATTAAGATGGTGGTTGAGGAATATTATACCCTTGTCTGAAGAGGTGGGTTTTCAGTGAACGCTTGAAGGTTTGAAGTCTAGAGGAAAGTCTTACTGTGCGAGGGAGGGAATTCCACAAAGTGGGTGCAGCCAGAAAAAAGTCCTGTAACTGAGAGTGGGAGGATGTGATGAGAGTGGAAGAGAGACGCAAATCTTGTGCAGAACGGAGGTTTCGAGTTGGGAGATAATTTGAGACAAGTGAGGAAATGTATGTCGGTGCAATTTTTTTGATGGCCTTGTATGTTAGTAGAAGAATTTTATATTGGATTCGTTGAAATACAGGCAGCCAATGTAGAGATTGACAAAGTGGCTCAGCAGGGGAATAACGGTTAGTAAGGAAAATCAATCTAGCCGCTGCGTGCAAAATAGATTGTAGGGGTTCAAGTCTGACTTTGGAAAGACCAGTAAGGAGGGAATTGCAATAGTCGATGCGGGAGATGATGAGTGCATGAATTAATGTTTTTGCGGTGTCTTGTGTCAGATATGTGCGTATTCTGGAAATGTTCTTTAGGTGTATGTAACATGATTTAGATATAGAGTTGATGTGGGGAATAAACGATAGTTGTGAATCAAGGATTACACCTAGGCAACGAGCTTGCGGGGTGGGATTTATGGTCATGTTATCAACAGAAATAGAAATGTCAGACAGGAAGCTACTGTTTTTGGGTGGGAATAATAATAGATTGAGCTTGAGTTGGCGAGAAGACATCCAAGATGAAATGGCAGAAAGATAGTCAGTAACGCGAGACAACACAGATGGTGAAAGATCAGGAGAGGATAGATAAATTTGTGTATCATCCGAATAGAGATGATACTGAAATCCAAAGGAGCTTATTAGTTTTCCAAGAGAAGTGGTGTAGATAGAGAATAGCAGAGGACCTAGGACTGAGCCTTGCGGTACTCCAACTGATAAAGGAAGCGGAGCAGAGGTGGATCCAGAGAAATTAACATTGAAAGAGCGATTAGATAGGTAGGATGAGAACCAGGATTGGAGAGTGACTTCAATACCTAGGGATTGTAGCGTCTGTATGAGGAGAGAGTGGTCAACAGTGTCAAATGCAGCAGAGAAATCCAGGAGAATTAGAAGAGAGTAATGGTTATTGTTTTTTGCTGTGATCAGATCATTGACAACCTTGGTCAGCGCAGAGTGTTGAGAGTGAAAGCCTGACTGAAGAGGATTCAATAGGTTGTTTGCTGTAAGAAAGTGTGTGAGGCGAGTGTAGGCAATTTTCTCGAGAAGCTTGGAGGGGCATGGGAGTTGGGAGATGGGGGTGGTAATTTACGAGAGAGTTAGGGTCAGAATTCTGTTTTTTTAAAATGGAAGTAATCACTGTATGCTTGAATAGTGATGGAAAAATACTAGTAGAAAAAGATAGATTAAAGATTTTAGTTAGAGGGGGAATAAGCACACGAGACAGGGACCTACTAATTTGTGAGGGAATGGGATCAAGAGGACAGGAGGCAATTATCCTTTGTTCCCCATATCAACTCTATATTTACATCATGCTGCACACATCTAAAAAACATTTCCAGAATATGTACATATCTCCCACAAGACACTGCAAAAACTTTAATTCATGCACTCATCGTCTCCCGCATCGACTATTGTAATTCCTTTCTTACTGGTCTTGCCAAAATCAGACTTAAACCCCTACAATCCATTATACACGCAGTGGCTAGATTGATTTTCCTTGCAAATTGTTTTTTGTCTGCTGAGTCACTCTGTCAGTCTCTGCATTGGTTGCCTGTTTCTCAAAGAATGCAATATAAAATTATTCTACTAACATACAAGGTCATAAACAAAATTGCACCGACATACATCTCCTCACTTTTTTCAAAATATGCCTTAATTAGACACCTCCATTCTGCACAAGATCTGCCTCTCTCTTCCACTGTCATTACTTCCTCCCATTCTCGGATACAGGACTTTTTTCGGGCTGCACGCATTTTATGGAATTCACTCCCTCACACCACAAGACTTTCCTCTAGTCTTAAAACCTTCAACAGTTCTCTAAAAACCCACTTTTTCAAAGTGCTTATAATATTCCTCTACCACCCTCTTAATCTCCCTAGGTTACCCTATTACCACCCTCTACACATCTAACATAAGACAACAACCCTCTGACCAACATAGTTGTGTGACTAAGCATACAGCCCAGTAAATACTTTGTAAGCTTTGCATTCTAGCCGGACAAATATTCAATATGATGTAGAACTTAACCTTGTGTATCAAACCATTGTCCCATAGATTGTAAACTTGCGAGCAGGGCCCTCTTACCTCTCTGTATGTATTACCCAGTATTGTTTTATTAATGTTTGTTCCCAATTGTAAAGCGCTACGGAATCTGCTGGCGCTATATATATATAAATGTTGATGATGATGATTCTTTAAAGATTTACCAATCTGTATTCATAGATAATAACCTATGTGAATATACAGGATGATGCATTTTAATTGTAATTGAGAACCCTTAATCACACAAAGTACAACAAATTTAGTAAATATCACTTTTTTTCTACTAGCTACAGGGCTCTCCCTCCCATTTGTCATGGTGAGAATCTTATCCCTGGCTTCACCACTGTATGGGTGGCAGTGAAATGGTTGTCATCATGTCTTTCAGACCCATCTGCTCTTGCTCCCCAGCAACTTTTCCCTTCTCAACCACCACTTTCATTGAATGCAGGAGGTGGTATAGTGTGACCTGCATTTCCTCCTGAAATGTCAAGTGAGGAGACCTCCGTTCAGTAGATTTGGTGAGAGAAGGCTATATTTTATATATTTTACAAAAAATATATTTCCAGAGGTCGAAATGCCTTTATATAGTTAACCATTTTGTTGAGGATAATATATAAAATAATGTACTCTTTACTGTAAATTATAAGGATATTAGAAGTCACCATGTAGCTCCATGATGATTAAAAGCATCTGAGTGCTTTTATACAGGTAAAGAAACTCCGTGGTGATTTCTAATATGAGTAAGAATTTACAAAAAGAGTATGTTATTCCTTATAATGAACAATTTATGCCATTCTTTTTTAGTTTTATAAAACAAATACTCTTTTCCATTTACTGTAGTAGCCATTGCTACTCGGGATGTGACCTGATGTGTAAATTAGCACCAGTATACTGTCAATTCTTCTGAGTAACTCATTGGTTCAAACAGCATACAAAATGTTTCCATATTGCCCAGATCAGTGAGGTGCTCAAAAGTAATGGCAATGCCACACTGTATATGCATACAAGTCACATGGCCAGTAGCAGCAGTAATTAACGTACAGTATTTGTATAATTGTCAGAATCTTATGTGAGTATAAACAGATTGTATAAGTATTATTCACAGATATGACAATGGACAGTTCCCATTGATTTGTATTATATCCCTTTATTATTCTCTGTGATTGCTTTCATCAAAGTAATATCAATAAATGTATGATTTCATCAAATATATATTTGTCATATGAATTCACTATTTAAGATTCACATTATTTTTTTTAATACCATTCTCGCAGTGTCAATATTTGTGATGCGATAGTCCAGCAAGATTGGTATAATAACCTGACAGCACATATTTATATAACTTAAATCTTCACTTTAATTTAGTTTGGCGAATATAGCTGAAAAACTATTATAGTGAATAAATAAAAGGAAAAGGTTCTGAAATTAAATAAATCCACTAAACAGCATCATGTATTGAACATTTTGGATAGTGAATGGTATTACCAACAACACATTTGTACAGAAGAATTAACAATACTGTTTACTTTCAGCAAACAGTTAAGTTAGCCAAAAAAATGTATGGCTTCAAAATTTCGACTATATATGTAGATTTATTTGGTAAAGTGTAGTACAGAGTATACATGGGGTAAATCTATCAATCTGCGAGTTTCCGACGGGTTTGAAAAGCGGAGAAGTTGCCTATAGCAACCAATCAGATTCTAGTTATCATTTATTTAGTACATTCTACTAAATAATAGCTAGAATCTGATTGTAATAAGCAACATCTCCACTTTCCAAACCCGCAACTTGATAAATTTACCCCTTGGGTCTTGCTTAAAGTTGCATATTGATACACTTTTATGACTTGAAAATGCTTCTTGGTGCAAATTTGACTCACTGCGCATATATGCAGCTATAGAGTGGCATATATCTAGCTCTTGCCGCCCCTTGTATTTGGAGGAGCTTATCAGAGGTATTAACCTGCAAGTGCTGTACAGTAAGGACATAGGGATACAAGTTAAGCTCACCCTATGAAATGCTTTTGAGTTACTTGGATGTTGAAATACATTACTTACTATGACTTTTACGTCAAACTGTTAATCAAGTCCACACATATGCATGGTATACATCATCATCTATTTATTTATATAGCGCCACTAATAGCGCTGTACGGACAACTCATTCACATGAATCCCTGCCCCATTGGAGCTTACAATCTAAATTCCCTAACATAAACAGACAGAGAGAGACTAAGGACAATTTAATAGCAGCCAATTAACCTATCAGTATATTTTTTGGAGTGTGGGAGAAAACCGAAACACCCAGAGGAAACCTACGAAATATATAATGTGAAGAAGTGCACCTATATCTCACTTTCAAAGAATGCAATTGATCTATGCAACTCCTTCCATTTAACTGTGTAAAGTGTTGGGCTCTCGCAAATTTGTACAAAAATGCTTATTATTGCACATGCATTTGTTTTTACAGGAAGCATATGGATCTGTGTGCGTAGCAGGGGCTGGCTGAGCTGGAGGGCAGGAGGGTATCTGCCCCCCAGGCAAATCCCATAGTGGGCTACTTTGGGCTGGGTCACTGGGCCACCTGCATTTTTTTTTTTGGAAATAGGCTGCTGAGTTACATCTTGACCCCCGGGCTAAAATTTGCAAGCCCTCCCCTGGTGCTAAGATGGCATCTATTGAGGCTGCTATAGTTTATTTGGGGAAGCTGACTGAATTGGGAACCATCCAGGCACGTTTGACGCACACTTTTAAATGTGCACAAATACCTATTGTGGCAAGAGCACACTTCTGGTGAAAACTCAAACAACAACAACAACGTCTTGCTCTTTAGTTAGTTTCAGTGTCAGGATGGTAAAGTATTGCACACCATAAAGATTCCACACCATTTCTTGTGGCCTTAAACGCTAGCTAAACAGTGACCAGCTCTCTTACAACCGGCCAGCTTCTCTAGCAACTGTCACATTGAACAGTGAAACAAACATATTTTTATACCTGACAATCTCCCACAGCCCTAGCTTGATGGGCAGGTGACACTCCCACCTTCACTTTAAAAATAAGCTCTCACCACCTGCTTCTCTTTGATTGATGTTTACTGCAGACATACCCTGCTAGCTTGCTGCATGAGAAAAGACCCTTCCAAAGCATGCAAGTGAAATCAAACTCTACACTTTTATTTAGTCACACATATGTCCTCTTCCTGTTTATCTTTAATCTAGGTGCACTGTTGCACAAATGTGTTACGCTGTTTGCATCTTTTTTTGAAACACTCCCAGGTAAATACCTCCCTTTGTTACATATCACTCCCCCTAGCATCACCAAGTAGGGGGGTGCAGACTTCCCGAGGAGCGCAAATTTTCACGACAATGCATCTGCATTTTTATGCAGAATCCCAAGTCTTTGTTCTACTGAGAACTTGAAAGGCTGCAGTGCCAAGTGCCAGCATTTGAATTTGGCATTTACCTCCCGGTTGTTCTGTATCTCCGCAATTGTGCATGGTCTGTTATTAATGTGAATTCTCTGCCTAGGAGATAATAGTGCCGGGCATTCCTTCTCCATGGTGGCATATTTTGGCTCCCTTGGGAGTAACTTATGTACAGGACAGAGTTGTCTATTCCATCCTTCTCTTGTGTCAAGAATGCACCTAAGCCAACACCGGAAGCATCAGTTTAAAGGAAGAACCTCCAGGTTAAGTCTGGTGCTTGTAGAACTAGAGAGGAACAGAGGGCTAAGCGAAGATCTGACCAAGCGGCTTCTGCAGAGTCAGACCAAGTTAATCTATCTGGACAACTATTTTTTTAACATGTCCGTAAGTGGAGCAGCTTTAGTGGCCTAATGGCTTATGAATTCCATGTAGTAACCTATTCAACCTAGGAAGGATCTTAGGTGTGATTTCTTTTCTTGTCTTGGGCAATTTTTGACTGCCTACACTTTGTCTAGTTGGGGTTTTACTCGCCCTTGCCCAACAACGTACCATAAACACTTTGTTTCTCTCATGGCTATGGCATATTTTTCTGGATTAGCTGTTAGTCCTGTAGACCTTAATGAAGCCAAGACCACCTCGACTTTGGTCAGGTGTGATTTCCAGTCAGGGGTAAAAATCACTATATCATCTAAATAGGCAGCTGCTTAAGCTGATGGAGTCGTAGCAACTTATTCATGGATTTTTGGAAAGTGGCAAGTGCCTCATGCAACCCAAAGGGTAGGACTTTATATTGGAAAAGACCATCAGGGGTGGAAAATGCAGTCTATGGCTTGGCTGAGGAAGTAAGGGGAACTTGCCAGTACCCCTTTGTTAAGTCAAGAGTAGTTAGAAAGTTACTACACACTATATTTTCTACCAGTTCTTCCACATGTGGCAATGGGTAGTCATCAAACTGGGACACGCTGTTTAGCCACTTAAAATCATTGCAGACCCTAATACTCCCATTCGGCTTCGGAACTAGCAAAAGAGGGCTGTTCCACTCACTAATGGGCTCCTCAATTACGTCAAGCTGGAGCATCTTCTCAATTTTTTTTTCACATCAGCCCGTCTGGCTTCTGAAATGCGGTATGGCTTCTGCTTTATGACAACTCCTGGCTGGGTGACAATATTGTATTTGATTATAATAGTGCACCCAGGAATGGAAGAGAAGACATTTCTTCTCTGGTGTATCATTTCTTCAGTCTGTTGTCCCTGCTTAACAGATAGAGCTGGCTCTATGGGCACTTCAGGCTTTTCAGGGACAGTACTCACTACCCGAGGAGAGTTGTCTGAATCACACCAAGGTTTAAGGAGATTAGCACGGTATATTTGTTCCTCCCTTCTCCTCTCAAACTGGCGGAGCCTGTAATTTACACAACCTACAGTCTCTAGGACTTCATATGGACCTTATCAATGGGCAAAAACTTTGCTTTCCTAGATTGGAACCAGGACTAGGACCTTGTCACCAGGCTTGAAAGATTGAATTACAGCACTTTTATCATAACTTCTCTTCTGTCGTTCCTGAGTCTCTTTTACATGCTATTGTACAATCAGCCCTATCTTTCCTAGCCTTTCATATATTTGGGACACAAATTATACCAGATTTGGCTCCCTTGGGCCCTGCTACTCCCACCCTTCCTGTAACATATCTAAGATATCCCTGGGCTGTCCCCCAAACAATAATTGAAATTTACTAAACCATGTTGAGGCCTGAGGTACCACAGGGATGGCAAACATCAAATAACATAAAAGAGTGTCCCAATCTTTTTTTTCCTGTGCAAGGGCTTTCCTGAGCATCTGCTTTAATGTTCAGTTAAAGCACTCAACCAAGAAGTCCGTTTGTGAATGGTATATAGAGGTGTGAAGGACCGTCAACTCTAACAACTGGCACATGTCCTTCATCAGCTTGGACATGAACGTAGTGCCCTGGTCTGTGAGAATTTCCTTAGGTATTTCCAAGCATGTGAACATTAATACAAGTTTGTTAGCTATGGTACTGGACTTTATGTTCCGTAAGGAAACTGCCTCTGGATATCTGGTAGCTTAGTCAAGCACCACTAGTATATATTGGTGCCCATGAGCAGATTTCTCCAGTGGCCCCACAAGGTCCATGGCTATCCGTTCAAAGGGAACCTAAACTATTGGTATTGGGATGAGAGGTGCCCTGCATATGGGTTTTGGATAAGTTCTCTGACAAATTGGACAGGACTGGCAATACTTTTTCATTGCCATGTGTATACCGAGTCAGTAAAACCTCAGTAGAACTTGTTCCCATGTTTTATTCTCCCCCAGGTGTCTCCCACAGACATGTGTATGAGCTGCTTTTAACACTAAGGGTACATGAACCTGAGGAACCATTAACTGTTCTACTTTAACCCCCGTACAATAGCAGCTCTATACAGAAAGTTATTTTTTACAACAAAATATGGTATACTGTCTGCATGCTGGGCGGCTTTTGCTACACCATTCACCTCAGTCACACTTTTAAAAGCATGCTTCAAAGTTGCAACTTTAAGTTGGTCATAAGCAAAGTCCTGCAGAGGAAACTAAAATGGTATTGTGGATCAGTCCATATCTTCACTGACAGACGGGGTGGTCTCATTAATGACGTCATCAGTCAATGCTAGTTTGAACTTTCCATGCTTCACTGCAGGTGGATGTTTTTCTGTAACTCCTGCTGGGAACACTATTTCAGCATTCAGGTTTGGAAGTTCCCAAAGATCGAAGTCCAGATGTTGTGGATTCTTAGGTGGCTCCTTTAAGATAGGGCTTCCCACCTTGGTTGGGTAGCTGAAACTTGCTTCCTTCAGCAGCCGCACTTCTGACACCACTTGTGGCAAGAGCACCCTTCTGGTGAAACACACGCGAACAACTTCTTGCTTTTTACTTAGCTTTAATGTCAGGATGGTAAAGTATTTGACACCATAAAGATTTCACACAGTTTCTTGTCACCCAAAACACTAAATAAACCGAAACCAGCTCTCTAACAACCGGCCAGATTTTCTAGCATTGGTCACACTGAACAGTGACACAAACAGGTTAAATCAAACTCTCTACTTTTATTTTGTCACATATATCATTATCTTTAAACTAGGTTCACTGTTGCACAAATGTGTTACTCTGCTTGCATCTTTTCTCAGCAGATTGCCAGCAAAATCCTCCCTTTGTATTTTTCTTTTGCCCTCCTCTCCTTAATAACTAAGGCGCTTAGTGTTTTGGCGTGGCAGAATTTTAGAGATGACAGGCAACCTCTACTTTCATCATTGTACTATTTTCATTAAATATGCCCACCAGCATAAACAACCTATGACAATTTAAATTAATGTTATAACTATATTAATTTTATGCAGATATCACATGTTTTGGAACCATATACAATAATGGCCATAAGTTTGAGAATGACACAAGTATTGGTTTTCACAAAGTTTGCTGCTTCATAGTTTTTAGACCTTTTGTCAAATGTTGCTATGGTATAATGAAGTAAAATTACAAGCATTTCATAAGTGTCAAAGGCTTTTATTGACAATTACATTAAGTTTATGCAAAGAGTCAATATTTGCAGTGTTGACCCTTGTTTTCGAATACCTCTGCAATTTGGAAGACCTCTGCAATTCGCCCTGGTATGATGTCAAACAACTTCTGGGTCACATACTGACTGATGGCCGCCCATTCTTGCCTAATTAATGCATGGAGTTTGTCAGAATTTATGGGGTTTTGTTTGTTCACCCGCCTCTTGAGGACTGACCACAAGTTCTCAATGGGATTAAGGTCTGGGGAGTTTCCTGGCCATGGACCCAAAATTTTGATGTTTTGATCCCCGAGCCACTTAGTTATCACTTTTGCCTTATGACAAGGTACTCCATCATGCTGGAAAAGGCATTGTTTGTCAAAACTGTTCTTGGATGGTTGGGAGAAGTTGCTCTTGGAGGATGTTTTGGTACCATTCTTTATTCATGGCTGTGTTCTTAGGCAAAATTGTGAGTGAGCCCACTCCCTTGGCTGAGAAGCAACCCCACAAATGAATGGTCACAGGATGCTTTACTGTTGGCATGACACAGGACTGATGGTAGCGCTCACCTTTCCTTCTCTGGACAAGCGTTTTTCCAGATGCCCCAAACAATCTGAAACGGGATTCATCAGAGTAAAATGACTTTACCCCAGTCCTCAGCAGTCCAATCTCTGTATCTTTTAAAGAATATAAGACTGTCCCTGATGTTTTTCCTGGAGAGAAGTGGCTTATTTGCTGCCCTTCTAAACACCAGGCCATCCTCCAAAAGTGTTTGCTTCACTGTGCGTGCAGATGCACTCACACCTGCCTGCTGCCATTCCTGAGCAAGCTCTGCACTGGTGGTGCCCCTATCCCACAGCTCTATAAACTTTAGGAGATGGTCCTAGCGCTTTCTGGATGTTCTTGGATGCCCTGAATCCTTCTTCACATCTATTGAACCTCTCTCCTTGAAGTTCTTGATGATCCGATAAATGGTTGATTTAGGTGCAATCTTACTAGTAGCAATATCCATGATTGTGAATCCCTTTTTGTGTAAAGCAATGATGACTGCACGTGTTTCCTTGCAGATAACCATGGTTAACATAGGAAGAACAATGATTTCAAGCACAACCATCCTTTTAAAGCTTCCAGTCAGTTATTATAACTCAATCAGCATGACAGAGTGATCTCCAGCCTTGTCCTCATAAACACTCACCTGTGTTAACGAGAAAATCACTGTCCTGATGTCAGCTGATCCTTTTGTGACAGGACTGAAATGCAATGGAAATGTCGTTTTTGGGATAAACTTCATTATTATGGCAAAGAGCGACTTTGAAATTAATTGCCATTCATCTGATAACTCTTCATGACATTCTGGAGTATATGCAAATTACCATCTTAAAAACTGAGGCGGCAGACTCTGTGAAAAATTTGGCCATGACTGTACTTTAGTGGCAATGAGGTAAAATAATTGGAGTGGAGGAGGTCTACAAAAGTAAAACGATGAATTTGGAATGTAGTTGCTGTGGTTTTCTATAAAGTAATCATTTAATATGTGAATTATGAGTTATAATAAATGGTTCTTGGCCATCTTCCACCTCCCAAAAAAGTTAAATATATTTAAACATTTCTATTCTTTTTTTTTTATTTACACCTAAATAGTATGACTTATTTGGATATTATACATTAGATATAATTATACTCTTTAAATTATTTCCTGTTAGAATGGTAGCATACCTCTAATTTCTCAATTCTGTTGTGTTTGGCACTATCCATTGATGCATATTGCTATAAGTGTGTACTGTATACATGAAAAAACAGTCAGTATTTAACTTATGTGCAAAACAGAATACTAATTTGCATCCCTTGCATTGTAACATGGTTTTGTCCAGGAGACTGAAATAAGACGTTTCTCAAGTTAAGATCCTTAATGAATCAGGCCCCAGAAGAGGAAGGAGGTTTAGTCATGATAAATGGTGAAGGATAGATGTGGTTCTCAACATTTGACGATCTTAATATTTGTACAAAGACAAGCTCTTCTTTCATGGTTCCACCTTATACTGTCTTTATCATTATATCTACCCCACCACTGTAAGCTGCACAAAAATGACAGTTGTCAGTGACTGTTTTAATTTTATTGACTGATAATGTGTATCCCCAAATTCTTTGCCCATCAACAGCTACAATTGTTAATCTGCTCCTTATGAAAGTGTTCCTCACACCTTTTAGATTATAAACTTATTTTGATGGGGCCATTTTTACCTTCTGTTTCATGTCTGTGTATTTAATTTTTTTTATATCATGATCCCCTCTTTACAGTGCTGAATAATATGTTGGCACTATATAAAGGATTAAAGTATTATTTTAATTATTATTATAATTGTTATTATTATTATCTTTTATTTGTAAGGCGCCACAAGGTTTCCGCAGCGCCGTACATGGTACGAACAGTAGACTATACAGGGTAAAACAGTACAGAACAATAAACACAAAGTACCAGTACTTCAGAAACTCCAGGCAGGCAGATACAGTAGAGACGGAGCGGAAGAACAGGTATGGAGACAGGAGGGAAGATGGGCCCTGCTCATACGAGCTTACATCCTAAGTGGTAATAATGTTAATAATAATAAGAGTAGTCTATGAAAGATCAATTTAGCCAACTGCCATTTAATTCACCAAAAATAATCTCAATGGTTTAAGACAGCTGACTGTGCATCAAAACCAGTGATATGATTGACAGTTAATACTACCTTTTATACATGTATAGAACATTCATTTCAATGGCCCATTGTTAGTTTATAATAAAAAAAAAATCAGGAAGTGTTCTTTCCCCCTCCTCCATCACCCAGTCCAGTCGGCAGGTGTCCATTCTATTAGTCCCAGGTTGTTCAGTGCAGGACTGGTACCTCTATCGGAAAGCTGCAAAAAACAGCAGGTCCTCCTCACTTTCCTGGGCTTCAGGGTGAGGGTATTATAAAATATTGGGGCACCTGGAGTTGTGCTTTGGTGCTAAATTACCAGTGTAATGGACATTTGTCCATTATAATAAAGTGGCAAAAAAGAAATAAAAAAATAAGCAGACAAAATTTTAAAATAAAATTGAACTCAATAAAATACTGCCAAGCCCTTGTTTACCACTTTATTAAATATTAATAAAATATTTTTATCCTATCTTAATATGTTCTAGTCCAATGAGAAATAATATAATGTAGTCTTTCTTCTGTCTAAAGGTGATTGCATACAGAGAAAAAAATGTCATGGCCACACACTAGCTCTGCCTGCAGCTCTATGATCAAATCAGGAAGTCCCTGGAACTCACTTGTGCCACCTGTTTCCCACAGCAGCTGCTTGTGATTGGCTGGCAGTGAGGGGAGTGGCAGCGACTCCATGCTTTGATCCCACATCAATAGAGTCTAATTAAATCTCTATTGATGTGGGGAAAAATAATTAACAATGCTGTGGCGCTCCGTTGATTTCAATGGAATCATTTATTTTAATTGCTCATTCATTCCAATGGGATTTCTACATGTAGCACACACTAGCAAAGCTATGATTTGTAGAGGGTAAATCAGTTTTTAAAATTGCTCAAAATATTCACAGTTGGTTTGGCTTTGAAATAAAATTTAATCTTTAGTAGATTCCCCCCACTGTGTCGCCTTGCATTAGACGTAAGAAATATAAGTCCACAAATAATTTATTTCACAGCAAACAGATTAATTACTAATAATTAATAACAATTGATTAATAATGAATTACCGTAAACTTCAAGCAAGAGTTAAATTTCAGCAAATTGTTTCAAACATCTCTATGAAACAATACTACCGAACAGTTAGCAATTTGATGATAATTTGACAGGTTTGTTACACTGATCCTAAAATCAATATTGAAGCTATACTTGTATGTTTAAAAAACAAGGCAAAGTTTTGTTAATAGCTAACTGCCTTTTTAACTCCAAAGTACTTCTTTGATGAAACCAGCCAGCTTTCCAAATAATAAACACTTTTTACCTTTCTGTTCAGTTCCAGGAGGTAGTGAAAACATGAACTTCAGAACAAAATTATCTTCATATATTTTCTTTTTGGATATCCTTAGAACTTGACAAACATAATGTTGACTCAGATGTGCCAAGTTCAATATTTCTTGAAAAAATAAAACTTTACATGAACTTTACAATATCTGAAACTCTGCTAGGTTTTCAGAATACCCCTGCTAAACTTTAATGAAAGACAGTTTGAAATGGCACATTACAGACTGCTCTTAACAAGCATATTATCAGACACCTTTATGTTAATTAGTCTAATTACAGAGACTGATGGCTTTAGCGGTAAATTGAAAATGTAGCAAGGAATACTGGTTATATTTGATAGCAAAAGGTGGTTGTTTGAAATAATAAAAGGAATCACTTAGTTTATTATTAGAGTATGCAGTTTTGCATCTCAGATAATGTAAGACTTATAGTTCCTGTTTGCATTAATTAAATCAAGGCACCTGCACATAATTGCACTTCATATGCTATTGAGATGTCTGAGAACTGATTTTATGTCATGCTAATGTTCTCTGTATCAGCTAATTATTACAAGGGCTGCTGTGAAACAATTAATGCATAGTAAATCTAAATGTTGCCTTTGTTGAAGGTAATGTAGAAGTGACGATTAAGGACTGAGTATAATGTACATTGTAGTCATTGCCTGCATTGCAAATATTATTTACTCAACCTATACAGCTGTCCAAATAGAGACTGGGAAAATAGAACCATAAAACTGCAATCCACTGAAAAGATTAGCTAAAGGCATTGTGAAATTAAGGTGTATTTCACTTTGCTGCCCACCCAAACTGTGATGTCATGAGTAATCTCAAGCAATTGGCTGGATTTTTCCATGTATGCCCACAAAAGAAGAACAGTGCTGTAGAATGTACCTAGTGAAATCATTATAATAAGAATCATTTTCAGACATGTTGGAAAATGTGGTTAGAAGATGATAGATGTTTGCCTGTGTATAAGGCCATCTTGTGTCAATTCACAGTGTACTCAGTCTTGAATCAGATGCTTGGCTGCAGGGCTGTGAAACCATATCTCATCCAAACCAGCTACCAATGTGTGTGGCAAAATTGGACAGTGATGTGCTCAGCCCTCAAAAACACATTTTTGTCTAGACGAGAGATATTTCAATTGGGAAGGGGGTGGATAAAAAAGGTTTTCCTGATTTCATAGAGCACCACAGCATCTCATATTGACCTTAAACCTATTTCTTGGAGGTGTTAGAAACATTTTTAAAATTATTCCAATGATGTTCCATGCTCAATCTAGGTGTAACTAATGATAAATGTACAACAATGTTTGCATGTAACCCATGGCATTTGAAAATGGAAATTTAAATGTCAATCAATGGAAATAAAGGCAGCCCTAATGTTAAGAATTCACAGAAATATGAGGTAATGTAGTACAAACATAATGGAGCTTATTGCAGTTCAGTGCATAAGATGATGGTGGGAATTAGAGATGGTCACTGACCCCCGTGTTTTGGTTTTGGATTCGGTTTTGGATCTGGATTACCGTCGTGTTTTGGTTTTGGTTTTGCAAAACCGCCATTGCGTGTTTTGGTTTTGGTTTTGGTTTTGTTTGGTTTTGTTTTGCTATTTTTTTGGAAAATCCATGTTTTTGGGCCTAAATTAACCCAATTTAGTGCTCCAACTGTTTTAGAGACAAGTAATCTAATTGTTGAGGTAATAAATCATCCAAAAAAACAGTTTAATTCTTCGTTGGTAGGCCTATTCTACACATAAAACAGATTGTCTTCCTCTCCATCTATGCATATTGGCAATGCAGCCATCGTCTTTGAATGTATATTACACCCTACACTTATAGTTAAATATGTAAAGAAATGGAAAAAGCCAGTTTGGTTTCTGTCTCTCAAGGCCCCCCTCCACTTGTATAAAATACCAAAAAATTCAGCCATTATAGACTGTACAATATTAATTGACATGGAGAAAGCCAGTTTGGTTTCTGTCTCTCTAGGCCCCCCTCCACTTGTATAAAATACTAAAAAATTCAGCCATTATAGACTGTACAATATTAACTGACATGGAGAAAGACAGTTTGGTTTCTGTCTCTCTAGGCCCCCCTCCACTTGTATAAAATACCAAAAAATTCAGCCATTATAGACTGTACAATATTAATTGACATGGAGAAAGCCAGTTTGGTTTCTGTCTCTCTAGGCCTCCCTCCACTTGTATAAAATACCCAAAAATTCAGCCATTATAGACTGTACAATATTATGAAAAATGGACAAAGCCAGTTTAGGGTCACTCTGTCTATGACACCCTACCCTTAAGGATAAATTGCCCTAACAGCAGCCTTTCAAGATGGTATGTGATATGGAAATGCCACAAGTCCCTTTCCTCTTTGGGGGTAGATTGCACCCTACACTTACATAGAAAGTTTTAAAAAGATGTTATCGGCATCATCTTCAGCTTAATCCTCACCCTCATCAGTGTGTACGTCATCATCACAGACTATCAATTCATCGCGGCTTGAATCCGCCATTAGAGAACAGTCAGTGCTTGGATGTCTTGGATGGTGAAGGCCTTCCTCGTGGAAGATGTAGTTCATTTTTATAAACATCTTTTTCTCCACATTTTTGGGAAGTAACCTTCTACGGCGATCACTGACTAAGTTCCCTGCTGTGCTGAACACTCGTTCAGAGTACACACTGGAGGGTGGGCAGCTTAGGTATTGCAAAGCAAGTTTGTACATGGGTTTCCAAATGGCCTGCTTTTCTTCCCAGTAAGGAAAGGGACTGTCTGACATTTCCATATCAACTACCTCTTGAAAGTAATCCTCCACCATCCTTTGCATGTTTATGCTCATATTGGATGGAGTTATGGGCAAAGTGACACATTTTTTTGAAAAATCCTTCAAACCAGCCCAGATGTTAAATTGTTCTGGTCTGCCCCCTGTGTCTTCCCTGCTTCTTTTTTGGAAATTTAATTTTTTACGAGCAACAGCTTGAGAAAGTGAAGGAGGACACGTCGTCAAGCCGAGGCCCAGTTCAGCGGCCAACTTGCTGAGCAATAGCTCCTTGCAAAAGTTCACATCTCGCTCATTTACAAGTAAAGACTCAATGTAGGTTTTAAACCTTGGATCAAGCACAGTGGCCAAAACGTACTGATCCGAGTTCAAGATCTTAATAACTCGAGGATCATTGTGAAGCGAATTAAGTACTTGATCGACAAGGCCAACATACTTTGCTGAATTGCTTGCTTTCAGCTCCTCCTTCATATTCTCAAGCTGCTTTTCCAATAGTCTAATTAAAGGAATGACTTGGCTCAAAATAGCAGAGTCTGCACTCACCTCACATGTCACAACTTCGAATGGTTTCAGCACCTTGCACAGCACTGAAAGGATTCCCCACTGTGCAAGAGTGAAATATATCCCCCCTCCTTTCCCAATGTCATGGCTTGTGCAATATGCTTGGATGGCTTTGCGCTGTTCCTCCATCCTCTGAAGCATGTACAGGGTGGAATTCCACCGAGTTACCACCTCTTGCTTAAGTTGGTGGCAGGGCAAGTTAAACTGCTCTTGGAGCTGCTGTAATCTCCTACATGCTGTGGCTGAATGCCTGAAATGGCCTGAAATTTTACGGGCCACCGAAAGCATCTCCTGCACCTCACGGTTATTTCGTAGGAAGCTCTGCACCACCAAGTTGATGGTGTGAGCAAAACAGGGAATATGTTGGAAATCACCCAGCTGTAATGCTTGCACTATATTGTTGACGTTATCTGAAATGACATACCCTGGGGAGAGTCCAAGTGCTATAAGCCATGCATCAATCACATCTCTCAGTTTGCGTAACAAATTGTCAGCCGTATGCCTGTTAGTGAAGCCGGTGATACAAAGAGTGGCCTGCCTGTGACAAATGTTACGTAGTGGTGTACATGCTGCTGCTGTTCCTGCTGGTGAAGGTGAATGACCAACCCAGTGGGCTGTCACAGTCATATAGTCTTTGGTTTGGCCACTTCCACTTGTCCACATATCTGTGGTTAAGTGGACAGTGGGCAGAATGGCATTTTTCAGCCCAATCTCTACATTTGTACACACTTTTTGGTATAGTTGTGGAATAGCTTTACGGGAGAAATGGTGTCGCGATGGAATTCTGTAACGCGGACACAAAACCTTAATTAACTGTGAAAAAACAGCTGCGTTTATTGTGGAGATTGGACGCAGATCTAACACTAACATTGCAGCCATGGCGTCTGTGATTCGCTTGGCGACTGGGTGACTGCTGTCATATTTGCTTCCCCTCGCAAATGATTGTTTCACAGTTAATTGCTGAAATGTAGGACTGCTCTTTTTCTGGGCCTTCCTCTGGGCTGACGATTCACCCCCAGCAGCAGCAACAGCAGCAGCAGGACTAACGCTTTCTTCAGAGGAATCAATAATAGTGCCGGAGTCATCCAGCCTTAAGTGGGATGCCGGGCTAACTCTGAGCGCTACTGAGGATATTGATGAGAATGGTGTGGTGGGTGTATTTTGTATCCGTCGGTATGTCGGTGAGCGGAGGGTCTTAGCTGATGAGGGAGTGCTTGTATTCTTTTGGGAAGAACTTTCAGCTTTTCCCAACACTTTGCCATGAACTCTCGTTAAATGGCGTAACATAGACGAGGTTCCAAGATGGTTAAGGTCCCTCCCTCGACTGACTGTGGCTTGACATACACTACAAATGGCTATACAATTGTTGTCTGGATTTGGGTAGAAATAATTCCACACATAAGAAGTGGATTTTTTTGTTTTATGCCCAGGCATGACAATGGCCTTTTTCTTGTCACGTGCCAGAACTGCTGCCACTGGTGCAGGACTTACACAAACAACCTCATCCTCATCAACATCCTCATTAGCGCCCTCGTCGCCTACACAAATCTCCGCCTCATCCTCTTCTAATTCCAAAGTGGCATCCTCAATTTGGGTATCACCGGCTACACTCGGGCTATTAAGGCACACATCAGGAGAATGCTCACGATTAGACATCCCACTGCTGGATGGACTCTCCACAGGGATTGTTGTCATTTGTGAATCAGAGCAAATATTCTCCTGTAATGCCTCACTGTGGAGTGCTAAAAATTATTTGGTAGATACTGCTGACAGTTATGACTTTTGACAGCCAGAAATATTAATGCACAATTAGGGAGGACACCCCAAAAGCACTGAGGAGTGCTAAAAATTATTTAGTAGATACTGCTGACAGATATGACTTTTGACAGCCAGAAATATTAATGCACAATTAGGGAGGACACCCCAAAAGCACTGAGGAGTGCTAACAATTATTTAGTAGATACTGCTGACAGTTATGACTTTTGACAGCCAGAAATATTAATGCACAATTAGGGAGGACACCCCAAAAGCACTGAGGAGTGCTAACAATTATTTAGTAGATACTGCTGACAGATATGACTTTTGACAGCCAGAAATATTAATGCACAATTAGGGAGGACACCCCAAAAGCACTGAGGAGTGCTAAAAATTATTTAGTAGATACTGCTGACAGTTATGACTTTTGACAGCCAGAAATATTAATGCACAATTAGGGAGGACACCCCAAAAGCACTGAGGAGTGCTAACAATTATTTAGTAGATACTGCTGACAGATATGACTTTTGACAGCCAGAAATATTAATGCACAATTAGGGAGGACACCCCAAAAGCACTGAGGAGTGCTAAACATTATTTAGTAGATACTGCTGACAGATATGACTTTTGACAGCCAGAAATATTAATGCACAATTAGGGAGGACACCCCAAAAGCACTGAGGAGTGCTAAAAATTATTTAGTAGATACTGCTGACAGATATGACTTTTGACAGCCAGAAATATTAATGCACAATTAGGGAGGACACCCCAAAAGCACTGAGGAGTGCTAAAAATTATTTAGTAGATACTGCTGACAGATATGACTTTTGACAGCCAGAAATATTAATGCACAATTAGGGAGGACACCCCAAAAGCACTGAGGAGTGCTAAAAATTATTTAGTAGATACTGCTGACAGATATGACTTTTGACAGCCATAATATTAATGCACAATTAGGGAGGACACCCCAAAAGCACTGAGGAGTGCTAAAAATTATTTGGTAGATACTGCTGACAGATATGACTTTTGACAGCCAGAAATATTTATGCACAATTATGGGGGACACCCCAAAAGCGCTGGGGAGTGCCAAATATTAAGAAAAAATAATAAACCTCTATCCTCCTCTCTGCACTAGCGATTTTGGTTAGAGCAATTGCAAGAACAATATTGTATTCTCTGTCCCTGCTCTAATTAGCCTATGACTACACCCTGCTCTCTCCCTCTGTCAAATGGCGATGGATTGCTGTGGAGGCGTGTATTTATAAAGTTGAAGTATCGCGAGAACCGAGCCCCGAGATCCGACGACGTCACGATGACGTTCGGCCTCGATTTGGATTCGGAACGGGCGGGAGAGTACCGAGCTGCTCAGCTTGGTACTCGGATACCCAAAGTTCGGGTGGGTTCGGTTCTCGGAGAACCGAACCCGCCCATCTCTAGTGGGAATACAAGCACACTGGATATTGTTGCAATCAAAAGAAGCCAGGTGAAATCACAGACTCTGAGGTTGTGCAGGAATGAGTCACAGCCAAAAGATAATGCATGAATATAACACAATCTCTGGCAAAGCAGGTATATAGCAATCTTTGTAGCAATGCAGAAATATACACAGTATTTATGGAAATGCAGATATATTGCAAACACTGTCTTTGTGGCAAGGACTGTAGAAAAAATCAGTTAGGTTGTTCGAAAAGACCGCCGACTCAGTCTTTGAATGATTGCTGAATCCGTGAACATTGACAAAGATACCGTATGGAAAATTTTGAGTGAGGATCTTAACATAACGAAACTTTGTGCAAAGATGGTGTCAAGGGTTCTCACACCACAGCAAAAAGAACATCGCAAGGAATGTTGTGTTGATATTCTGCAGCAACTTGACACAGATTCAAACCTTTTTCATAAAGTAATCACTTGTGATGAGGCCTGAATCTTCCAGAACGATCATGAAACCAAAACACAGTCAATGCACTAGAAAACACCGTCATCACCAAGAATGAAAAAAGCTTGTCAAAGCAAGTCAAAATTCAAAGCAATTCTCATTGTTTTTTTTCGATATCAAGGTTGTAATTTTGGAAGAATGGATTCCAGAAGTTACAACAGTTAATCAGCATTATTATACGGAAGTTTTGAAAAAGCTGAGAGAAAGAGTCCGAAAGAAACGGCCGCAACTGTGGAAAAATGGTTTCTTTCTTCACCTGCTCACGCATAACTTTCTGTGAAGCAGTTTTTGACCGACAACCATATTACTACACTTGAACATCCTCCATATTCGCCCGATTTAGCACCTTGTGATTTTTATCTTTTTCCAAGAGTTAAATCAGTGCTTAAAGGGACACATTTTGAGTCTGTTGATGCTGTAAAGAAGAAAATGGCAGATATGTTGAAACAAGTGACAGAAATTGATTTGCTCCATGCCTTAGACCAGTGGAAAACAAGACTACAGCGATGTATTGCAAATGGGGAGTATATTGAAGGGGACAAACATTAAATTTGTAATACCAACATATGAAGGTGTGCTATTTAATCAGTGTCGTTATGTAATAGACATACCTCGTATTTACAAGCTATGAACTAAATTAAAAACTATTTTCTCTTACTTTGATTGCCTGTTATCTTAGAAAGTTAATTTGTTTAGCGCAGACAGCACATTACTGCTGACCACTAGAAGGCCCCTTCCCATGGCAGCAAATGTGCCAATCCAGTGGTCCCAATATAATGGTAAACAGTCCCTAAGACCAATTTATTAGTAATAATTCAAACATGTAAAAACACTTGAACAATAAGTCATACACTTGTGAAAAGAAAAGCTTTTGGAAAACAAATGAAACTATGTATATAAAGTATTTCTGCATTACAATAGTTTTTATGTCAATTACATTCCTATGTAACCAGTGTCAAATGAATGAATGAAAATATAATTGCTGGCTAAAAGTCCCATGTGAACAACAGATTGAATGGAGTTACACTTATGGACTCAAAGTCTTAAATTAACATTGCAGCAAAGATGACAGTGTATATGCTGAGCAGTTCTGAATTTTAGAAACAGGGTGACAAAACACATGAAAGTGTTTTGCTTGGTAAAATATAGATAAATCTTAACGCAGTGTGCGCCTCAAATTGAAAGGAGTGATAGCCCATAGCTAGTTTACTACTCTGACTTTCCAATATGAATGCTGCTTCCAGTGGGAATATAAGAGCGACTCCTCCTTTGGATCAGCAGCTTCTTTCTGAACTAGTAGATGTACCTGCTGCAGTTAATTATTATATCATCCAGTAGAGGATACAGACAGATACACAAATAAAATGGTTCCATGATTGACAGCGTGTAGAGATCCTGAATGTTCCATGATTGACAGCGTGTAGAGATCCTGAATTAGTATAAAACGTCCACAGTCCATAACCATTACATATGTTTTTGTAGGGTCCAACTCTCTAATCATTGATCACTGTCTGGTATCAGTTACACTGTACAAAAGAAAAAGATAGGTTTAAATAGTTTACACTCCTCCCCTAACTTGATGGATAGATGACACTCCCATCTTGTCTCTAAAAAGGAGTCCTCTGCAGGTGTTCTTTTTAATTACTCTCACTGCAGACACACCCTGTCAGGTTGCTATTAGCTGTAAAAAAAATCCTTATAAACCTCTACAAAATATGGAAGCTAAATCACACTGTTTTCTATTATTGTGTAATAACTCCTATATCCTCCATATGTCCTTCACTTGTATTTCTTTAATCTATGTGCACTACTATACAAGCGTGTAGCTCTATTTGCAGTCTTGCAGACTGTCAGCTAAATAACCAATTCCTCTCTTAGAGGTCTGCGTGGCAAAACCACTCTCTTTGTCACTATATATATTATACAAGTTAACCCGTGCATGATACTCATGCATTCTAGTCAAATCAAGCTACTTAAGGTGTTAATAAGGTTCTTGTCATGCATTTGGGCCTAGCCCAGGCCTCTGCCGGGGAAGAGCGTTACTTCCCGACGCAAGCGCCCTTTTTTAACGTGGTTTTGTCCACATGTCACCACCTCATCATTTTTCTCCATCACCTCATCCTTCATCTTTATCGCCACATCTATCCAGATGTCTATCCAGACACAGGGATCTCTCTCAGCGGTCCTGAGTATCACACTCCTCTCGCTCTGTCACCCCCGGCAACCACCAACCACTCCCAACTGTCACCCCCGGCAACCACCAACCACTCCCAACTGTCACTTCTCCTTCAAGAAATATATATATATTTTTTTAAAATCTTTATAAACACTTTTAATAATTAACAAATTAAATTAACAAATTAAAAACATCTTAGTATACCAAATTTCAGCCCTTTCTGAGTTTTTTTCCCCACACACACTAAGAATTTAGTAGGTCAGTGTATAACTCCGCCCAGCAGGTGGCGCTGCAGCTTGGTTTTTTTTTTTCACACACACACAGACTAACACACGCCACTAGGCTTATATATATTAGATTAAATTAATGTCTACATGAAGTTTAGTTTAAATGACACACTTGCCAATTAGCACCTAAGGTTAACATAATGTAATGTTTTGATAGTAATAAATAGGTATTTGGACGCTGAAGCAGCTTTTGTACCAATATGAAATGTAAGTGTAGCTAAGAAAAGGGGCCTGTGATTCTTTGGTAAGTATACATTGAAAATAAAAATATAGAGTTCTGAGTACACCAAATATTAATATATAAGTACATTTCCAGATACACAATTAAAAATAATAATATAATATTTATTATAATTATGTATTAAAAACTCAAATTAATAAAGGTGCTTTTGGAAAACCTCTCATGACATCACAAACAACTATCATCACTATATAACCGCAATAACAGAGACTAATCAGGAACTAAATGTGCAATGTCCAATCTCAGCAAACTGAAGCAGAAATATCAAGATTGATAAGTGCATGTGCATTTCAAATTAAAATGATTCAAAAACTTAGCAAACTCAGAAATAGAACTCAAATAAAAATAAAGAAAGAAAGAAAAGATTGTGGAGATTCCATTTGTAAACAAACCTTCTTTAATAATGTTTTCAATTATCAAAACAATCATCTGAAAAATGGAAGGGACAATAGTTATGAGCAAGTAGAAATTGTTCTACTGATGATTTGTTTCAACAAAACAGGCTATATATTTAATAAATACATTCATTTAGAAAAGTTACCTACTAGAACCTTTGAATTTAGCTTACCCAGAGGCTGCCTGCAGTATATGGAGAGAAGTACATGTCTGGAAAAACAAAACATTAGGAGAAATGATAAACCCTTTCAATTATGTCTAGATGCACACAAGGTTAGACAAATTATTACTAAAAAATATTTATTGATTCATTGTTACAGAATGATAGCATGTTAAAACCTTTATTAGCAAATCACTTAATGATAAGCTAGCACCAAGCTTTTTTGAAATAAATAAATGCTTTAATATTAACAATTGTGTTGGTAATGTAGGTATCTCTTGGATACCCTATAGGCCACCAGGATGTTATAAGTTTGATAGAAAGTGTTGAATTTGTAATCACATTCAGTATACATGTTGACAGTTCATATCAAATACTACACAAAAGAGTTATCATTTTTATTGATTGTCAATATTCATATATCTAATTGATTGTAAGTTTAGCCAACAGTATATTGGTTGCACCACCCACTATTTAAATATGCACTTTTAGAACATAGGAGTAACATTCTAAAGAAATCTCAAACTCACCCAATGTATCATAGCATTGTTAATGTAATGATGGAGATTTGAGAAGTAAAAGAAGGATTGAACAAATAAATCTGACTCCTCTTGAGAGAGGAATATTGGATCTTTTATTATGCGGTCATTAGTACCTGAAGGTTTGAATGGAAGTATGGAACTGAAAAGAATCTAAGCCAAATTTCTATTTTAGAATTGCTCAGCTCCATTAAGGACTGGTTGGCTAAAGAGATTATGAGATACTTTTGCTGCTATTGCTAAGGAAGACTTCCTTTGGACAAATAGGGAATGGGAGACTCAATTGTGTGCTATAAATTAATTGTTCAAATATGTTCTATTCTTCAAGATATAATTTTCTTCTTGCCAAAATATTTCAATGAATATTTGGATGGACACAGACATTGTCTAAGCAAAAGTCTAAAAACTACAAACTAAGTCTAAGGGCTAGATTTACTAAGCTGCGGGTTTGAAAAAGTGGGGATGTTGCCTATAGGAACCAACCAGATTCTAGTTTTCATTTATTTAGTACTTTCTAAAAAATGACAGCTAGAATCTGATTGGTTGCTATAGGCAACATCCCCACTTTTTCAAACCCGCCACTTAGTAAATCTAGCCCTAAGTCTAAAAACTAAGCAAGGTTCAGCTTGGTTGGAGAATGGCTGACAGACCCATACATTAGAATTCTTTTTTTGCAGTGAAAACTACAGTTTGTCTATAGATCTATTATTAAGAGTAACTTAATTTTTATTTATAATTATATCAATATTATAATTTTATATATAACTTTGTAATATTATTGTATGTTTCTGAGTATTCAAATAGGTTCATTTTTTATGCACCATATCTATTGTCACAAGATCAGGGTACAAGCTGCGTTTCCTGGGGTAAATGGGGCACTTTTTCATGCAGCAGCCATAAAAAGTCACAGTAGCCCAATGTTCTGGTACAACCAGCCTCAGCTCGTTTTATTAAAGATGAAGAACAAAATAAAACAATAACCTTAATCCTAGCTTGTCTGAATCTAACTAATATATTGAAGAATTCCTCTCTAAGTGTGGAAAGACCTAGGGCTAGATTTACTAAGCTGCGGGTTTGAAAAAGTGGGGATGTTGCCTATAGCAACCAATCAGATTCTAGCTTTCATTTAATTAGTACCTTCTACAAAATGACAGCTAGAATCTGATTGGTTGCTATAGGCAACATCCCCACTTTTTCAAACCCGCAGCTTAGTAAATCTAGCCCCTAATGTCCAGCTCACTAACAAACAACAGATCCCCAGTTTAGTTTAATTATGAAGAAATAGTAGTTTTGGCCCTCTATAGAGGACTCCAGCCTTCTTTCTGTTAGTGTACAGTAGCGCATTTTGCTCTTGCATGGTTACCGATTGTTTCCTGGTGGTCTAGGAGGAAACCGGAAGTGGAGCAGAACTCCAATGTCCGATTTGCGCTACTGCGGATGCCCAGACCACCGAAACCGGAAGCTCGGCTATTCATGCCACACACACACTTCAAACACTGAAGGGGACAGTCGCAGCTATAAAAGCTGCGTGGCCACAGTCATATAAGTTCCTGTAAAGCCCACAGATAGTAACCGGAGGCTCCCTACTGTATCCTGCATATATAAATAGAGGAGTCTGCCACAACAAGTAACTGCATTTCTGTGCAGTATATAGCAAACCTGCCGGCATCACCTCATATCTGTATATCTACATAAGAGTGCATCTGCATACCAGCATATCTACAAGTGTGTACTGCATATATAGCTCTATTGCCTGATTGCTGCAACAGTTGTTACTGCTGAATACTGCTGTACTACAAGCAACTGTGAGTGACTACATTCATCTGTTGTTATCGTCTTTAAATAAACAGCAACCTATTTAAGTTACAAAAGCGTTGTGGCTTGACATCCACATTAACACCGCTAAACATCTTTAGTAACATCAGAAGGTATAACCAACACTTTCCCTGGGTAATGAGAGACACAAACTAATAACCTTTTAAACTACACTTTGCGGGTGCAATTGTTAGTTAGCCTGCTATCAGACTGCCAGGTCAGAAGACACAAAATGGGCCTAATGAATGGAGGCCCTCCCTCTCTCTCCATTCACTACTGGGAACACTTTTATCTTACTGGCGCCTAGAGCTTTTGGAAAGCTGTCTTTCCAGCACCAACAATTTTCATGGACGTCATATCACATAGGCCATAAACCTGGGACTTGCATACAGTCCATCAATTATTTTGCCAGTGTTTTTGCCAAACGATATATAAAGCTGTTGTTCAACCTATTTATTACTATTCAAGCATTATATTGTAATTGTCTTAGGTGTTGATTGTGAAGTGTGTCATATATGTGCCTAAGATATTGCAGCTTATTATAAACATAAGATTCAATGGACTTCATTTAAAGTTAGGAGCAAAGCAAAAAAGAGAGCAAATGTACTTCTTATCAAATTATATTGCATGCAAATGCATTTATTTTTTTGCATGCAGAGAAAATACGGGCTGTTTTTGCATGTAGCACACAAATACTGGACAGTTTATTTTTACTTCAGTTTAGAGTTGAACTAGTACATGTCCCCTCCCATTTCTAAATCTGTCAGCACATTTTAAATTTGTCCCCTCCCCTTGCAATGCAACATGGTTTTGCCAAGGTGCACAATTGCTCCTTTTCTATTTTGCTTTGCTCTGAACTCTAAATGAGACCTGATATCTTACTATATTATTATAAATATATATAGATTCTATATTCTTTAATGACTGTGGAGGCTTGAGATAATCCACTTTGGTTGTCACAGGATTTGTGCATTCTGTCTTTTATCCAATACAATACAGAAATGGAAGTTGCTCAATCACTTTATAGGTTTCCAGCAGGTGCTTAAAAGGGTGGGATTATCATGTTTGGTATCAGTAGCTGATGGAGTGTGCTAGTCATTCTTCTGTCATTTGGAGGTTCCTAGGGAACCTGTTGGTTAGTTAACTGTCAATTAAAAACACATCAATGTATGACCCAAAATAGGGACTCGCATTGCTCAGAGTTAGGACCACCCTCTTAGCAGAAGTGCCGTGAAGTGGCGGGTGGCTTATCATATATTTGCAAATGTGTGCAGCCAAGAAGTCTTTATTTTATGTATAAATAGAATATCAGCTTTTTTACTGTTTCACAGCAGTGTGTTGGGGGATTTCTTCTTTGTGTTTGTTTCCTCTGTCAAAAACACACTGTTTTATATTACCATCTATATGCACTTGGAGTCACCTATATTTGTTTCATGATTTTAATTTACATGAAAATGATCTCTTCATTTTTTAACAAATACACTTTAATTTTATTTCTAATATTCACATCACTTTTCCTACTCAATTACATGAACTGCCTAATGCAACAGGGACTTCATAATTAAATGCAAATTACTCAGAATCTGAAATGTTATGCAGATTTTGACATATTTCCTAACAATTAAAAAAGACAATATACTAGACACTTAACTAGCTCACTCAACTTGAAGTTAATCTTTTTTTTATTGATTAGAGATGTTGAAAGTTAAAGACAAAATAGGTGAAATCTGCATACAGCCACATTTTAAAGATAGCGGCAAACTAATTGCAATTGTTTTATAATTCGTATAGCAGTGATTTTTTTTAAGAGCAATCCACATTGAATAATTTAAAAAATACATTTAAGGTACATCATGTAACCTTATTTTCTATGTAATAGTATCACATAGGACATTTTGATTACATATGATATTACAGGGATCTTACATCCTTGTATGCTTCTACTGGGGATTTGAGCCAAGCACCTTTGCACATCAGTACTGCATCCATAGCCTCTAGGCAATCAAACCAGGATATGTGAAAAACATTGGATTTTCCTGGAGAAATGTTTAATCAGTACCTGTGACATTCTTGTCTCCCTCAAGGCTTTATGCCTTCTGTCTTTATTTTAGTCTGTCTTTAATATTGTGTGTTCCCTGTCCCATTGTTTTGCCTGTATCAACATTTTTCTTGCTATCTAAAGCTAGGTACACACTACAGAATTTTCCACCAACTTTTTATGCCGATCGATTTTACATGCAATCGATGTTCCGATCGCTCGGTCCATGGACTGCATACACACTAGCCTTGTTTAGGACGATAAAGGGAAGAGCGGACGTCCCTTTAGTGACTTTTTACAGCCATGTTGTCATGAGCAATGACTGTAATTTCGTACTCACTGTTGTGGATCGGTCGGAAGTTTATACACACTACACAACGGAAACAAGATTAGAACGAAAATATTAAACGGTACAACCAACCAAATGAGATGACAATCGTCCATTTGGGCAGACTTTCGACCATCGTGTCACTACACACAATGACCCGACTTTTGAACGAGCTGATTGAGCCGATTATTGGACGAAAACCGTGTAGTGTGTACCCAGCTTTACTTTGCTTCTCTGTCCTGGTCTAGTTAAACTCAATTTGCTTTACTTTCATTTGATTGAGAGGCCTTTCCTGCCCCAGTCTTGTCTGGTATCCTTTGTTGTTTAGATATTGCCATTGGCCCCTCTCCTGCTTGATTACCAATCTTGGTTTTAACCATACGTTTTATGACTTCTTGTTCTAGACTCCTGACTCTTGCCTGTTTGACTATTTATCTAAATGTAACTCATAGATGCCAACCCTTCTAGGTTGGCCTCCGGGAGTCTCGGGGGGAGAGGTGGGTGTGAGGGGCTTAGCAAATTGCATAATTTGGCCATGCCCCATGACAAAATGGCGCAAATGCATAATTTAATCACAAATCATAAAAAACTGTTTGTTTCACTGTTCAGTGTGATTAATGCTAGAGAAGCTGGCCGGTTGGTAGAGAGCTGCTCTCTGTTTAGCTAGTGTTCAGGGTCACAAGAAACTGTGTGGAATCTTTATGGTGTCAAATACTTAACCATCCTGACATTAAAACAAATTAAACAAAAATAAGTTGCTTGCGTTATTATCTTGCCACAAGCTATATATGTGTATATATAGCAAGTCCAGTGCAGGGTCCCTCTGTGCATGTGCACTAAAACTGGAAGCCAAGATGTTGGCTTCCTGTACAGGATTCAATAATAATAAAATAATAATACTTAATACTAATAAAAAATAAGAAAATTAATGTAAAAATAAAGTTAACTAGATAAAAAATAACTTTATTTTAATAAAGAAAGGAAAATTTGATTTATTTTAATAATAATTTATAATAATAATAAAGTTCCTTGATTTAGATGCTGAAGTTGCATGGAGGAAAGACTTCGGATTTGAGAAAAGACTACATCATAGTCCCAGCAATAGGGCAGAGGGGTGTAAGAGCTGCAGTATGTTTAATTTGAATGCATTGCTTTTAATTTATTAATAATTCACTATTTTCATAAAAATGTAATTATTTTTTTGAAAAAATTATATATCAAGTCCTGCCCACTTAACAAGGAAAGGTAAGTGGAGGGTAATTAGCATATAATCCCTCAAGTCTGATTTCTTGGGGTCATCCTTGATTCCTCCTTCTCCTTCAAACTTCACATTCTGTCCCTCTCAAAATCCTGCTCCTTCCACCTTCTGAATATATCTAAGATACGCCCCTTTCTCACCACGGAAACCACAAAAACCCTGGTTCACTCGCTTGTAATCTCTCGCCTTGACTACTGTAACCTCTTTCTCTTTGGCCTACCTGATTCTCGCCTTGACCCTCTTAAGTCTATCCTCAATGTTGCTGCCTGCCTCATTTTTTTCTCCCGCCGCTCTATCTCTGGTGTACCCCTCCAACAGTCATTACATTGGCTCCCCATGGCCTACAGAATTAAATTTAAACTCCTCACCCTCACCTTTAAAGCACTTAATCAATCCTCCTATCCCTACATCTAATCTCATCTCTACCTACACTCCTAGTTGCCCCCTCTGCTCTGCCTGTGACCGCCCGCCTCACTACTTCACTGATCACCTTTTCCCACTCCCGTCTCCAGGACTTTGCCCGGGCTGTGGAATGATCTTCCCCATTCCATCAGATTAGCATCTACTCTAAAAAGTTTCAAGCGTGCCCTTAAGACTAACTTCTTTTTTCAAGTCTATCAGTCCTACTAACTCCCTTGTCCCGGCTCTCTCACTCAGTTAGTACCACCCTATTTGTGTCTCCCCTTTCCTTTAGGATGCAAGCTCTCAGAAGCAGGGCCCTCTTTCCTTGTGTGCTCCTTCTACTATTCCGTCACCCTCTGTACCTCTTGGCCTGCTTTCCTAGCCCTGTTTTCTTAAGCTTTGGCCCACTTCTTGCTGACTATCACTTTCACTCATTGTTCCAGAAATAATTTGATTTGCATTGCAATGCTACCTGTGTATGTGTGTGTGTGTGTGTGTGTGTGTTTATATATATATATATATATATATATATATATATATATTTATATATTTATTTCTTTTTTTGTTCTTCATATTTTGTTCATTATGTATCATGTTGTGTCATGGGTCACTGTTTTGTGTATATGTCAAGTACGGCACTGCGGACTCTTTGTGGCGCCTTATATATTAAAGACAATAATAATAATCCCATACCTTTTCAGCGTACAAACTAGTTAGATAAAGCATGAATGGCTCTGAAAATCCAGCAAATTACTCGATTCAGCTCATTACCAGGTGGGAGCATTATTAGAATGCAGTTGGAAAAAAGTAGCTCTGAATAGTACATTTCTGTGTTTAATGTTCTGTGTACTTTGACCTTTAAACTCTCATTCAGAAAAATGTTTGCAAACTGAATAATATAAATGTTTGTAAAAGGAGGGTAAGTAAAACATGCAGTGTCAGTGACATTTCATGGGTAATGAGGACACCTAAATTCCAATAAAAGAAAAATATGTTTTATTTTTCTAAAACAACTGACCTTGCATACTTTTTAAGGAATATGATATATGTAACATATCAAAACATTACAAAAAGTGTATAAAAATAAATAGTTTTTAAATGTGTTGACAAGACTGCATGCCATGTATATGTATAGATGAACTTGCCTTTAAATAAAAACATAAGGAATGTGAAAACGTTTTGAATAGTAGGTAGGATGTGTTTTAGTATTTAGACTCTTAGATTATTATCTTATATGACATTCTTTTTCTGGCAAGTTGCATTTACACCCACAGGGAGTAAGGCTTCCTCTGCTTAGTCTGTAAACTTCAGTTTTGCTTTCTACATACTCAGCATGGCAAATAGAGTGTCAGTGCCTTGAGATGGACACTCCGACTCCCAATTCAGCTGGGATTAAATGGATAATGGGTTTCATGATAACAATAATAGAAAAGTTTCTTACCGCAGATTACAAATGTCTATCTCTAATTCTTGGACACTGTGCAGGTCTTCAATTCCCTTAAAACTAAAGTTAATCAGAAGAGTCTGGACAAAGTCAGAATGAAGTGTCAGAGAGCAATGTGTATTGTATAATAAACTTCTATATGCTATTTTTTTTCGTACTTAAGCCATATCCACATGCTTTACTGTGGACATCATATAGTAGTATTCTATTATTAAGTATATGCATATGCAGTCTATCTCTGTGTAAACATTTATAGATTATTATAATAAATAAGTCCCTTTTAAGATGTAATAACTTCTAATAAATTTCTGAAATTGACAGGATTTCACCATGCAATTTCTACATGTATAGTATGATAGAGAAACTGAAAATCATTTTATTAGGATCTTCTTTCTTTTTAAAATATAGTTCTATTGAATTTCATGTAACATTTGGTTTGGGGAGGAGGAACAGAAAAAATAGAAGGGAGTATAGGGTGGCAGGGAAGTGAGGATCTCCTTCTTAAAATCCATCTTTCCTCTGCAAAAACATTATGTGGTAGTTGAAGTTTATTGCTACTACTGTAAATCTAGGTACACACTGAAAATTTCTTAGCCAATTATCGATAAACAACTGCTCAGCCACGTATCACTTTAGTGTGTATACTTACACGATAAGCTACAGTCATTCCAAAGTGCCAATTGCTGTTTTATTTGGTTGGTCGTACTGTTTAATAATCTCGTTTACCTTCCGATTCTGTAGTGTGTATGCACTCACGATCACGATCTTCACAGAAGCTAACGAAATTCATTATGACATGTGGATAGCTATAATAAGGAGGTTAATCAGTGGGACAGGAGTGAATGAATGAAAGATTGAATGAACGCATATTATACTCTCATTCTCTAAATGACTATAGGACAAGATGAAGAGCACACTGTATATAATTGTACCTACGACTGAAGGTGCAACCACTCTGGTTGGACTTTCAGTCGTAGGTACAATCGTTGTAGATAACAGATTGGTCGGAAAATTCTCTAGTTAGTATCTAGCCTAAAGCTAGGTACACACTACACAGTTTTCATCCAATAATTGGCTAAATCAGCCGACATATGACCGCTCGTTCAAAAGTCGGGTCAGTGTGTGCAGTGACACGATGGTCGAAAGTCTGCCCAAATGGACGATTGTCTCCTCATTTGGTTGGTCGTACCGTTTAATATTTTCGTTCCAATCTCGTTTCCGCTGTGTAGTGTGTATAAACTTCCGACCGATCCACAACAGTGAGTATGAAATTACAGTCATTGCTCACGACAACATGGCTGTAAAAAGTCGCTAAAGGGACGTCCGCTCTTCCCTTAATCGTCCTAAACAAGGCTAGTGTGTATGCAGTCCATGGACCGAGCGATCGGAACATCGATCGCATGTAAAATCGATCGGCATAAAAAGTTGGTGAAAAATTGTGTGTGTACCTAGCTTAAGATTGTGTTTCTCAGCTGCAGTGCATATGCATATCAGCTCTCATGAGAAAATGGTGGGCTGGGAGGGTTGTGCTATGAATTAGCATGCTGAGAAAAAGGAGTGTTCCAAAGCCTGTTTGCTAACTACATTATATGTCATGTGACTGGTGTTCAAGGCAAATGCATAACATTTAGCAAACTATATCGTTGATAGCAACTTGAAGAAAAACATAAGGAAAATTAACAAACCGAGACACGTGTCTTCTTACAGGTATCCAGAGAAATTTTTGTTAATTAGGACATGCACATTCTTTCAAGGAATTGCAGCTTTTGCTATTTTAAATTGTTCTGGATTTTTATGAGTTATAATCATTAATCAAAGTTTGATATTATTTGTAGTATTGTACATCTGATATTACTAATATAGTTTCTATGTATATTTACATATATTAAATATTTTAATGTTTTGTTTCAATGTATGCAAATATCCAAATGCATGATGACTTAAATGTGAAACACTGATCTGCTTTGCCACACTTTATAACTGCATTGCAATGCTATTAAATATTTTAGTCCCAATAAAATAAACATAATGCTTGCTCCTGACCACTTCATCGTCTTGATTGTCCTTGTGAGGACTACAGTAATATTTTGGACCCATTAGTGGTGCTGTTATTGACCTTCCAATAAAGGTTTTAGGTATAAACTATGTTTTTGGGTTAATGTTAATAGTGTTAGGACTGTTAATCAGCACAGTGGTGTGATGCAGTGGAAAATTTGAACTCAATTCAAATTAGTGAGCAGGCATTTGTGCGGTCATACTTCGCCTGTAAACAGTTACACCCAGGTAAGTAATTTATAACATAGTATACTTATCCACTTAAATAGCTAATTACTATATAAAAGTAATAATCAGGGTCCTGATTCAATAAGGATCTTAAATGAAGAGGTATCTTATTTCAGTCTCCTGGACAAAACCATGTTACAATGCAAGGGGTGCAAACTAGTTTTCTGTTTTGCACATACCGTAAGTTAAATACTGACTGTTTTTTCATGTAGCACAGAAATATCAACTTTAAATTTCAGTGTACAAGTAAGCTGTCAAGTATTTGTGTGCTACATGAAAAAACAGTCAGTATTTGACTTATGTGCAAAACAGAAAACTAGTTTGCACCCCTTGCATTGTAACATGGTTTTGTCCGGGAGACTGAAATAAGATACATCTTCATTTAAGATCCTTAAAGAATCAGGCCCTAGATTTATAACAAATTTATAATGTTATAACAAATGTATAAGCAGACCATTGTTTTTTTTCTATTGGTGGGTACGTTTTTTTAAAAATGTATTCTGAAATGTAAATATTCTGAACTGCAGGGCAAATAGTTTGCGTTATTCTGAATGTCAGCCACAACAAAAGTTCACTTAGGCAGGTTATTGAGTAAAAGGGAAAAATATGCTATGAATTTAATTCAGTGTTAAAGCAGGCCCTTTTTTTTTTTACCATGGTAGTATTTCTCCAGAGCCTAATGAGATACAGCTTTTTGAAGGTGCAGATAGTGAATGACACATGAGACATCAGATAGTCCTTGATCATTACTTTTTCCCTTTTTCATCTTTAGAAGACAGATTCTCCTCCTCAACTGTTAAGACGTGTGGGTGAATATAGAAATGTAATTCAGTACTAATCTTTTATTCTTTGGTGCCAGACTCCTTATCTGTGTTTCTGTTCACTATTTTTTTATGTTTGCATTTCGCATTGCATTTTAAGCTTTGAAATATTTATGCCATTTCTGTAAATACTCATGTCAATGTCAAAATTCTACCTATAACACTACAGTATGTCTATTTTAGGACCTTCTCTGTTATCACATTGTCATAAAAATCAATAAAATTTCCAGTAAAGCAATTAACATCAATTTCTTAGGCACTCTGAACAAAAAATACGCTTTTGCAGAATCATATGATTAATCAAGTAAATAAATCACTTGAACAGAACCAGATCTAATCAACAAGTACAGCTGCAGACCTGACTTTCTAGTCAATATTAAAGACATTTTCATACTAATATACTTTACATTGGAAATTAATGATCATTTGTGTACTTTACCCTCTTGCATGTCTCAAAGGAAAAGGTCACAGTATCCTCAATTGACTTAGTGACATTTAAAGACAATTACTTACTAATTTCCATTGTATGTTCACAAAAATAATGCATCTAAATATGAATATATATGTTTTCTTGTATTTACACATCTTTTGTAAGAGAGGTAAAAAGTTATATAAGCAAAATAAATACAAAACATATCGCTAAATACCGTTTACAGATCACATAATAACGTTAATTCACTTGTAAAATTGGATGTCATAACTTTTAGGCTAATTTACAAATAGGAATTTGAAAATCTTATTATTAACTAACATTAATGCAGTTAATGAAAATAGAGTCCCTGTAACTGTTTTAGTGCATTTTATGCCCACAAGGATACATGGGGCTGCTTTTATGGAGTTTGGGTATCTCGTTCAAATTTTCTAAATTTGACTTAATATTTGTCAAGAAAGCAAAGCCACATTATTTCGGAAAATGTCAGGGCAGAAAATCTTGAAACAATATGTTTTGTAATGCACAGAGATTTTTTTTCTCATGAGTCAATTGTTTTTTTTTGCCTTCATTGTTAATTCTTGATTTTATATTATAATCATGACTTCTCCTAGACATAAGGTATTTGAACCCAGAGACCTTAGCTAGACCAATATGCAATATGATGTAGCACTTACCCTTGTGTATCAAACTCCCATTGACCCATAGATTGTAAGCTTGCGAGCAGGACCCTCTTACCACTGTGTCCGTATGTATTAACCAGTATTGTTTTATTGCTGTTTGATCCTAATTGTAAAGCGCTACGAAATTTGCTGGCGCTATATAAATAAATGCTGATGATGATGATGATGATTAGTTTCATATTATATTTTTTATAATAGGGTGGGGAGAGAGGAAGAAGAAGAGATTCCGCAGCCTTCACCTTCTGTGTGTGTGTTTATATGTCACTCAATGTCTTCAGTAAAACTACACTATTTTGGAGGGTATAGTACAGGCAGGGCATTACACACAACTGTTTATGCTCTCTTATAGGCTGAAAACATGCTGCTAGCACCATATACATTTAAAGCGGACATGTGCTTCCTCAACTGATTCTTCTGCAGCAGAAAAGAAGGATGTGATGGAAGAATCATAAGATGTGAATGCATCAAAGAATGAATGGAGCTCATCCTATGCTGAAGGCATCACTATTACTTTACAGCCTATAATGTTTCTGCACATTTCTGGGGAGGAAGACAAGCCAGATAGTGGAGCTGCTGATACAACTATGATATATTGCTCCACGAGCAATAGTTCTTTAGTAGTTAGGTCACCCTCATACCCTATATCTAACTTAATAACTTGAAATGAAACAGTAAATGTTTTCACATCTTGTGCACAATGCTTATGACTTTGCTTGAAATCTTTCTGATCCTCACACCAGCATACACTTCAGCAACAAACCATCTGCAGAGTTCTTTTCTGAATATATTTGGTTGCAGCTGTCCTAATGCTGTTCCTGTTATGCTGGCCATTACTTGTTCTTCTTTATTTTTCTGTAAAAATGCCATAGCTGAAAAAATGCTATCAGATGTTGTCTCTAAAATATATGGCAACCACACATTAGGTATTTATAAAAAATTAGCTGAAGCACCCGGCGTTGCCAGCGTTTAAATCTTCAAGTTATTAAGCTAGGAAAGAGTTGGATGTAACTGTCAAGATTTTAAAAATACTTAGCAGCTAAGAAGCACTTCCAACACACCCATTTGGTGGCTGCCCAGTGTCGTTTTTGTTTTTATATTAAATGTTATCCAAATCCATCCAGTGGAAGGCCCAGAACAGGTTCCCCGGGTCAAAGTTCTGCCGAGCGTACATCAATGGGAGGTTTGACTGGGAACCTAACCACCCTAACCAAATCCATCCAGTGGCAGGCTCAGAACAGGATTCGCGGGTCACATTTCTGGCCAGTATACACCAATGGAAGGTCCGACCAGGTCCCTAAACCCCTTAGTTTCTGTCAACTAGACCACCTCGCGTTGGTTTCATCCAAATCGCCGCAGGGGCGTGTAAGATATTCTCCTATAAACAAACAAACAAACAAACTTCTTCTTTTATATATATAGATAGCAGAGAATGATTAATTATTCACATAGTTCCAGCCCCAGAAAAGCTTACAGTCTAATTTCCCCACACAAATACACTAACTTTAGCCTCAGTATTGTTTTTGGACTGTGCAAGGAGAGCACCTGAAGGAAACTCACATGAATATGGGGCCATTCTGCCATCATGCTGCCTAAGTTGTAATCATTGCTCATCCTCTATGTCATCAGCAGCAGGTATTTTAAACATTTAAACAAGTGTTACAAGCTATAACAAACAAATCTGACAATAAGCAGGAAGGAGCTAGAGCCCATTATGATGGCTCATAAGGCCTTTAACGGCCACTTGTTGCTCATCACTGCTCTGTGCAGCTGGTGGCATTGTAGGCTACACAATTGTTGTGTCCTATATAGGTAATCCTGATTTAAATGTCAGTTGCCACAGTCTCCTTTATTGTTTCCATGGAAGATGAAACATCTCTTGATGTCAGCTGTAGTTAAGCACTGTCTTACATTTGTTGTGGTAATGGATACTTGTTGCCAGAATTGCTTGTCTCCAGTGATAATCAAATGATTCAAGCCCATTAATCTGATTTATTTCTTCTTCTACCTTTGAACATGTGTATTACCCAGGGGCAGGCTGGGCTGGGGGACAGGGGGGCACTGCTCCTAAGGCCAGTACCATTGTGGGCTACTTTGGACTGGGTCACTGGGCCACCTGCATTTCCCACCCTTCTAAATGTTCCTAATAGGCTGCTGAGATGCGTCCTGCCCCCCGGGATGAAATTTGTCAGCCCTCCGTTGGTACTATCTGTGGTTATTACTTCATTTTTGTTTTACATTTTCACTTTCATTAATGTCTAGTTAATGATGTATGTAATTAGTTTAATGGTAAATATCATACAATATTTTAAAAAACTATAAAAGTAAACTAAGCACCACACCACATCAATTGGGTCCATGTCATTAAGCTAAACTCCAACACACTAGGGGAAACTAGGCATGCATCCTGGGATTCTGAACCAGGGCACCCAAGATTAAAATTTCCACCAATAGCCTAAGAGGTAATATTTTTAGTATTTTACATTCATTTTCTATTTTAATATAGTGCTGTCCAGTCTCAGCAGATTTGGAAAAACATCTTTTCACAGGGTTTGCATAGCAATAGCCATTTTACACTGAACCTTACTGCTCATTGCCGACACCATTAAACTTGCTGCTGATTGCTGTTCATTGCAAGGCTGTCAATTGTTTAGTTTTCCCTTAATAAGTGACCATAAGCATCAATCAGTGGAGAGAATTAATAAAATATAACAAGTACTTTATGACACTAATATTTTCATGCTACCCTACCATATGAAACAACCATAATTATGGTCAATAATGATTTTAAAATGTATTTTAATTATTGTCACAGACACCAGAATCTACTGACTCCCTGATCTATTAGCTTATCAAATAATTAAACAGTCAAACAATGAATCACCTTTATTTTGTCAGGAAACTGATCCTGACTAGCTTAACTTGTCACACCCCACAATTGTTACTTGGAAGTTTACTGTAAGGGGACACATAGGATTCCAATTTGCACTCACCTATCCCTAAGGTTACTTGTCTAACTGGTCTCTTCCCCAACAAAAACACCCAATTCCACACCTCTCAGCTGCCACCATCTATGTATAAAGCCTGTAAAAAGTCTATGGGGTAAATTTATTAAGCTGCAGGTTTGAAAAAATGGAGATATTGCCTATAACAACAGATTAACTGTGCGAAAAAAATACTATGCTTACAAATTATAAACAATAAAAAGCAATAAAAGATGACATAAAACACAGTGAAACATGTTTCAGAGTATAAACTTACATATGAGTGGTATCTGTGCAAAGAGAAATAGGCTTGGTAAATGGAGAGCTTATCATTATGTTGATTGATTTCCCAAAAGTCTGACAATATGTTGTAAGTGGTCTCGTCTTTTAAAGACACTTTTTCCTCTTTCCACTCCTACAGGGGTTGGTCTCCAGGGGAGGCCTATGACAAACTTTTACAACCACATTCTAAATCTTCCCTGTGTAATTTCCAATGCTAAAACATAACATATATTTTCTGGGGAGTGTCTCACTGCCCCAATTTTATCATTAATAAATTAAATACAGATTTACCAATCTATGCTTGTATTCAATGCATGCCCTTTATCATCCTACCTATAATATAAATGTCTAGTGGCGTGTGTTAGTCTGTCTGTGTGTGGAAAAAATAAAACCAAGCTGCAGCGCCACCTGCTGGGCGGAGTCATACACTGACCTACTAAATTCTTAGTGTGTGTGGAGAAAAAAATTCAGAAAGGGCTGAAATTTGGTATACTAAGATGTTTTTAATTTGTTAATTGTTAAAAGTGTTTATAAAGATTTTAAAAAAAATATATACATATTTCTTGAAGGAGAAGTGACAGTTGGGAGTGGTTGGTGGTTGCCGGGGGTGACAGTGGGGAGTGGTTGGTGGTTGAGGCCTGGGCTATGGCCCAAATGCATGACAAGAACCTTTTTAACACCTTAAGTAGCTTGATTTGACTAGAATGCATGAGTATCATGCACGGGTTAACTTGTTTATGAATATGTGCTTGATCACTAATTATATTGATTGAAAGTGGTATTTTGTAAATAAAATTATATTTGCCTATATAATATATATCAAGCCTGTTGGGACAGTTCATTGAAGTATTATTAGGTGCCAAAAACCACTGCAATACCAGGGCATAGCTCACCCTATGGACATTGAAGCTTTTCAGTCCCCCCTAAAGGCAGCAATGTTATCTTGCAGTTCTTGGGTCTGCAGCACCACACAATAAACACAGGCCAGCAGTTCTGGCCTCACATTTACTCACTGAGTAAGGGAATTAACAAAGTGGGAGCAGGGGTTTGCTTTGCAGTCACTTGCATTACAAACTAGCTTACAGAGAAACACAAATTATACATGGATTCATTAATACAATATTTACAATGCAGTCCCTTATGAGTATGCTGTATTTCCCACTGTTATGTTATGGGTTAATCCTTATAACTGTAATTACTCCCTTTTTACTACAATTATATTCACATTGAAACACTCAGTAATGACAGATACATAGGCATCATGGAGAATGATTTCATTATCTAGCCAAAGTTTAGAAACTCAGTTGCTATAAATTAGTGGATAGAAACTGTTTATTTAAATTAATTCTGACATATATTTAGTTTACCCAAAATAAGGGAAAAGTAGAGATGGGTAAATCAATTAGGGCAATTCCAGAAAGTTGGATGATTTTGAAAGCACCAGCCGAATTTGAGAGCAAATTGGTTTGTGAGTCAGTCCTAAATAAATAAGTAAACAAACACATAAATATGTTGCCAAAACGAATAAGTAATGCCCACTAGTGAGTCAGACCATTTACAGTGCAGGAGGCCAATCAGCAAGCATCAACAAATATCATGTCTAGTTTACAACCCCTCATTCTTCCTGGATTGTACTAGGAGAAAATACTTGATCATGTCTCAGTGACTATTAGCAACCCATAATAACAATTTCTGTGCTTTAATTTTCTGTGCTTGTTATTAGCACTATTAACTATATAGCTGTACAAATCTACATAGTGATGTCAACCAATGTATTTGTTTAAATGTTTTAGTTCTTTTTATTAACCTCATTACTTATCAAGGTGTAGAAATGTACAGGTTATTCATTGTGATCTGAACCAATGTATTTTTTACAACATAATGGACATCATTTATGACCCTCAAAATGTCCAATGCGCAGTGCAAAATCAGCACCAAAGCATATTGGTTGACAGCGCCATGATGGTGGTGTTTGCCGAGGGACATAAGATTAAAGTAAATAGTCGGGCACTACAAAGGACTTGCTTGCTACAGAATTGGCACACGGGTATGCCTAGTTATGTAGAGCAGTGCAAAAATAAAATGACATTTTACAGGAAATGATTATTGAAATTAGAGAAATTGGTGGTGAGGTTACATTCTAGGGGAGTTTCTTACTGTGCGGTAGCTCACACAGCCAATCCCATTTGGCAAATGACTATTTTTTTTTTGTACCTGAACTGGCTATATTCAGGTCTGGTCCTGTATTTTAAATTGATACATTTTGCACCTCCTTGTTGTCTTTGATCTAGAAGTGCATCTCTCGATGGACTCTGAGGAATGTAATTAAAACTTAAAGCACACAAATGGGCCATATGCAATAAAGTTCACTCACTTTCATGATTTATTCAAGCCATCAAGGAGACAAAACAGAGCAGTATCTTAGGAGAAACTTTTTATTTAATGAAGACGGTGGCTTTGAAGTCTAGGGGTTGGACTTTGATATGATGTTCACACTTTTGCACAGTCAGACTCTTTAGACTATTCTGACTCTCTGTAAACCTAGGCCCACTTTGTGGAGGCATCTCCTGAGAACAGAAAGTAGGCATGTACAGTTATATGTGACAGATGAGACCGCTAGTGTGATGCAACTGGCCAAAAAAAAAAAAAAAGAATATAAGGTCGGGACTATTCACTTTAATTCAGTAGGTCCTTAGCTATATATATATATATATATATATATATATATATATATATATATATATGTATATATATATATATATATATATATATATACATATATATATATATATAATATATATATATATATATATATATATATATATATATATTTAAAGCATTCAGAGGGGCATGGGCTTGTCTGAAATAGCCGTGAACTTGAATGTAACCTGAAACAAAGACATCTGGAAATGCTGCAATATTGCTAAGCCTTGTCAATTCATTGAAAAAATTGTTATAGCATGCATTAGGCAAAAAAAGATAATACATAAAACGCAAATTCACACTGTTAAATCTAAAATTCTGACCCAAGTCAGCCTGTGGTGTCAAGTATATCTGGAAGCGCTTCAATCAGCTGGAGAGAATTGACACAGACCAAGTTCTGTATGCAAGGAATATTCTCTAGTTTATTGATACAAAGATACAGGTTTTTATAGGCTACTGAATAAATGAATCCTACGTCATATGCATACAATAGTTTATACCACTAGTTTATGAGAAGCGCTACTGATTAACTTTCTCACGTATTCTTGAGGTGTTTACTTTTCTCCCCCTTCTAAGGACAGATGAGCCTATTATTTCTTATCTCAAGGGGAGTTGGAGATATGCTATGTGCAACACCATGGATACAGCTCCTATACTACCAGCTGGATATGAAGCTCATTATTGTTTTCATAACTGGTTACATTCTTCAGGTGTTCTCTATTAGTTCAACTTCAAGGCCATAGGCTCACATATTGCAAAACTGCAAGTTAACAGAAAAATGAATAATCTCTTCTAGCAAATAATATTTCTATACAAGTTACAATAAAATGGCTGAACAAAGGCCTTATGAGGCCTTAACAAAAAATCATATTTAACATTTCCCATCTTTTATTCAATTTTCGACCCTTTCTCCTCCTACCTACCTAATCCTATCTATAGAACCACATTCTTAATAAGCAGGTACTTATACACATGTAGGAGGCCACATGCATAGAGTTGGTCCCCTTAGGAATCTGTCAACTCATCCCCCACTAATAAGCCTGTGATCCTCCCTGTCCTAACTTGATTTATGAGGAGATGCATTTTGGCAAATGTCCATGTCTAGAAAAGATGGTTTCTTAGAAGATGGTTTCTTAAAAGATGGTTTCTTAGTAGGTAGTTAATGAGTCTATAGTAGTTCTGCAGGCCTTGCATGTCCTTTGTTCAATCTTTAGTAGTTTCTTGTTGCAAACTCTGCAGTTCTTTGGCTTTGCTAGTCCAAATAATTCATGACACTCATAGTCTGGTCAGGTTTCAGAAGTAATTTCTGTGATCATCAGAGGTTCGGGATTTTCAGTGGTTCCCTTTTTGGAGAGACAACAATCAAGTGTCAGTAACTTCTTAATCAGCCATATATTTAGTTTCATTATCACCTATACGATCAACAGGATTGCAAAACCATTTGCTACTAATGCCAATATTTCCAATATCCAACATGAATCATTACTGACAACTTTACCAATGAGGTTATGCATCTGCACAAAGACATTTTCAGAGTTTACTCTACTATGAGTGCAAATTGTTGAGCACTCCTTCCCATATGTTTCTCACAGTGGCATAGGCAATATGTCACTTAACTGTCTGTTTCATACTGGGTTAGGGAGGCCTTAATCCCTACTTCAGTCACAATTATTCTGGCAAGACATATCAATACAATGAGACAGTCATTTCTATTTATCAGAACAAGACTCCCCTGATTTGAAGACTTTGCAGTGTTATGCGTGAATCCAGGTGTCTCTTTCCTGTACTTTCACTGCCATGGGAGTCGTCAACAGGACTTGATAAGGACCCTTGTATCTGGGTTCAAGACTTCTCCTGATGTGCTTTCTCACGACCACCCAGCCCCCCAGGGTGCAGTTTATGGGTACCTGTATCAAAATTAGGGTTTGCAAAGGAGGAGAATATTTGACCATGTATTTCAGTTAGTTGTTTCTATAATAAGGCAACATAATTCAACAAATCACTATATACATGGTGTAGTTGCTATGGAAAATAACAGCCTGTTCTGTTTGCTGTGCCAAACAATATCTCATATGGTGTTAAACCTGTGTCTTTCCTAGCAGTATTTTTTACTGAGTGCAGGTAAACATGAGATCCATGGCAGACCTGTTTCAGCCATTATTTTCTGCATTTTCAATTTCAGTGTACCATTAAGGCGCTCCATACATCCTGAACTTTGGGATCTGTAGGGGGTGTGATAGTTTCTGGAATCCTTGCCCCGTAAAGTGTATCCCTCTGTCACTTACAATGACCTCTGGTACACCATATCATCAGATTACCTCATTCGCAATTTTCTTGGCTAATGCTTTAGCATTTGCTTTTCTATACAGCCATGTCTCCAGCCAGTGACTAAAGAAGTTGACACAGACAAGCACATTCTCAAAGCCCGAGCATTTGGGAAGTTATAAAGTCTATCTGTATCCTCTTATAGGGATATTATGTCTGGGGTGTGCTTTTCCATAGGACAGACTTACTCGGGTTACTTTGTGCACAGACTAGGCATTCTGCCACTAACGACTGTGCTGCTTGGGCGAACCCTGGTACTATCCATAAGCTGCTAGTGAGTACAACCATAGCATCTTTTCCCAGATGCACTTTCTCGTGTGCTATATTGGCCATAATGGGATAAACTACTTTTGGCAGACACAAACGCTGACCTTTACACCACTCCTTGCACTTCTAGTGCTCCATGTATTGCCCAAGTCTTTTTCTTATTTTCTGTTGCTTGTCTTTCCATAAGTTGGAGTGTGCTCTGGTCAAACAGGGGTCAGGGGGTCACCATGTAAATAGACTCCCCTTGGGGTACTGGGGCTATGGCGGCTTCTCGTGCGGCCTGGTCTATTTCACTTAGCTTCGGGGGTAGTATCTCTGTGTGTGTTTTCATCTTCATCACTGTTTGGAGGACAGCTGGAATGCAGTGAACAATGCCCTGGTATGTTCATCATATTGACTGGTTTGCTTGCTGAACCCATAAGGTCCCTACTTTTCCATACAGGGCCATAATCATGCGCAATTACAAATGCATAACTTGAATCAGTGTAAATATTTACTCTTTGTCCTTTTGCATATATGCATGCAAGTGTCAGGGCCTTTAGTTCAGCTTCTTGTGCTGACATGTGACTCGGTAGAGTCTGTTGAATCACTATTTCTGTGTGTGTGGTTACAGCACACCCTGTATACGGGACAGGATCTATGTGATAGTGTGAACCATCTACAAAAAGAGTGATGTCTGCATCTGGTAATGGTTTATCTTTAATGTGAGATAAAACCAGAGATTCTTGTTTCATTAGTTCTATGCAATCATGTTCAGAAAAATTTTGTTTGCATTTTTTTTTTTTCCTTTCTTTCTGTTCAAGCTGGAATGGAATTCCCCCAAATCCCTAGGGTAACCCCAATATATACAGGTACTTCTCCCATCTTTTGAAACTTGCTGCAATAAGGCAGCAGGATTCAACATTGTGCACTGCTTAAGTGTAACTTTACTGGGAGTAAGCAGTGCTACTTCATTAGGATAGGCTTCAGTAAGGAGCATGTGGAATCCAAGGAAAAGGTTCTTGGTTTCTGAGTTCCACAAAGTTTACACTCATTAGATGGAGTGTACAGTACAACGGTTAAGACAGATGTGGTAACTTTAATTCTTCTGGAAGAGAAACACTTAGCTTAAATAACCTGTTAATAAGCCACATCATCAGTTCTATTAGTGTATATAATAATGTGTTGGGCCACAATACTCACAAACACATTCCTGCATTGGGTATAAACCCCTGTAGTCATGGGTTGCTCTTTTCTTTATTTGGTTGGGTTAAACTTTCATATTAGAATTTTCTAATTATGTATAATGATCTATACATTACTATGGGCCTGAGTCTGGTTCTTCCAAACTTGGCTTTCCTTTCTAGTCTAGTACACATCTACAGCGCACAGCAAAGGAAAATAACGTGCAATCTATATTCCTCCTGCTAATATCAATGAACTCCCCTCTCTGGTCTCCCTTGGACCTTTAAAAAACTTAAAATACAGTTTACTCAGATTCCCCTTGTCTGAAGGTCTTAACATATATCTGTGAACATGAGAGGCTCTGGGGCCTCTTGTGCTTCCTTTTTTTTTTTGTCTTCTAATAAAAAAGGAAAGGGAGGAAGAAAATACACAGTGCGCTCGGCAAGTGTTATATGTCACTCATTTCACAATAGGAGGGAATGTCCTTTGTGCTGTATATCTTCATACTTAGTAAATCTGGCCGGTAACAAATGTTTTGCTTGTGCTTGGTTTCTGTCACAACGTACGATACCGTTAAGGTAACTGGGTGTCCTAGCACAATATCTATACTCTTTTCAAGCACTAAAGCAGAGTAGTATGCAAGTGACCTTAGCTTGCGACCATGTATTTGTGTCAGTACTCCTTGTACATGTGCACTGACTTCATAACAAAATAATGTGAAAGGCTTGTCATAATCTGGCAAAGCCAGTGCTGGCGCTGAAGTTATTTCAGCTTAAAATTGGTTAAACATTTGGTTCTGCTCAGAGGAGAGTATAAATGGCTTGCTATGATCCAGAAGTGCTAATGCAGGAGCACATACAATTGCTCTTAAAGTCTTAAATCTTTTTCATTTCTGTAAAAATATAGAATTCCCATCAATGCATTACCATACCCACAATAAAAAGAATTATTTACAGTATATGACAATTATAGCACAGTAAATAAGGGCAGTAAATGTCTTTACAAACACTGATTTACTCAAAACTGTAATGAGGATACAAATAAAAACCTTTTGCTTTCTGCACATACAGAAAAACCACCTAGTTCATGCATTTGCTATGCGAATAGCACATAAACTCTAATATCTCTTTCCAAAACAAGGTAATCATTACTCAGAAGAGTTTACGTTATTTAAATCCTTCATTAGTTTATACTTATGTTTGTTGTGGTGCAAAGATGGTGCATTGGAAGTTAAATCAATGCAATCTGGATTGCCTAATGGGTCTTTGCAGCTGGAGACCTGTGAATAAAAAAACTTTTGCATAGAGATTAACATTTATTTACTAGGAATTACTGTAACTGTAACATGCGTGTATACTGTTATCAGGTAACCAGTGAACAGCTGCTAAAAGCTTAACTGTGACGCTATGCGTTCCATGCCTTGATTTCCTCAAAGGGGCAGTCCCTAATTTCACAAATAGAGAATGTCAAAGTGACGAGACCTGGGCGAGTGTTCAAAGCCACTCCTTTCTTATCATCTCTTAGTACAGCCCTTTTAAATGACACTAATTAAATTTCCGGGTTTAGAAACATTCAATCTGGAATCTTGGTTCCAAGTATTCAACCATTTTAAAAGCAGCACTGTCTCATAAATCAGAGTACTCTCGTTAGACACAATACATTGTGTCTGTAAATCATTCAACATTTTCTCAACAAAATCTCTCTCCCATGACCAAATATTCACAAATATTTCTAGATTCTGTGATTTTCGTGTTCAAAGTAAAAATATATTCACTTAAGTCTCGCTCACAGACGACATTTTATCTCGTAACATTTCTTTAAAGGCATAACAAACCCTCCTGATTTCTGAGAACATTCATCAGCGCCATTTTAACACAGATAAAAACAGCATGTAAGCTCACTCCCACAATTCTCAACTTCATTAAAGAGAAAGCTATATTTCTGAACTTCAGAAACAAAATTATTTTGTTCAAATACAGAAACGGCTTGTTGGATCCCAGCCAGCTTTGTTCTGACACTAGTACTTATAGTGATAATGTACATTATTTACAATCTTGTCCGTGCAATCGGACCAAACATTTTAAAACTTCTTTTGTATCTTTTTAAAAGCTTATCATTAAGCAATGAATGTACAACTTTTTCAACCTTGAAACATGTCTCTTGTAAAAAACGGACAAGACAGACAAACATTGTGATTTAAAGTAAATCAAACATCTCCCTTATAGAGCACTAAGACAGAGAACAAACAATGTGAATTATCACGGATCTCTCTCACACGCAGTAAGACGGAGACAAAACTCACATACAGAGAAAGAAAACTTAACTGACATCTTCCAGCCTACTGCTGTGGAACTACAAGTCCCAGCATTACACTAAATACAAGTTAGCTTCAACATGTTATCATCAATCAGCACTCCGGACACATTTTTTCAATTTTACATACATTGTCAAAAAACAAAAAACAGTGTGCTTCTTATCTCAACACACTGAAATCATTTACACAGAATAAGGGAGGGGCACATTTCACTTATTCAGCTGCACAGGATCAAACATACATTTATAATATACAACCTACTTGATTCATTATTCAGCTTCCGATGCATTTAGCATATCCACATATATTTCGACTTTTCAGATCTCTTAACTTTCCTGTGCCACCTCAAACAATCTCTTGGGGTTTGATCTCAATACCCCTTTGTTCTTGTCACATTACCACTTGCAACACCTTTGTTTCTCCATCCACACATATCTTTGGCTATCCCCGCTTTCTTGAAAAATTCCCTGCAGACCTTCTACTCCCCCATTTCCTTTAGTCTTTGTGCATCATATCTATGAGGGAGCTGCTGTCATTTGTTTACTATCTATATTACTCGTATTGACAGTATTCTGTTGAGTCCAAATCGGGACTCTTATCTAGTTTCTGTGGGTTGTCCTTGCACTGGACGTCCCGTTCTGTGGACTCCTTGTACTGGATGTCCGTGCTAAATAGCTTCTTTGACAGTATCTGGGACGAAGGTCTTTTGGAAATCTCTCTTACACAATTTGGGCAGATTACAGAATCTCCCTTCTTTGATATACCTCTGGGGATGGTGTCTAAAATGTTCACTCAATGTTCAAAACAATAACTCTCTAAATCCCTCTATTCCATTACATGCTTCTTTGATCAATGTCTTATGTGACTTTTATGCTTTATACATCATACATAGGTACAAACACATGCACTCAAAATTCAATCATCTTTCAAAAATCTAATCAACAATACAATTACAGTAAACAAATTGGGTTAATACTGTATTATATTAATCAGATGATACTTGAGACTCACAAATTCGCGTGTCAGGTGCCTCAGACAGACATGAGGTGACCCAGACTAGGAAGACCAACGAGTAGAAATCTACTGACCGCGGATGTTGGGGTTCAATGTGCTGGGAAACCTCCGTTGTCTGTCTTGTAGCCTGCTGGACAGCGAATCTCGGTGGGACCTCCAAGTTGTTAAATCTAAAATTCTGACCCAAGTCAGCCTGTGGTGTCAAGTATATCTGGAAGCGCTTCAATCAGCTGGAGAGAATTGACACAGACCAAGTTCTGTATGCAAGGAATATTCTCTAGTTTATTGATACAAAGATACAGGTTTTTATAGGCTACTGAATAAATGAATCCTACGTCATATGCATACAATAGTTTATACCACTAGTTTATGAGAAGCGCTACTGATTAACTTTCTCACGTATTCTTGAGGTGTTTACTTTTCTCCCCCTTCTAAGGACAGATGAGCCTATTATTTCTTGTCTCAAGGGGAGTTGGAGATATGCTATGTGCAACACCATGGATACAGCTCCTATACTACCAGCTGGATATGAAGCTCATTATTGTTTTCATAACTGGTTACATTCTTCAGGTGTTCTCTATTAGTTCAACTTCAAGGCCATAGGCTCACATATTGCAAAACTGCAAGTTAACAGAAAAATGAATAATCTCTTCTAGCAAATAATATTTCTATACAAGTTACAATAAAATGGCTGAGCAAAGGCCTTATGAGGCCTTAACAAAAAATCATATTTAACAACACCAAAGATAAAAAAATCAGTGTAAGTGAACTTTGTGCCGTCCTGAACCAATCTGCTACCAGCTCCAAATCCTGTATCAGGTACAACCAGAAGCAGGAAAAGAATCAAAGCATAAAGCCTCACAACAGTGAACTGACTCAGTGGTAAAAACAGAAGTTGAAAAAAAAGTGTGCGATAGCAGGATACACTCTGCTAAGGGAACGACTGACATCCAAAATATCATGTGGCTGGTGGGGAGCTGCATGATCTTTAGTTCTACAGATCCACAACACTCTACACCGATTTAGTGATACAGAATAAATATATATGCATAAGTGTAATGTAAATTCATTATACAGCTTATAATTGATTGAATTTTGTATTATATAATCATACTGATTAGCCGTAAGTAAGCACTGGATCAGAGCTACTATTGATAATTTAAACACCTGTTTGTGTTCACATTTTTCTTGATTGGCACACATTTCTACGGTGTTTGATTTTAGCCTTGGTCAACCATTTAACACTATACTGATTTGTTTCACAGTTAATGTGTTAATGTATATTAAGAACATTCAACATTGCACTGAGACTGCCCTCTTGTCATGCTTGGCCCTGCCCTCTTGTTTGCTCACATCTAGTCTTCCATGTAGCCCTATCTCCTTCTCCTTCAAAATATTGTTAGAATACTCCATTTTCTTATTCAAGATGCAACTAAAACTCTTTTGCATTTTATCATCATCTCCCTGTTGTAATTCGTCCGTGCCAGAGGCGGATCTAGACTTTATGTTTAGAGGGGGCGATTTTGCATAATCACGCCCCTCCTTTGCTCTGATTGGCTGGCCTGTGTTAACCCCGCCTTCCGCCCGCGATTGGCCCCGCCCCCTCCCGTTGTGGTCGCTGGCTGGGACCACTCTGATTGGCTGGCCCACATTAAGCCCCGCCCCCCTCTCGAGTTTAGCCATTCCCTTCCCGTTTTAATCGGCGGCTGGGACCTAGCTTTTTGCTGCTAAGGGGGGGGGGGCAATGCCCCGATCGCCCCCCCCCCTTGATCTGCCACTGGTCAGTGCCAATGTGTGCTGTTAAATGTCACAAGGGTAACTGCACAATTCGTTTCAGTCAGTATTATGAAATGCAATTACAAAAGATACATTGTAGATATTGTAAAAGAAGAGCTACTGAATTTGAGATCTTATGTATCCCTTCAAATATCTGCATTTCTAAAAACATTTTGAAATATTTAATTTGGTATTTAAAAAGCTATATGGAGACTCCAAATCACTGAAATAGATAGTATCTTAAAAACATCTTGTTCATCTCTAGTTAAAGAAATGTCTTGGTTTTTATGTTTCAGGGAATTTAGAACTCTGCTCATAATGTAAAAAGCTTAAATTAATAGCACTTTATCTCTCTGTAAAATATTTCTAACATCTCAACTTACTTGGCTCCAATATGAACATACAGTATTAACATATGGTTATACTGGAAATAGATAGGTAAAACACTATTAGGAGTCAGTCGTCTGCCAAAGACCTTAATTTGTAAAGCATGTAATTTGGTTACCTTTGAATTAGAAACAATAGGTTACATCTTCATTGATTACCATTTTATGATCTCCATATGGTCATGATTGATACTTCATAGTTATTACTGCAAATGCTTCATAAACCAGAGGTATATATTGTGAACAAGGGCATGTATCCTTATTCATAAACATAGGTTTTAATCATGTGAATACTTTGCCTGAGTATAGCCTTTGATGTTCCTGTGTTAGATTCTCATTTGGCAATTGTATTGTCGGTTATGGAATGATTATATCTATGTCAGTGTTTCCCAAACTGTGCACCACGGCTCCCAGGAGTACCGTGACAATCTCACAGGGGTGCCGGGGGACTACTTGGTAATTATTTTGACTTAGGGGTGCCTTGAAAATATGCACACATGAAAAGCCTGTTTAATTGCATATATTCAGTCAGAGACAAGTCAAGATGTATCCAGCTCTACAACAGTAGCATATGCGCCAGGCTTTTATCAGGAGGTAACAAGAGTACATACATAAGCATCACTATTGTGCAGAGAAAGTATAGGAATAACGTAGAGATGTGGCTTGACTGTATTAGTAGTAATTGCAATGTTTGGATTATGCTATTTATACACATCTAGCAGGGTCACCCGATGTTGTGTGGGTCCAATTTGTAATGTGTAGCAGTTTTTATATATTAGCAAATTATTTGGTAAATATACCAGAAATGCTTTTTAAAAAATAAGTTTTGCTGTTTTGTCGCATTGTTGTTATGTCATGTTGTGGCGAGGTTTCCTTCCAGCAGGCACACAATTGTGTACAACCCAAAAATGATTTTTTCAATATTTGTTCCTCTGTCTCTCTGTCGTATTGTCGCGTTGTCGCTATGTGGTCTAATAGGTTACTTTTTCGATACTAATTAATTATGTAAAATTTGGCAGCTTTATCTTTAGAGCTGTGGAAGATATTCACCAACAAACACACTTCTTCTCTTTTATATATATATATATATATATATATATATATATATATATATATATATATATATAGATGTAATATCGTAATGAAGTATCATTCATATGAGGGAATATTGTCTCAGCAGTTTTCTTAATGAATGCAAAAATCACAATTTCAAAATAAAATGTAATTAAATATGGACACAAATACAAAATACAGATACAAATCAAATAAAATATATCTGTTATAAACATAAATGGCAATCTTCTTTCTTCCTCAGTACAAATTGAAATATCAATTAAGTAATATGAATAGTTTGCCAAAACTTTATATAATATAGCAGCTACACTAATGTATTAAGTTCTATGAATAGGAGGGATCAAGACACAATCAGCCAATAAGAAGTGGCTAGCTAGTGTTGCTGATCATTATCATCATTAGTTCGTCTCATTGCACCAGTCATCAAGCACCTGCAAGGGATAAGCCTCTAGACAGCTATATGTGTGTATGTATAGAGCTCTACATTGGTAATAGTTACATGACTATATCATTATTGTAGTTGGCCTGCTTCCACAGTATAATATGCGACTAATCCAGCATATGGACATATGAGTACAAATTTTCTGATGTGTGTACACAGTAAGGCAGCGTGTATTTTATACAAAAAAACAAATGTACTCCTAATTGTACATGTTCCCCTTTACCTTTAGGCATTTTGCTCAGTTGATAGGTACGATTGTTTCTGGACCACTTAAAGTACATCATAAAGAATGTTGAATTTTTTAAAAGTCTTTCACTGTAAGCCCATGAACCACTCTAATAGGCCCCATATGTGTTTCAATGCTGACAAAAATGTATATATTTTTTTCATTAAATGTAATAAAATAATTAGAGTTTAATGGTATAAAATTGATATAATTCATATTCATTAAAGTAAATATCAAAACTGCCAATTCTATCAGCACTCATTCAATTGGATGGCAACTTTCATTTGCTGTGTGAGTATTTAAACCAGGCAGTTCATTTTGGCTGCCAAAAGCTATCTTGTCACAAGAAAAAGTGTATTTTTAAAACTGGAGTCTTAAAGGTACATTTGTGTTTTACCCAACAGTAAATGTATTAAGAAAAATGAATGAATTTGTTTTGCATATTTTAATGTATTACACAAATATGCTAGCTCTAGCAAACTAATTTCGATCATTTAAACATTTAAATATTTTATTCATTTTGAGTAATGGACATAACGATAATCATGCTCTATATGATCTTTCTATTTGTTGCAATAAATTTCTACATATGTGTCTTCAGAAATGAGTGTATGGCCTCTTTTTATAAGTGACAGTGAGTTGTACAGTATGTTGAATGTTTACACAGTAATAGAGTGTGTTTGTACAGAATGAAACAGAGAGACTGCAGTGTGAAGGCTGGAGAGGAATCCAATTAGGAGGGGAACATGTAACAACTATTCCCTTGACAGGTTCAATTTCTTTCCAATATATAATATTAACTCTCTGCTTATGTTTCTGTGGATGTAAGAAAACTATATTAGGTATAGGAATGGTGTAACACATTCTGCTGTGCTGTGTAACACAACTCATTATCCCAACCAAAAACCAAGGTCAAGCAAAATCAGATAATGTCGGTATCTACAAAGTGTTTCCACAGCGCAATAGTTGATTTTCCATTGATTTTCCAATTTTTAGTGTAAGAAATACTATATAGATACACATATAGATACTCAATTTATACTTACGCTTTCTAGTGAAGTTGTAACATATAAAAATCATTTTACAAATTAATTATCTTTTATAATTTCAAGGCGCTATAAATTCACGATTTTGTGTTATGCAGAAAATGGTCACTCAAAATGTAGATGGTTTAGTCAAGTGTCAAGGATGATTTAGGTTGAATATTGAAGCTCAAGCATAGGTCACTGAAAATTGACATAACTTCCAGTTCAATTCATTGTATACTATTCAGGTATTCCAGACATTTTATGTTATTTTAGCTCTTTTTTACAGCTTTTCTTGCTGACCTTATTTTAAAAATATTCACATGCCATAAAATAGTAATTTTATTTCTGTGACATATGCAGTGCCGGTGCTAGGGTCCACGGCGCCCTAGGCAAGTGCCTAACCTTGCCTAATGGGAGCGCCGGGCCTGCCAGTATGCATGCAATTGTTATAAAGTCATTATATGTATACACGTTGAAATGTTCCTACTTCTCTCTCTGAAAGTTAACTTATACATACAAACAGACACACACACACACACACACACACACACACACACACACACACACACACACACACACACACACACACACTTATAATAGTGAGGACCAAGTAAGGGGATCATGATTGTGATGACCATGCTTTGCAGGCCATTAACAAACAAAACAAACACATACTTTGCCTCAGGGGAACCACCATGACATCAGGCATTGATGATTTTGCAGAGGAAAAATGGAACATTCAGGATGAATTTGTGATGACATGTCACGATGTAGGCCTATGAAGGCTGAAGATAAATAGACACTAACCGGTATTAGCGCAACTGATCAAACAGGGGCGGAGTCTAACGTGCCCCTGGTGTTCACCAGGGACCCCCGCAAGGAGGTTTGGACTTCGCAGCAGAGAGCAAGCAGGTCGCGGTCCTATTAGCCAGTTACCAGTGTAGCGTAGAGAGGTCAGACGGTTCCGGGTCACAGCAATCAGAGATATCAGGTACAAAAGGGAAATCCAGTAGAGTAGTCGCCAAGCCGAAGTCACGGTACAGAATGGGTCACACAGAAGAAGAGGATGGTCGCCAAGCCGGGGTCACAACAGTAAACAGGAAGCAGGATACTCAGGGAAAACAAGGGAGTGTGGAAGCCAGGAACACTGGTGGTAAACCTGTTACTCTGGCACCCTAATGGCGCCAGAGACAGGTTTAAATAGAGGGCTGACTGCAGTGATTGGCGGAGAGGAGGAGGCGTAACAGGAAGAAGAAGCGGCGTCCCGTTGCCTAGCAACGGGACTGAGGACAGGGCGCATGCGCCCGAGTACCCGGAAGTGAGTCCCGCGGCAGCCGACAGAGAAGTCAGACGCCCGTTCCCCGTCTGACAGGGAATCAGCGAGGACGGCGTCTGACATGACAAAGCCTGTTGCTAGGTACTTTTAGCTTATCGCTCAACTATTACTATCCATGTGTAGCCCTACTTCTTATTATACAGCTTTAATATATTTCTAATAAGACAAATTAGCTTAAAATATAGACAACTACTCTTTGTCAGCAAATTATGAGACTTTATGGTGAAAAGAAAACCAGTTATCAATATAGTACATGGCCATAACCTCTCCTTTTCCATGGCTTAAATCCTGTTCCCCAATCTTTCTCTCTCTCACCCTTTCCTCCTCCCTTCGCTCACTTTCCATCAATGGTTACACACAAAACAATATCTCTGCATGTATCACATGTGAACCCAAAATGAGCACAGAATGCCTGGATGGATAATTATCAGTTTCAGCTTGTGTGTGGCCATTTTACTACTATACAAAGAGGCCCCCATTTGACTAGGAAGTTATCTGCCAATTTGGACTGAGCACTGAATGTTTGGCTGTTGATACCTTAGGTTAGGGGTTCCAAAATTGTGCACTGCAGCTCCCTGGAGTGGTGCAGTGATCTCCTAGGGGTGCTGCAGCCAGGACCTGTGGTAATCAAAGCGGGGGACTACTTGGTTATTATTTTGGCTTTGGGGTGCATTGAAAAAATGATGTGGGGTGGAGGGCTTCAGAATGTCGCTATGGGGAATGTTGTATAATGCTCCTGATGCTAGCCACCACATGATGAAGATTGCAATTTGTATTGCATTGTGATGTGAAGGGATTATTATCCATTCACACATTACAATTTTTAATAAACAGACACCTCTAAATATTGCTTTTCAGAATCACTTAAATATACCCTAGAATACACACACACACACACACACACACACACACACAGACACACACACATACACAAACATACGTATATTGTGGCGCTATATGAATACTGCTGCTGATGATGATGAATAGAGAACAATCTAAAAGGATTGTTAGGATAAAATTATCAAACAATCATTTTGACATTAATTCACCTCCCACAAGTAAGATAAAAATATTTCTTGTAACTTAACTAATATGTTTCTTTTAGCATACTCTTACCATAGTTTAGTCTATAATATCTAATTCATTTAGTTTTCACATTAACTGCTTTTAATGAAAATATTTTTTATGAGATGATGATTCTTCTTAAAGTAAAACTGATAACATCTAAACCGGGTTTTTTTAGGTAACAAGGTTGGAAAATTAAATTCCACGCTGCTGTGATTCTGGAATCATGTTTCCATTGTGCATGCCTGAGTGCATAAATAATTACATTTTCACATGTTTTTGATTAAATTGGAATTTGTGCTTAAACATTGTTTATATGTAACATAGGAGTTTTGCCACTGGCGTAGCAAGGAAAAACCTTTTGAATTCAGCTCAAAGATAGGATTACTATGAAATAACACGAATAAATTGTCTTTGACAGGAAAGTTCAGTTTGTAAAGGTTATGGGAGCAAAATGACCTAAGGACATCCATGATTAAATTATGTTTATACTTTATTACACACAAAAAATAAAGTACAAAGCAATGATTTGCAACAGAACTCCTGTTGCAAATCTGTTGAATCTTTTTACCGCAAAAGAAATGTCTGGCTCTCTATGTCTTTAAGATGCCTCCAGTCTCTCCACTTCATTGTATCCTAGCACAGAGAGTATTCAAAGTAACACTTTATCTTAACTGTACATAGTAATTAATTCATTATATTTAAATGATAAGCCTAATCCCCTATGACATTTCAAAAAAAAAAAAAAATATATAATATATATATATATATATTCTATTATCCTAATAATTAAAAAATAACAGAGACAGTCATATGCAAAGCAACTTTTCTGAATATTAAAAGATCGCTGAGATTTAAACAAGTGCATCCAATATAGAGCATTTTCATGAGGTGCATTACACTAGGTAGTAGCATCTAATGTAGTAGTTTTGAACTCCAAAGTGTTCATTTGTTAGTTCTAAACTGCACATTAGCAGACATCAGCTCATGAAAACCACAAACAAAGGATTGATTTGATTTTGATATAGTCTTAATACATTTTTTCTACATTCAGTAGAGTCCCACTGAAGTCACTAGGGATGTGCACCGGCGACTTTTGAGGTCTCGTGTTTTGTGTTTTGGATCCGGATTTTCGTTATTTTTGGGGTTCGGATTTGTCTCGCAAAACACTTGACGAAAGGTCTCGGTTCGGATTTAAGGTTTTGGATTCGGATTTTTTTTGAAAAAAACATAAAAAGTTTAAAAATCAAGTTTTTGGGCTTATTTTCACTCCTAGGCTATTATTAACCTCAATAACATTCAATAACAAGCATGTCCACTAATTTACAGTGTATTCTGAACACCTCACAATATAGTTATTAGTCCAAAACGTTGCAACAAGGTATCTTTCTGGACTGCGTAGAGGAGTGGGTCACCACAATATATATTAAAAACCCTGAACTTTTATGATTCGCACCAATAAATGTACCTGGACTGCGTAGAGGAGTGGGTCACCACAATATATATTAAAAACCCTGAACTTTTATGAATCGCACCAATAAATGTACCTGGACTGCGTAGAGGAGTGGGTCACCACAATATATATAATAAGAAAACCATCAACTTGTTTGATTCGCACCAATAAATGTACCTGGACTGCGTAGAGCAGTGGGTCACCACAATATATTAAAAACCCTGAACTTTTATGAATCGCACCAATAAATGTACCTGGACTGCGTAGAGGAGTGGGTCACCACAATATATATAATAAGAAAACCATCAACTTGTTTGATTCGCACCAATAAATGTACCTGGACTGCGTAGAGGAGTGGGTCACCACAATATATTAAAAACCCTGAACTTTTATGAATCGCACCAATAAATGTACCTGGACTGCGTAGAGGAGTGGGTCACCACAATATATATAATAAGAAAACCATCAACTTGTTTGATTCGCACCAATAAATGTACCTGGACTGCGTAGAGCAGTGGGTCACCACAATATATTAAAAACCCTGAACTTTTATGAATCGCACCAATAAATGTACCTGGACTGCGTAGAGGAGTGGGTCACCACAATATATTAAAAACCCTGAACTTTTATGAATCGCACCAATAAATGTACCTGGACTGCCTAGAGGAGTGGGCACTGGGCACCACAATAAAATATATAAAAAACCTTCAACAGGTCTGCATTACACTACACATACGGCTGCTCCTCCATCCTCTCCATCATATACATGTTGGAGTTTTAGCGTGTGACAACCTCTTGTTTTTGATAATGTCAGTGCATTTTGAATATTTTTCAATTTGCCCCACACCACTGAATGTACTTTATCTATGATACGCATCTATCTATCTTGACTGCGTAGTGTGGTGGCCCCGGTACACAATTTGGTACCGAGGCCACAATATAATTAAAAAACCCTCCACGTGTCAGAATTCCACCAAACAAGTATCTGGACTGCGTAGTGGGGTGGCCCCCGGTACCCAATTTGATACCGGGGCCACAATAAAATAAATACACCCTCCACGTGTCAGAATTCCACCAAACAAGTATCTGGACTGCGTAGTGGGGTGGCCCCGGTACCCAATTTGATACCGGGGCCACAATACCTCCTCCAAACATGGTACAGACAATTCGTCATTGAGATCCCATCAAGTATGTTAAAGACAGACAGGGTCCAAGTGTTATTGGTTGACTTTGTAAACCAAAAAACTGTCCCTGTTGCACATAGTCGTGCAATGAAGACTGACTTTTTCATTTAAAGGCACCATCTTTCAAGTGTAGTGTTTGTAAGTCTAAGTCATATTATACTTTTGGTAAAATTGGTTTATTTTGTTCCTCTTTATGGTAACTACTAATAGAATTAAAGTATTAAATAGAAGCGGCAGTTCCTCTTTATGGTAATTAGTAATAGAATTAAAGTATTAAATAGAATTAAAGTATGAAATAGAATTAAAGTATTGAAAATAGAATTAAAGTATGAAATAGAATTAAAGTATTAAATAGAATTAAAGTATTAAATAGAGTGGTATAGAGTTGTAGTGTGGTATAGATAGAGTGGTACCCACAATATAATAATAAAACCCTCAACTGGTCTGAATTCCACCAAACAAGTATCTGGACTGCGTAGTGTGGTGGCCCCGGTACACAATTTGGTACCGAGGCCACAATATAATTAAAAAATTGGGCATCAACTGTCACCGTTGTTTAATATCTGATACACCTAAATATGGACTGCACAGTGGAGTGGCCCCGGTAGTAAATTTGGTGCCGGGGCCACAATATCTCCTCCAACTTCCAAGTGTAGTGTTTATAAAGACAGACAGCGTCGAAGTGTTATTAGTTGACTTTCTTAACCCTAAAATTGTCCCTGTTGCAAATATTCGTGCAATGGACAGTTACTTTTTTATTGAAAGACTCAAGCTTTCAAGTGTAGTGTTTATAAAATATAAACAACAATACAGTAGTTTTAGAGCACGTCAATACCTCTTGTTTTAAATTATGACACGGCATTTTACTTTTGGTTTAATTTCTTGAATTTTTTTAAATTTGGTTTTACTTTTTGAACATGGCAAACGACTGTTGATTGGTCATATAATGCAAAAAAAAAAGTTCCAAGATGGAATTGTCCTTGGGCCCTCACACCCACCCTTATGTTGTTGAAATAGGACATGCACACTTTAACAAACCAATCATTTCAGCGACAGGGCCTACCAAACAACTTTGGCTGAAATGATTGGTTTGTTTGGGCCCCCACACCAAAAAAGCTATTCATCTCTCCCTGTACAGACTAAACAGGCTCTACTGAGGCAAGATGTCGTCCTCATCCTCAACCTCTGATTCCTCTCCCCCTACAGTGTGTACTTCCTCCTCATCACACATTATCAATTCGTCCCCGCTGGACTCCACAACCACAGGTCCCTCTGTAGTATCTGGAGGGCAGTGCTGTACTTCATTGAGGAATTGATTATTCATTTTTATAAACATCATTTTTTCAACGTTCTGAGGAAGCAACCTCCTTCGCCGCTCACTGACCAGGTTCCCCGCCGCACTAAAAACTCTTTCCGAGTACACACTGGAGGGGGGACAACTCAGGTAAAATAGAGCCAGTTTGTACAGGGGCTTCCAAACTGCCTTTTTTTCCTGCCAGTAACAATATGGACTGTCTGACATGTCTACTTGGATGGTGTCAGCAAAGTAATCATCCACAATTTTTTCTATTGTGACAGCATCCAATGCAGCGAGAGTAGACATGTCTGCAATGGTTGGCAGGTCCTTCAGTCCGGACCAGATGTTATCAGCATCCCCGCCAGTGCCTCTTTTGGGAAAACTGAGCTTTTTCCTCGCAGCCATAGATGTGGAAGAAAATGAGGGTGGAGCTGTTGGCATGTCACGGTCCTCTTCAGAGGACAATCTCCTGACCAGCAGGTCTTTGCACCGCTGTAGACTTGTGTCCGCCGGAAACAGAGACCCAACATACGCTTTAAACCGAGGATCCAGCACGGTGGCCAGAATGTATTCCTCTGACTTTAAAAGAGTGACCACCCTCGGATCCTGGCAAAGCGTACGAAGGGCTACATCCACAAGAGCTACATGCTTGGTGTAATCGCAATGGCTTACCACCTCCTCCCTCACTTTCTCCAGCTGCTTCTGCAACAGCCTGATCAGGGGAATGACCTGACTCAAGCTGGCAGTGTCGGAACTGACTTCTCGTGTGGCAAGTTCAAATGGCTGCAGAACCTTGCACAACACGGAAATCAGTTTCCACTGCGCTTGACTGAGGCGCATCCCCACTCCTTTGCCTATGTCGTGGGTGGCTGTGTAGGCCTGAATGGCCTTTTGCTGCTCCTCCATCCTCTGCAGCATATAGAGGGTGGAGTTCCAGCGCGTCACAACCTCTTGTTTGAGGTGATGGCAGGGCAGGTTCATGCTTTTTTGATGTGCCTCTAGTCTGCGGTAGGCACTGGCTGAATGCCGAAAGTGTCCAGCAATTTTGCGCGCCACCGCAAGCATCTCCTGCACACCCCTGTCACTCTTGAGGTAATGCTGCACCACCAAATTAATGGTGTGGGCAAAACATGGGACGTGCTGGAAATTGCCCATATTTAATGCCCGCACAATGTTACTGGCATTGTCTGACACCACAAATCCCCATGAGAGTCTAAGTGGGGTAAGCCACTGGGAGATAATTTCCCTCATTTTCTCTAATATGTTGTCAGCGTTGTGCCTCTTATTAAAGCCTGTAATACACAATGTTGCCTGCCTTTGCATGAGCAGCCATTTTGTAGATGCTGCTACTGATGCAGCTGTTGCTGTTGCTGGGGAAGGGGATGCATCTACCCAGTGGGCTGTCACAGTCATATAGTCCTTCGTTTGCCCAGAACCACTTGTCCACATGTCCGTGGTTAAGTGGACAGTGGGTACAACCGCATTTTTAAGAGCACTGAGGACACTTGATCATACTTCTCTGTACATTTTTGGTATCGCCTGCCTAGTGAAGTGGAATCTCGAGGGGATTTGGTACCGGGGACACAATACCTCCATCAACCCTCTAAATCCCACTCCACTGATGGCGGACACCGGGCGCACGTCTAACACCAACATTGCAGTTACAGCCGCAGTTATACGCTTTGCAATAGGGTGACTACTATCGTATTTTGTGGTCATGGCAAACGACTGTTGGACGGTCAATTGTTTTGTGAAAGACTTAGCGGTCTTACGACTTCCCCTCTGGGAAGATGACCGACTAACAGCAGCAACAGCAGCAGTGGCAGTAGTAGGCGTACCGCTGCAGGATTCCTCGGATGAATCCCGTATTGAGGAGGACTCAGTCTGGCTGCTGACTTGGGCTGCAGGACTGAATCTGATGGAGATTGTGGAGGAAGTTGACGAGGAGGGTGTTGCTGGTGTGTATCCAACTGGACCACGGGATTTAGGTGTCCCTGTACCGATGAGGGTCCTAGCCCCAGTTCCTGAACTAACCACTGAACTATGAAGGTTATTCAGGTGACGTATAAGGGAGGATGTTCCTAGGTGGGCAAGATCCTTACCCCTGCTTATTTGAGCTTTACATAAGCTACATATGGCCATACATTGGTTGTCTGGATTTGGATAAAAATAACTCCAGACCGAAGAGGTGCATTTTTTGGTCTTCTGACCAGGCATGACGATGGGCTTTTTCATCCCATGGACATCAGCTGTTTCCCCCCCTGGTGCCTCATTTACAATAACCACATCACCATCCTCATCATCAAGTTCCTCCACAGCGCCAGCTACATCATCAATAGCCTCCTCCGAGCCACCTCTTCCCGTACAGTGATGGGAAGGTCAGGCTTGACAACCACCAACATCCTTGGACTCGCCTTGTGGATTTGTGATAATTTCTCTTTAGAAGGCAGAGTTGTTTGCTGTTTTGTTGCTGACAGCATAACTCTCTTCAATTTTTTGTAGGGGGGGGGGAGGAGGAGGAGGGCTAAGATCCGTGGGTGAAGCTGAACCACTAGTCATGAACACGGGCCAGAGCCTAAGCCGTTCCTTGCCACTCTGTGTCGTAAATGGCATATTGGCAACTTTACGTTTCTCCTCAGATGATTTTAAGTTTCTCTTTTTGCTACTTTTTCTTAACTTGGGCTTTTTGGATTTTACATGCCCGGTACTACGAGATTGGGCATCGGGCTTGGAAGACGACGTTGATGGCATTTCATCGTCTATGTCATGACTAGTGGCAGCAGCTTCAGCATTAGGAGGAAGTGGGTCTTGATCTTTCCCTCCTTTATCCTCCAAATTTTTGGTCTCCATTATATGTAGCACAAGATACTGCAGAATGTGTGAACTTGGTAATATTGCAGTACCAATGGACTTATACTGCTGTATTGGTTTTGCAAATTTGGTTATAATTATTAAAAAAAATTTTTTTTTTAAATTTTTTATTTTTTTTACTTTTTTTTTATTTTTAAAAAACTTGGGAATAATGGGGAAATAACTTTGCCCTTAGAAGCACAGAGCACAGGACACAGCACCACTGGACTGAACAGGACACGGCACAGGACCCAGCAGCACTACGGAACTCAGCAGGACAGAGCACAGGACACAGCACCACTGGACTGATACTGCAGAATGTGTGAACTTTGTAATATTGCAGTACCAATGGACTTATACTGCTGGATTGGTTTTGCAAATTTGGTTATAATTATTATATATTTTTTTTTTTTTTAAATTTTTTTTTTTTTTTACTTTTTTTTTATTTTTTAAAAACTTGGGAATAATGGGGAAATAACTATGCCCTTAGAAGCACAGAGCACAGGACACAGCACCACTGGACTGAACAGGACACGGCACAGGACCCAGCAGCACTACGGAACTCAGCAGGACAGAGCACAGGACACAGCACCACTGGACTGATACTGCAGAATGTGTAAACTTTGTAATATTGCAGTACCACTGGACTTTTACTGCTGAATGTGTGAACTTGGTAATATTGCAGTACCAATGGGCTTATACTGCAGGATTGGTTGTGCAAATTTTGTGGTAATTAAAAAAAATTAAAGTAGTTTTTGGTATTTTTTTAAAAAACTTTTTTTTATTTTTTTAAACACAGGGGAATATTGGGGAAATAACTATGCCCTTAGAAGCACAGAGCACAGGACACAGCACCACTGGACTGAACAGGACACAGCACAGGACCCAGCAGCACCACTGACCTCAGAAGGACAGAGCACAGCACACAGCACCACTGGACTGATACTGCAGAACACAGCACAGCACAGCACAGCACAGCACAGCACAGAACTAAACAGCACAGCACAGAACTAAACAGCACAGCACGAGATCTACCAGGACAGAGGACCACCTAACACACCCTCCCTCTACCCTGATCAATGCCCGAGTGAAGATGGCGGCGACTAGCGGGGAATTTATAGGATCCGAGTATCGCGAGATCCGACAACGGGATTATGAGTCAGAGCCTCAGTTTCAGATTTGAATTTGGCGCCAATACCCGGATCTGTCTCGGATCCGACTCGGATCCGCAACGTTCGGGTGGGTTCGGATTTCATAAATCCGAGTGCGCTCATCCCTAGAAGTCACCATACGTGCATCAAAACTGCATTAAAACCATTCTGTCAGACTCTCCCCCAGCCTCCAATGCTTCAAATGCTCCCTCAAAATTCAACTGTTTACCAAAGTCCACTGCTTAACTCCTCCCTACCACCCCCTTCTCTTTCCCAATACATGTCACCCCTTTGTTCATTCACTTTAACCCCTCCCCTTTAGATTGTAATCTCTCACAAGCAGTATCCTCTTGTTTGTTCCCTTCCGCATCTTCCCCACTTGCTTCCTACCTCTCCCAAACCACCTTCATCTATCTTGCCATCCTTGTGAATGCCCGGGAATTTTCATTTGAAATATGACTTGATATATTTTACCCTTCTTGTATTACTCCTTATATTTGTTGGCTGCACTTTTCAGTTCTACATATGCTATGTTGATTTTTGTGATGATTTGCTTATGTCAGTGGCGCACGCAGGGGGGGGGGGGGTTTCTGAGTCTCCAGAAACCCCCCCTGAGCTAACTAAGTGGCCACCATAGCGGCACTGTCCTATTCAGCAGCCGCGGCGCTGTCAAAGAAGCGTCCGTGGCGGTGCTGTATTGTATACACCACCGCCGCGGACGCTTCTTTGACAGCGCCGCGGCTGCTGTATAGGACAGCGCTGCCGAAACGGAGCTGCTGCGCATGCACAGCAGCTCTCTCTCGTGTTGTTTTTGGGTCAGGGGGGGGATTACCCCGCTGACAATCCTACGTGCGCCCCTGTATGTATCCTATGTTACCTTGTTTGTACTACCATCATGTATGTTGCTGCAGCACTTTGTGGCGCCCTATAGATAAACACTAATAGTAATAACTGGTAGTAGTCACAGAACTCGTAATATGTCAGTGAGGAGAGATCAAATGGGATATACACAAAACAGCAGAAAAAAGACATCAAAAGAAAGGTAAATAAAGAAAGAATACATAAATGACCAAAAGGAGTATACAGGCTTTTAAAATGAGGGCACAGAGATGAGTTGTTTAGTTAATATGTTCTTTGTATTTGCACTATCTGCTCATCATATAATATGGGACTTCTTAGCTAAAAAAAAACAATATTTAGAAAGTTCTAGCAATATTGGCGGGAAAAAAGGAAATTATTGCTGCATTCTGGTGATTTTGTCACATGCACAGATATTATCACCAAGTGTTTCTTATAGTTACTATGAGGAGTTCAGTTGAATTATATAATGAAAAGGTCATTACTAAGTAAATGCAAGTGTTATCACACCAGGACAGATTTATCTTGAGGCCTCATTCACACTAACACACACTTTAGACATGCCTTAGTGATCTGTAGTGTTTTACATATGTTTTTAAGGTTATGTTGCTTTGTAATATTTAAATGTGGTTGTGAAGAGCTGGAGTCAAGTAGGGCTCCAGAGACAGGTGCATATTTCAAACATAGCCTTGTGATGCCCAAGTACATGAACAGTAAACACAGCAACACAGAAGTGAAGAATTCTATGTATCATACAAATAGTGTTTAGCCAGGCAGAAGATAGCACAGAGTGAGATAGCAGACAACACTGTAATGGCCCTACTTATTAACCTCCAAAGAGGTTCATATCACGATAAATCCCCTGAAAACTATATATGGGCACTGATCCTTGTGTTTTGGTTTTGGATGTGATTTTGGTTCTAAAACGTGTTCATGTTGTGGTTTTGTAACTAATTTTACAAAAAAAAATTGAAACTTTTTGGATCTGAATTTAACTTAAAATTGTGAAAAAATAGGTAAAAATTTTAATTTTGAGATGTTTTTGCTCCAATATTACTATTTATAACATTCATTTCCAGTCTATTTTCTAATGATCCCTTCAAAATTGTTCACATTTTCACCAATTTTGACCAAAACCTGCAGTGATCTGGCTGGCTAAAAGGCTGGCTATATTAGTGACAGAACAATGGCACAAATACATGGTACTGACATCACTTTCCACCAAATACCTCCCCTGAATTGCAATTGGAAGATGCAAAATGAGTTCTATAAACATATGAAACAAGATTAAGGGGTATATTTAGTAAACTTCGGGTTTGAAAAGTGGAGATGTTGCCTATAGCAGCCAATCATATCCTTGCTTTCATTTATTTAGTGCAATCTACAAAATGACAGCTAGAATCTGATTGGTTGCTATAGGCAACACCTCCACTTTTTCAAACCCGCAGTTTAGTAAATATACCCCCAAATCTCTGCCAAGTCTGAGCTGGTGTAAAAAAACATTTATCACCTTTCAATAAGCTTGCTATGTGAATTGAAATCTCATTTTCCACAAAACTAGATAAAGTTTTGGATAACAGTGGTCATCTTCCTCAATAGTGACAAATGACAATGTTATCATCACTCATTAAAGATGTCTACTTCAACTACATTTTTATTTGAAAATAGAAGATACACCAAGTAGTTAATCATTAGGAAGCGTGTGTGACACCTAGGAGAGGGTCAGCAGTAATACATTTAGAAATTTGAAACATAATAGGGCATCCACCATAAACTGATGCTATAGAAATAGCCAGAGACCATTGAAGGGACAGTGGTAGAATGCATAGTTAGACATTTATAAAGTTAAATAGATAATTGTGGCCTGCACCCATTATAAAAAATTCCAAGACTATGCACACCCCAAGTTTGGAACGTAATAAGGCATCCATCATAGTCTGATGCTACTTAAACAGCCAGAGGTCATTGCTTGGGCAGTGGTAGAATACATAGTTAGACATTTATAAAAATGAAATAGACTAGTATCATGTTGGGCAGAGCAGTCATTAGGTTGCAAGAGCTGAGCATGCAAACAACTTGTTTTTCTCTGCTACAAATAAGTTATAGCTGATTGAATAGTCCAAATTAGATTGAAATGATAATCTTGATTTGTCCTTTTGGCTAAGCTCAAGTGTAGTATCTGACCTAGTATGCTTGTTTCGGGATGCCCTGAATGGACAGGTCTCCTTGGTCTGCTGCATTAAGGCCGGTGGTGTTTGCAGCACAAGGTGCCTGTGCCTCCTGGAGACATGGCCCGGAGGTGACCTGAACTGTTGGAGTCTTATATAACAACAGAAGTGGGAACCTGCACTTCCCAATGAAGAAATGTATGCAGGCAAGGGGAAAAAAAGGGGTTTGGAGAAAAGGTCCCAATCTCCTGGGGTCTAAGTATAACTTGGTATTCCCCGGCACAATTGAGGGATCGTGGCCCCCTTCATGTGAAGTAAGTAAAAGATTTTAATGGAGTTTGAAAACAGTAACACGCTCAAATATATACATATATATCACAGAAAGAAGAGTGATCACTCATTAATCAACAATTACCGAGATACAGTATCAAAAATAGCAAAAGTCCATAAATTCATAATCAACATAAGTAGGTTAAAATAGCGTAGAAGGAGAACTCCATAAACTAATATAGTTCTCCTTCTATGCTATTTTGTCCCAACTCCATTAAAATATTTTACTTACCTAACACGAAGGGTCCACGATCCCTAAATTGCGCGGGGGAATACCATGTTATTATTGTTGGTGTCTTATGTAATGTAGTATGTGGTTTGCATAGGTTGGAGTGCACTCATAATAAAAAAACTTCAAAGACTAGGCATCCAATAAATTTGGAACATAATAGAGCATCCATCATAGACACTTATGTTACAGAAACAGAGTTCATTGGATGTACAGTGGTAGAATTAATACAGTTAGACATTGATAAAGCTAAATAGAGCTAATCTATTTATTTACTATGCACTTTTCTTTGGGCAAAGTATTCATAGGGAGCCAAGAGCGGAGCTTTTGAACACCTTGTTTTACAATAAAAAAAATTATGGTAGAGTAAGGTATAACTGACTGATGTGCAATAATGCTACCCTAGTGAATCAAACAAGGGGACTCGTCACTCATATATATTTGCAAGTATATAAATATGTCATGTATATCAGTATGGAATGCAATAGTTGGCCTTCCCATACTAGTAAGTTTGTATAAATGTTATGACTTGCGGTGGTGCTCAGTCACCACGACTCTCTCACCTGTGTCCCGGCCGTTGCTATGACGACAAGGACGTCACTTCCGGGTATCGTCCTGGCCATTGCCTAAGCAACGGTCGGGGCGCTGTAGTAGGTAGTGCCGCGTCCCGGCATTAGGTACAGCCGGACACGTGCACAATTATTTCAGGTGCCATCTATTAGCAACCCCTGTGGCTGATTTTATTGCCCTGCTCCCACTGGCCAGTATTGGTATATAAGGCAGGGAGGGCTTAGCCTCCTTGCCAGTTATAGTTCCTGTTCTCAGTGCTGTGTACTTGCCTGCTCCTGTGCCTTGTATCTATTTCTATTTTGGATTCCTGTGTATGACCCTTGGCTTCGTTTATTGGATTGGATTGTTTGCCTGTTGCCCTGACCTTTTGCTTCGTTACTGGATTCTCCTTGTCTTCTGCCAGCCCTGACATCTTGCCTGACCCCGACAATGCTTCGGACCCTGACCACGGCTTGCTTCCTGACCACGCTAGACGCTTATCCCGCTACTCTGCACTACGGTACGTTCATACACCTGTACTATCTTAAGTATAAGACGTGGGGCATCCGAGTACCTGTGAGCATAACAAGCTCTACGGGAAAGGCGGCTGCTAAAGGTGAAGACCTCCCCATCTGGTTCTACGGGTTTATGATTAGACCGTTAGCAGTAACATAACCGCCCATTGAAGAATGAAAGCCGTCTCCATGGATGAAAGCGGGACAAATCCTTCTCCAGCTCAAGTTTTAGTAGGCCAAATCCAGATTCTATGCCAGATGGTCCAAGGTCTGGTGCATCGGTTGTCTGCACAAGAAGAAGCTGCTAGAGCCTCACAAGCCCAGCAAGCTCCCCTGGCCCCTACTGTGAAACCCAAATTGAACCTGCCAGATCGGTTCTCCGAAGATAGAACCTTATTTCGCAACTTCATAGAAAGTTGTAAACGCTATTTCCGCCTGAGACCTCGTTCATCTGGATTGGAGCTTCAAAAGTGTGGCATCATCATGTTCCTTCTCCAGGGTGATCCTCAATCCTGGGCATTTAGTCTTGCTACCACGAGCCCTCCATTACAGTCCGTTAATGCATTCTTTAATGCCCTGGGGCTACTCTATGATGATCCAGACAGAGTGGCCTCAGCTGAAACTCACCTCAGGGCTCTCAAACAGGGTTGTCGCACTGCTGAGGAATATTGTGCGGAGTTCAGGTGCTGGACCACGGACAGCGAGTGGAATGACTCGGCACTCCGGAGCCAGTTCCGTTTGGGTCTTTCCAAGCAAATTAAAGACTCTATCATGCAATACCCTGTACCAGCTACACTGGAGAATCTGATGCAATTGGTCATCAAAATTGACCATAGATTTAAAGAAAAAAAAGCAGAGAGGGATACCTCCGTTTCTACATGCTCTTTTCTGACTCCTTCTGCTGCACCAGTTAAAACTGCTGAGCCCATGCAGCTAGGTGCTTATCATCTCACGTCAGAAGAAAAGACTAGGAGGCGTACCTTAGGCCTTTGTCTACATTGTGGCAACAGGGGCCATCTTCTCCGAAGCTGTCTTAACAAGTCAGACAAATCGGGAAAAGAGCAGGCCTAGAGAACGTGGAAGAGGTTCGCCTAGATCTGCAGATAATATCTTCCAAAAATACACTCTTGGTTCCTGCAGTAATTTCCTTTGGTGCACAATCTACATCTGTCCTTCCTGGACAGCATTGCTGCAGGGAATTTTCTAGATCTGGATTTCGCCCGTTCATTGGGGATTCCGACCATTAAGCTCGAGTCACCCATCACTGTCTGTGGCCTAGATAGTGGTCCTTTACCTGGCGGGAGAATATGCTCACAGACACCACTGTTACAGCTCACTGAGGGGGCGCTACATTCTGAAGCCTTGTTCTTTTATCTTATTAATTGTTCTTCCGTTCCGATGATCCTGGGACACCCCTGGCTGCAGCTCCACAGTCCAGTCGTCGATTGGAACAAGGGAGACATTATTCACTGGATTCCTTTTTCTTCATCCTGCCTATCTGTGCCTGTTCGTCTGCTCCAGGTCACTCTGGATCAGCTTCCGCTACCCTACCATGAGTTTCGTGATGTATTCTCTAAACAGGCGGATGACACGCTACCTCCTCATCGTGACTACGATTGCGCTATTGACCTAGTTCCTGGCTCTAAACTCCCTAAAGGGAGATCATACTCCCTCTCGATACCAGAAATGCAGGCCATGGAGGAGTATATTAAGGAGAATCTTAAAAAGGGATTTATTAGGCAGTCTAAATCCCCGGTAGGAGCCGGGTTCTTCTTTGTGTCTAAAAAGGACGGTTCCCTTCGACCTTGTATTGATTTCCGTGGGTTAAATAAAATTACCGTTAGAAACATCTACCCACTTCCGCTCATATCTGTCCTCTTCAATCAACTCAGAAGTGCTTAAGTGTTCACCAAAATCGATCTACGAGGAGCATAGAACCTTATACGTATGAGGGACGGGGACGAATGGAAGACTGCATTCAACACCCACCTAGGTCACTATGAGTACCTGGTTATGCCCTTTGGTTTATGCAACACACCTGCTGCCTTCCAGGATCTAATTAATGATGTCCTACAAGAGTTCTTGGGACATTTTGTTGTGGTATACCTGGATGAAATCCTAATCTATTATTCATCCTTGGACTAACACCGCCTTCACGTGAAACAAGCCCTTTCTAAACTTCTGCAGCATCAACTCTTTGCCGAACTGGAAAAGTGTGAATTCGAGGTCCAAAAGGTCTAATTTTTAGGATATATCTCCCCAGGTGGATTCTTGATGGATCCTAGCAAGGTCAAGCAATCTTGGATTGGGTACGGCCAACCAATCTGAAGGCCGTCCAAAGATTCCTGGGCTTTGCAAATTATTACCGGAGATTTATCCATTCCTTCTCTGACCTGTAGCTCCTCTTACTGCCCTAACACATAAAGGGGCTGATACCGCTAATTGGGCCTCTAAAGCTATAGCCTCTTTTGAAACCCTAAAGTCTGCTTTTGCTTCTGCTCCTGTCTTGAGAGATTTCAACCCTGAATTACTTTTCATCATCAAAGTGGATGCCTCTGATAGAGGTGCTGGTGCTGTCTTGTCCCAAAAGGACCCTCGGGAGCATAAATTGCACCCATGTGCTTACTTCTCACGGAAGTTCTCAGCTGCTGAAAGGAATTATGAGAGAACAATCGAGAACTTTTAGCTATAAAATGGGCGTTTGAAGAGTGGCGGCACTGGCTGGAGGGTGCTGTTCATATTATCTCCGTGCTCAAGGATCACAAAAATGTATCATTTATTGAATCCGCCAAACGTCTAAATTCCAGACAAGCATGCTGGGCCTTGTTTTTTTACCCGCTTCAAGTTTGTGATTACTTACAGACCTGGTTCCAAGAATATTAAAGCAGATGCACTCTCCCGCAGTTTTATCTCCTCTCTCACGCTCCACCCGCTGTTCCGCTTCCTATTGTTCCTACCTCCTCAATTCATACAGGATTTGGGAGCCGCTCTTAACATTTCCAAAGAATCGCCTCTACTGAGACTCCTTCAGGAAAATTTTTGTACCAGTCCAACTCAGGAAGGCTGTTTTATCTGAAGCTCACGACAACAAGATTACCATTCATCCTGGAGTTTTCAAAACCACTGAAGTTCTCCTGCGCACTGTTTGGTGGCCCTCTTTGATCGCTGATGTTAAGGAATTTGTGCTCTCTTGTAGAAATTGTGCTAGGAATAAGTCTTC